>NC_047085.1:219947713-220277648 GCF_902459505.1 Geotrypetes seraphini
AGAAGAGGGGGTAAGATGGTGGAAAATGATTTAAGTGGCCAAGAGAGTTTCTTGCCCGATTTAAATTGCTTTGAATATTGGTCCCATACTGCCCAATATTTAGTAGGGTTTAACCAGACTGAAGAGGCATCTGCCTGGTTATGGTTATCAGATTTTACTATTGTAAAATCCGGACCTATGGCCCCACTCATAGGCCCACCCAGTTCCACCCAATCCCGCCCCATTCTGCCAAATCACACCACATTCCTCCCAGCCTCGCCTCCCAGCTATGCCCCCTCAACCTGTTCTCGTGCTCGGAGTCGTGTCGGGAGGGCATTTGTGCATGCTCAGATGTGACGTGATGACGTCACATGCATGCATGTGATGTCAGTGTTGGGCACATACACAGATGTAACATAGTAGATGACGGCAGATAAAGATCCGAATGGTCCATCTAGTCTGCCCTCCTGATGTGGTCCCCGAGCTGGAAGCTTTTCAAAACCCAGACAAAGTGTTAGGTTTTGAAAAGCCATCCATACGCCAGGACATATCCTCTAAAAAAAGGACATGTCTGGGTAAATCCAGCCATCTGGTAACCCTAGCCTGGTTAAATCTTGCTAAGTGACCTAGCACGTGCCTTGGCTAGTTAAATGAGGCTGAATATCGCTATTAAACAGCTATCTCCTAATTGGTGAGGTTAGGGATGGGGTGGGGTAAATGGCTACTTAGCCAGTTACTGGCCATTTTCAGTTTGCTAACTAATCCCCCTTTTGTCAAATTGCACCGCTAAATAGCGCAAGCTAAATGCCGAGCCGCCCATAGGAATAGTATGGGCAGCTCGGCATTTAGCTTGCGCTGCTTGGCAGCAAAAAGGCTATCCTAAATTTATGCACTAAAGTTACCCGAGCACTGTTCTGAATATTGGCCTGTTCCTGGTTAACTTCTGGGTGACTGCTGATACCTGGATATTCAGTGCCAGGAGCTGCGCATGCCCGAACATACAATATCCAGAATAGTTCAGCCCACAGCAGCGACCACTTAGCACAGGCTGAATATCAGCTGGATGGTATACAATGACAGATCAAGACCAGAAAAATCCATCTTACTGTACTTTGCCCAGTAAAGTTTTGCCTGTTACTTCATGCAGGTTATACCTGTCTATGTCTTTTTTTTGAAGTGTGAAAATTAATTAGTTTTTGCTTTCATTATATCCTCTTGTTAGATCCTCTTTGTTTATCCCACGCCTTTTTAAAAAAAATATTTCCATTGCTGTTACGTAAGTACATAATAATAATCATCATAATATTAATTTTATTCTTATACTAGTCTTTAAGCCCGTTACGTGCTAGAATAGATGTGTGTGTGTGTCTTTCTTTCTTTCTTTCTCTCTCTCCCCTTGGCCGATGTCTGTCTGTCTATGTTTATTTGTTTCTCTCTCCTTGGACACTGGCTGTCTCTCCTTGGATGCTGGCTGTCTCTCCTTGGACGCTGGCTGTCTGTCTTCCTTTCTGTCTGTCTCTCTGGCCTCTTGTGTGTTATTCTTCGTGTCTGTGTCCTTGTGTCATTCCCCCGCACCCCCCAGAGCAAAGCTGTCTGCCCTCCAGCACACCTTTCCCACCAAAGTAGCCCCCTTTCCCTCTCCCTGACTGTCTTTCCATGGCCCCCTTCTGTCTCCCCCCCCCCTCCGAGCAAAGCTGTCTGCCCCCCGGCACACCTCTCCAACAAAAGCAGCCCCCTGTATCTGAAGCACCTGCACGACACCCTTCACCCAATCGTGAGTGCTCAGAGCGTGAGAGGGAGCAGCGCCTAGGTGTATTTGGCGCGGCGGGGGAGGCCCCGACTGCCCCAGCTGCAGCTTCTTCGGCGTCGGTGAGAAAGGAGAGGTTGGGCCGACTCTCCGCAGGGGCTTTGGGGACAGTCTTCTGCGGCTCGAAGCTCTCCTCCCGGCAGCCACTGCCAGCAGCGCTCTGTACTGCCTTCCTCCTGCCACCCAGAGTAGATGTCTGTATGTCTGTTTTTTTTATTTGTCTCTCTCTCCTTGGACGCTGTCTTCTGTCATTCTTTGTGTCTGTGTTTCTCCCTGGTCCCCTGTATGTCCGTCTTTCTGTCTCCCTGTCCCCCCTGCTTGCCAAAGCAGCCCCCTTTCCCTCTCCCCCTGTTCTGCAATGCCTACCTGCTCCATGTCCCCCTTCTGTTCCTCCCCAACCTGATTGCTGTCTGCCCCCAGCACACCTCTCCCCCCAAAGCAGCCCCCTTTCCCTCTCCCCCTGTTCTGCAATGCCTACCTGCTCCATGGCCCCTTTCTGTTTCCCCCCCCATGATTGCTGTCTGCACTCAGCACAACCCTCCCACCAAAACAGCCCCCTTTCCTGCCTGCTCCATGGCCCTTCTTTTTCCTCTTCCCCTCCCTCCATCCATGGTTCCTGCCACCGCTGCCGCTCCTGTTCAAAGCGGCCTGCTCAGGTTCGCGGCCGGCTGTAGCGAACCTCGCAGGCCGCTATCCACCTCAGTAGCTTGTTCCCTCTGACGTGCGTCAGAGGTATCGTGTTACCATGTGGAGAGCGGCCTGCGAGGTTCGTTACAGCCGGCCGCGAACCTCAGCAGGCCGCTTTGAACAAGAGCAGTATTGGTTGTTGCGAGAAGGGGGGGGAGTCGGCGACGTGCAGGCCGCTGTGAACAGGAGCGGCAGCGGCAGCAGGACCATGAGCCCTCCTCCTGTCATCCGCCGCCAGCACTGCTCCTGTCGCCCGATGCACCTAACTTGTGCATAGGCCTCAAGCCGCGGCCACGGACGGACACAGCACACATGAGGTCCCCACAGGAGATGAGGCGCCGCTGCTGACAGCCAAGGTAGGTGCTGGGAAGAAGGCTGGGGACTCACGCATGAGCACTCCTGCGACCACAGACCTACAGCGCACGGAACACGCAAATAGGAGTGCGCATGCGTGAGTTAGCCTTTTATTATATAAGATACCATCAAAGCCGTGGTAGTTCGAGGTGGTTTACAACTAAGAAGAGCTGGACAAACAGCGAATACAGGTACAATGTAAGATCATCAAAAAATATAGGAGAGCATGATACAGAGGTGAGGCATATGAGAATATGGGGAACAATTCGATTAGGGTTGGAGAGGAAAGGTTTGAGAGGACTTGGTTACAAATCGGTTAAACAAGTTTGTTTTTACAAGTTTTCTGAAACGTTGGTAGGATGAGGAGTGCGTGATAATGTTACCCAGCCAATCGTTCAGTTGACCTGCTTGGAAGGCAAGTGTTCTGTTCAGGTATCTTTTGTAACGACTGGCCTTTAGTGTTGGGTGGTTAAATAGGTGTAGTCTGCGTATGGGTATGGATGATTAAATAGGTGTAATCTGCATGTGGGTATGGATGGGTATTCTAAGTTGAAGTGGGGAACCAAGTATATGGGGACCGAGCCTAGAATGGATTTGAAACAGGCAGGCAAATTTGAACACCACTCTTGCTTCGAGGGGCAGCCAGTGGAGCTTTTGGTAGTAGGGAGTTAGGTGTTCCCATTTTTTTTAACCCAAAAATCAATCAGATTGTCGAGTTTTGGATGATTCGGAGTCTTTGGGTGATTTTTTTGAAAGACCTCAGATAAATGATGTTATAGTAGTCGAGTGAGCTTAGAATAGAGGACTGTACCAGTAAGCGGAATGAGATAGTATCAAAGTACTTTCTGATGGTTCTCAATTTCCACAATGTAGAGAAGCCTCTTCTGACCAGCGAGTCTGTTTGAGCTTCAAGGGTAACTCCCAGAATTTTTATGGAATCCATAATCAGAAAGACTTGACCATTCAAGGAAATTGATGAATCTTTGATTTTGTTGTTCGGACTATCCAGGAAGAATTTGTTTTTTTCTGAATTGAGTTTTAATTTGAATTCGGCCATCCATAGTTCGATTTGTTTTAAGATGGATGCCAGGTGATTCTTCGTCTCGGGTGTTAGGTTTGTTAGGGGAAAGATAATGGTGATGTCGTCGGCGTAAATGTAAAATTTGATTTTTAAACTTTGCAATAGGTTCCCCAGTGCGGCCAGGTAAATGTTGAACAGTGTGGGGGATAGGGGTGAGCCTTGTGGGACTCCACACGAGTTTACCTAGTTGAAGGAATAAGTGTTGTCGCAGTATACTTGGTAGGAACGTTTACTCAGAAAACCCTGGAACCTTTTTAACACATTACCAGAGAGACCGATTGACTCCAAACAGTCCAAAAGAATAGCATGATCAACTAAGTCGAAGGCACTACTTAGGTCAAATTGCAGGACCAGTGCACTTATGCCCTGGCTAAATAAGCTGTGGAGGGAATCTAGCAGTGAGGCAATAACCATTTCAGTGCTGTGCCCGGAACGAAAACCTGACTGGTTGTCATTTAGTATACTGAATTTGTTCAGGTAGGTTAATAAATCCTGGTTGATCATGCCTTCCATCAATTTTACAAAGAAGGGAATGTTTGCGATGGGTCTGTAATTCAGGATCTGGCCTAGGGCCTCTGGAAAAGTACCTGACCATAGAAGGGAAGAAAGCCAAGTGTGTAGCTTGGTTTTGAAGGTGACCGGGGTGACTTTCATCACATTTGGTGGGCAACAATCTAATTTGCAATAGGAAGCTACATATTTAGAGTAGAACTTACAGAATTGTTGCCTGGTGGGGATGTTAAAAGTGTTCCAGATCATGTCTACCCTAGCTTCGTCCTTGAGTTGAGCAACTGGGTAGTTCAGATGGTTGGATGTAGGGACCGAAAGGGTGGATCTCAGGTTGGAGATTTTATTGTTGAAAAATTTGGCTAGGGCATTGGCCGTAGGTGGGGAGTCTAGGGTAGGACGGGTTAAGGTCTGAATGTCGTAAAGATTATTAATTAGTTTGAAAAGATTTTTGATGTCGGTGTCTGGAGTACCGATTTTTAGTGAGTACAAGTTAGTGCGTTTAGTTGTTATGAGTTTTTTGAACTCTTTTAATTTTGTTCTCCAGTTCACTCTCTCTTGACTATCTCCAAATTTCAGCCATATTCTTTCAAGTTTTCGTAACTCCTGTTTCACCGTTCATAGTTCAGTGTCGAACCAGCCGTCCAAATTTTTGTTTCTCAATTTCCTTGATTTTATGGGGGCCATTTTGTTTAGGATCTGCATGTTCATATTGAGAATTGCCAAAATGGGACAGACGAAAAGGTCCATCAATCCTGCTATCCATTTCCAACAGTGGTCAGTCCAGTACCTGGCAAGATCCCCCCAAAATGTAAAACAGATTTTATGCTGCTTATCTACAAATAAGCAGTGGATTTTTCCAAGTCACCTCAATAATGGTTTATGGACTTTTCATATAGGAACTTGTCAAAACCTTTTTATAAAACCAACTATGCTAAGCACTTTTACTACATTCTCTGGCGAATTCCAGAGCTTAATTACATGCTAAATTAAATTGTGTAGATTTTATGTTATTTCACTTTTAAAGATAATACTTAAAAATAAAACAAAGAAAATATGATACCTTTTTATTGGACTAACAATGCATTTTTTGATTCACTTCCAAAACAATGCCTTCTTTTGATTTGACCAGAGGGTTTCAGAGTATCATCTACGACGACACTAAGCTTCATTAGGTGCTAATATATGTCTAACTTATCTTATTTACACCCTTTTGACAACATGTCCAGCGATCCGGACAATTTTTCAAACCCGGCACTTTGTCCATGTTTTGAAAAGCTTCTGGCAATGAGCGACGTCGCTCATGCATGGATGCAACACGGTGATGTCACATGCATGCTCGTGACATCATCACATCTCACCAGAACATGCGCGAATGCCATCACTCGTTGCTCTTTCAGATCAAGGGGGTGGGGATGTGGGTAGAACAAGGCTAGGCTGGCCATAACGAGGCGGGCCTGGGGGAGGGGCCATGGGTCCAAATTTTCCATTTGGAAAATCTGGTAATTCTACTCATGGGACTGCTTTAGTGAGGAAACTTACCCTCGACACGGTCTGTGCATGACCCTTGTAACTCAAATGGCGTTAGAGGGATGGCACATGTCGCATCCTTTGTAAGATCTATAGTTAATAAGTCTCTTGCCGCTGGTATTTTTCCTTCAATTTGTAAAAAGGCAACAGTCACACTGATATTATAAAAGAGCGGTTTGGATGCCACATAGATGTCTAGTTATAGGCCTATTTCGGTTGTTCCATTTGTTGGAAAAGTTATTGAAAATATAGTACTGAGTCAAATGGAGAAATATGTGCAGGATATTAACTGCTTAGACCCATCCCAGTATGGCTTTCGTAAGGCTCACAGTGTTGAGTTGTTATTAATTTTGGTACTAGATACTTTGAGGGAAGGAATGGATAGACATTGCTCGTATTACATGTTGTTGATCGATGTGTCTGGTGCCTTAGATACGGTGAATCTTACTGTTTTACTTTCAAAGTTGAAGAATTTAGGAATTCAAGGGAGAGTGTTTGACTGGTTTTCACCTTATTTGATGGGGCGGTCCTTTTGTGTGAGAGGTGGAATAGAGATTTTGAATAGACGGACAATTAGTAGAGGGGTTCCTCAGGGATCTGCACTTGCTGTAGTCCTGTTTAATATACAATATGCATGTCGTCCCTTGGTCAGGTTTTCCAAAGCTTGGGGGTTCAATACAGGATTTATTCAGATAATATTCTTTTATTTCTCCTACTGACTGCCATCAGAATGATGTTGAGATACGCCTGAACCAGTATATGATGAAAGTATGTGAGTGGATGTCTCAGCACGGCCTTCAGTTGAATGTGATGAAAACGGAAGTGATGATTGTGAAGAAGGAGAATGAGGTCAGATTGATTGACACTTTGAATGTTATGGGTGAGCAGACACAGGTACAGGAAGAGATTACTGTGTTGGGTGTTTGTTTAGATATGTTCTTGACTATAGGAAAGCAAGTTTTGAATGTGATCCAGAAGGGCAATGTCCTGTTTCTCTTACTGTATAGGTTAATCCCCCCGGTTGACAGCCTATGATTTCAAAACGGTTGTTCAGTGACTGCTCCTGAGTAAGCTAGATTACTGCAATTCATTACTTTTGGGTTTGACTAAATCCAGTTGAAGGTATTGCAGGTATTGATGAATTCAGTGGCTAGGTTGATTAGTGGGGTTTCAAGAGCAGCCCATATAACTCCCATATTAAAAGAGGCTTCCCTGGCTGCCAATTGAACAACATAATAATTTTAAGGTGTTATCTTTGGTGCATCAGTCTGTATATTATTCTGTGCCAGACTGGTTTCAGGATTATTGGGCGGTCTATACAGTAGACCCTCGCGAGTTCTGAGATCAGACGGTAGTATGTGTTTGATATCTAAATTGGCTGTGAACATAAGGTATGTGGCCATGCAATTAAAAATGTTTTCATGTATAGGTGTTTCCTTATGGAATAAACTACAGGGTCAATTAAGACTATGTTCAGATCGTTATAGCTTTAAGAGATTGCATAAAACCAGTGGCGTACCTAGGATATGTGGCACCCGGGGCCCATAATTTTTTGACCCCCCCCCATGTAAAAAAATATTTTTTGTAATAACCATGAAACTGAATAAATGGTCATAATAGAAACAGGCAGTGAAAATTTTATTTTATTGAACCTCATATATGTAACTATTATTCCAAACATACCATAACATAACATAAATTATGTCTGAATTGTCATTACATCAGAAGTACATATTGTGACAGAAGCCGGTACCTGTATTTGCCGTAACCCGGCCTCTGCTCACCCGAGCGCAACTCCGACGTGCTTCCGATGAAGGAAGGAAGTCCTGCTGGAATATCTTTTCTTGTCAGGAAGCAAAATAGCAAAAATAAACAAATCAGTTCACTTGTTCAAAGTTCCTTTATTCCTTGAACCGAAGTTGGGAGCAACGTCTCCCTTAAGCATTCATAAAAACCCCAAAGTCCAAATAGAATGCTGCACACAGATAACCAAAAATAAAGTCTGGAGTGGACCCACTGGAATGGGTTGCCACTGCTACCTTCAATCAGGCAATTAAGGTAAGTATCATTTACATCCAAAAATAGCAAACAGAACTGTAGTGGGCTTGTCTTTACCTTAGGGAAGATAAAGCAACCTTACACACTCTCACTCAAGTTCTGGGCCTCTAAGCTCAGCAAGTTTAAAGCTGGGCTGAATCCAACAGAGAAACTGTTGGTGGGGGAGGGGAGTAAAGGAATTCACTTATTACTTTTCTGAAGTATCAGAATGCCAATAATGGCCCCACTATCCCGACCTGGATCTTAAGTGAATTCTCCCCAAAAGTTATGACATTTACTTCCCTCACAGTCACAGAAATGCATCCCCAATTCAGGCCACTTGAGTTACAAAACAACAATAAAAAAAAAACGTTTTTTTTTTTTTCCTCAGCACAAGTCCCTGCACTTTCTCACACACAGCACAACTGCACAACAGGGTTCTAATAAACAGAGAACGGCTCCAAACCTTCAGACCTGCCACTTATCTTTATTGCATGAGCGTATCTTCAGGCAGTCCAAGGCTCTCTACCCATTCCATGGGTTCAGGTGGGGCTGGCTGGTTGGCAACAAGGTCAGTGTCAGTTTCCATCATGGTCACATCCTCACAGTCAGGAATATAGTCAGGAGAGACCCTTCCCTGAGCTGGCTCAGGGCCAACTAACTTTCCTCTCCTCAGAGCAGCCTCTATATTGTTCAAACGAACACACCCTGCTCTCTGAGGGGGAGGAGTTACCTGCCTTGATTGCTTAGCTTGTTTTACATTTCTCACCATGGGCCTCAGCTGGGAGTGAACAGGAGGAGGGAGGTCCCTCTCAGGCTCTTCTGAGCTGTTCTGCTCTCCTTCCTCTACTCCCTGCAGTTCAGCCTGCTTCCAGTTAAAGGGAAATGTACCTTTTTTCCTGGGACTAGTCACAATCCTATCCCCGTGGTTAGCTCGCTGAATGGCTGTATAAGGTTTAGCCACCGGCAGCTCTGGAATGAGCGGAGCCACTGGGGACGGATTGTGACATACCCTCACCCTTAAGGAGTGATTGTCCCTATTTTCCCGGGGCAACTCACTATCCTCTTGCATACGAGACAGAGTGTCCACATTCACACTTAACTTGCCAGGGCGATGCAAAACCTTGAACCTAAACGTTTGCAGTGCCAAGTACCATCGTGTTAGCCTTGCGTTGTTATTTCGCATAGTGTTCAGCCACTTCAGGGCTGCGTGGTCGGTCACTAAGGTAAATTCTCTTTCCTGCAAGTAGTGTTCAAGGGTTTGCATAGCCCATTTGGCTGCCAGACATTCCAACTCCACCGTGGCATAACTCCTTTCGTTAGGATGTAACTTGCGGCTGAGGAAGAGGACTGGATGTTCTACCCCTTGAACCTCTTGGCTTAATATCGCCCCCAACCCTGTTCCCGACGCATCGGTTTGTAAAATTAACGGTCGCTTAAAGTCAATTGCTATGAGCACCGGGTTAGTGCACAAAGCTTCCTTTAACTCGGTTAAGGCCTGCCTTCCCTCCTCCTTCCAACGTAAGGTGTCCGGACTATTTTTTTTTAGCATGTCCGTGAGGACTGCGGCCTTGGTAGAGAATGCTGGAATAAACCTGCGGTAGTACCCGAGGAGACCCAAAAACCCCCTCAACTGTTTTTTGGAGCTAGGGATGGGGTATTCCTTTATGCAGTGTACCTTGTCCACTAAAGGCTTAATTTGCCCTCGGCCTACCACGTACCCTAGGTATTTTACCTCCTTTTGCCCTAGATAGCATTTTTTTGGGTTGATTGTAAACCCTGCCTTTCTTAGGGCCTCCAGTATCGCTTGCACATGCACCAGATGTTGGGCCCAATCCTTAGAGAAAATCACAATGTCGTCAAGGTACGCCTCTGCGTAACTATGATGCCCCCTTAGGACCTCCGTGATTCCTCTTTGGCAAGTTGCGGCTGCCCCATGAAGGCCGAAGGGCATGCGCCTGAATTGGTACAGCCCGTGGGGTGTACTAAAGGCTGTCTTTGGTCTGGCCGATGGGGATAGCGGGATTTGCCAATACCCTTTCGTTAGGTCTAACGTGGAGAGAAATTGGGCCTGACCCAACCGATCCAAGAGGTCATCCACCCGGGGCATGGGGAAGGCATCAAATTGCGAGACCTCGTTTAACTGACGGAAGTCGATGCAAAACCTGGGGGTGCCATCAGCCTTTGGAACAATAACAATCGGGCTGCTCCAAGGACTTTGGGATGGTTCGATCACCCCCAGTGTTAGCATCTCCTCCACCAGCTTGTGAACCAGTTCTTTCTTTCCCTCTGTGAGTCTATAAGGCTTCACCCGGATGACCTTCCCTGGTGTGGTGATTATCTCATGAGTGACCACTTCAGTCCGCCCCGGGATTGGCGAGAATACATCCCCAAAAGCCTGCACCAAAGCCTCCAACTGTCTGGCCTGACTGGTGGACAATTCAGTCCCAATATTGACCCCTTCATTCTGGTCTATGTCCGCTATTTGTGGGCCCAGGTCGTCGTCGGGTTTCTGCTCCGCCATCATGGTTAATATTTCCCTATCCCTCCAGGGCTTTAAGAGATTTATGTGGAAAGTCTGAACGCGGTTTGCCTCATCCCTGACCTTATAGTCCACTTCATTCACTCTCTCTATCACCGTGGAGGGTCCCTTCCATTCTGCTAGGAATTTATGAGGGTCTGTGGGTATCAGAACCCGGACCTTATCCCCTATGTTCAAGTGACGAACCCGAGTCCCCTTATCGTAATACTTTCTTTGTTTTTCTTGACTCCACTCCAAATTATGTTTGCCCACCTGGGCCACCTGTTCTAATTTTTTCCTTAGCTGGGCTAAGTAGGACACTACATTCATATCCTCGCTTCCTTGGGAGCCCCACTGATCCTTAACCACATCCAATATTCCCCTAGGGACTCTCCCAAACATCATCTCAAAAGGGCTTACCCCCAAGGAATCTTGCACTCTCTCACGCGCGGCAAACAAAACTAAGGGCAGAAAAAGATCCCAATCTCGCTTTTCGGAGCCCACCACCTTTTTAATCATTTGCTTTAATGTCTGATTGAACCTTTCCACCATCCCGTTAGCCTGGGGATGATAAGCAGCCGTTCTAAGGTGGCGGATCCCGAACCCTTGCCAAAATTTCTCCATCTCTTTTGACAGGAAATTGCTCCCTTGGTCCGTTAAGACCTCCCGGGGGAACCCCATCATACAAAAGAGGTTCATCAACTCCCTCATAAGTATTGAGGACGTTGTTTTCCGTAACGGGAAGGCCCAGGGATACCGAGTGGCCACGTCCATTATCACCAAAATGTAGCTGTATCCCCTTGGAGTCCTCTCCAATGGACCCACAATATCCATAGCCACCCGGGCCCAGGGTTCTCCTATTCTGGGTATAGGTATTAACGGGGCCTTAGCTGGTCTATTCAATGAGAGCTTTTGACAGGTGGGACAAGATTTGCAAAAACTTGCTACATCCTGACCGAGGCCTGGCCAAAAAAATCTTTGGGAGACCTGAGTTTCCGTGGACTCCGTTCCTTTGTGCCCAGAAAGCGGATGATCGTGTGCTGTTTCCACTATTATCCTCCGGAACCCTTGAGGAATTACTAGCTGTTCCGTGTTGCAGTTAGAGTCCTTCCCCAATGTGAGTTTATACAATAACCCTTGTTTTACCTTAAAGCCCACTGGGGACCTAGGGGTTTGGGAAGCTTGTTTCCAGAACTCTGCCAGAGAGGCATCCGCTTTCTGCTCGGCGGCGAAAGTAGGAAATGCCTGTGTCACCTCCTTGGGTAACCAGGGAATATCCTTGCCTGTGCTAACCTGTTTCATAGCCTGGCTCCGTTGCTGCCTCTGTCTGCGGTTCTGTGCCCTAGAGCTTCGGTTCGGCCTTTGGGTTGCCTCCCCTATTACCTCCCCCCTAAAGGGAAATATATTCCCCAGTTCCTCCTCTCCGGCTGAAGAAAGGGGTCCCTGGGATCGAGTGTTCACTAGGCTTTGTTTAGGTTTGAGATACCCCTCTAAACCCTTCCAATCCCGACCCAATATGAGGTCGTAGGGTGCGCCGGGTACTATGGCTATCTTGACCCTGTCTACCTTATCCTTATTCAATATGGTCGTGGTACGGAGAGGATACCTTACCCTGTCTCCATGTACGCACTTAATAACCACAGATTCTTCCCCCTTATGCTCGGCTTCAGAGGGAAACAATTTCCTATAACATGGGGTAGACATCATGGATTGATCCGCTCCTGTGTCTACCAGAGCCTCCACCATTCTCCCGGCAACTGAGACTGTAGCTCTATAAGCCTCCGGAACCTGGGTATGTGTTCCTAGCGTTACCATCAGCTCTCTTTTAGGGTTGCAGAACTTCTGGGTATGCCCTATTTTCCCACAACGATAGCACCTCTGGGTTTTCTCAGGGACAGGCTCCTTCGCCCTAGGGTACCCTGTAGTTTTCCTAGGTGGGTCCTGACCTCGGCTGTCCTTAGCTTTTCCCAGGCCTGGTAGGGTGGTTGTCTTTCCCTCCTCATAGGCGCCTTGGGCGTCCAAATAGGCTTCTGCTACCTCTAAGGTCTGGGCTAAGGTTTTGCAGCCCTGTTTCTGCACCCAGCCCCTCAAATTCTTGGGAGCGGATTGCAGAAACTGCTCCCTGATCACCTCTAATACAATAGCCCGGGCATCCCCAAGCCATGGACTAAGCCACCTCTCAGCCAACTTAGACAGTTTTTGAGCAAGTGCCTTAGGCCTTTCCTTATCCTGCATAAGGGTTGCTCTAAACCGCTGGCGGTAATGCTCTTGAGTGTAGCCTAAGTACTCCAATATATGTGTCTTTACAGCTTGATAATTGTTAGCTACCTCAGGGGCTAGTGTCTGATAAGCAGACAGGGTTTCTCCTGCAAGGCATGGGAGTAGCCTTACAGCCCACTGACCCTGAGGCCAACCAGCAGCAGTAGCTACCCTCTCGAACGCGGATAGGAATTCATCCGGCGCATCCGCTGGTGTGATCTTACACAGATTTAGCGTGGCTAGAGGGTTAGCTGCTCCTGAGGGTTGTGGCAAATTACTATGTCCAGGCTCACTGCCTGCAGATGTCGATGGGTTCTGCAAAATTCTAGACAGTACTTGCGTTTGCTCCCCCATCGCTAGCACCATCTCGTCGTGTTGCCGCCGAGATAATTCCTGAGACCGGTACCATAACTCCTGGTTGGTCTTTAGCACTGCTTGTAAGTCCTCACTTTGCTTCTGGCGTTCCGCCGTCAAGAACGCTATCAGCTGTTGCTGGTCCATCTTGCTGATTAACCTACAAGAAACAAAGCGAGAGAGACCAACCCAAGTGCGGTACCACTATATGAGTGTAGTCAAACTCCCTCACCCCCCTGGTCAAGCCTCTTACCAGAGCACAAGGTGAGTCTTTGCCTTTTGTTTGTAGGCCTCCTTGGCCCCCAGTCGTATAGCTGCGTTTCTGTCCTCTTATATCGATCCTCAGCCTCCTCCGACTCTGGCTCCTCACTGGTGCATCTGGGTCAGCCAAGCCACTTGCTTCCTCTGCACCCCGGTCGGAAGACTTCCGGAACTCCGCTCTGCTCAGACTGGAACCAATACAACAAACTAAAATAACAAGCTAAAACAACAAATTATTCACAAGTCCAAAAACTTTTTTTTTTTTTTTTTCCCAAACAAAAAAAATATTTTTTTTTTTCTCCAATTCTCACAATGTCCAGCAGGAGGCGCTCATCCCACTCCTGATACCATATGTGACAGAAGCCGGTACCTGTATTTGCCGTAACCCGGCCTCTGCTCACCCGAGCGCAACTCCGACGTGCTTCCGATGAAGGAAGGAAGTCCTGCTGGAATATCTTTTCTTGTCAGGAAGCAAAATAGCAAAAATAAACAAATCAGTTCACTTGTTCAAAGTTCCTTTATTCCTTGAACCGAAGTTGGGAGCAACGTCTCCCTTAAGCATTCATAAAAACCCCAAAGTCCAAATAGAATGCTGCACACAGATAACCAAAAATAAAGTCTGGAGTGGACCCACTGGAATGGGTTGCCACTGCTACCTTCAATCAGGCAATTAAGGTAAGTATCATTTACATCCAAAAATAGCAAACAGAACTGTAGTGGGCTTGTCTTTACCTTAGGGAAGATAAAGCAACCTTACACACTCTCACTCAAGTTCTGGGCCTCTAAGCTCAGCAAGTTTAAAGCTGGGCTGAATCCAACAGAGAAACTGTTGGTGGGGGAGGGGAGTAAAGGAATTCACTTATTACTTTTCTGAAGTATCAGAATGCCAATAATGGCCCCACTATCCCGACCTGGATCTTAAGTGAATTCTCCCCAAAAGTTATGACATTTACTTCCCTCACAGTCACAGAAATGCATCCCCAATTCAGGCCACTTGAGTTACAAAACAACAATAAAAAAAAACGTGTTTTTTTTTTCCTCAGCACAAGTCCCTGCACTTTCTCACACACAGCACAACTGCACAACAGGGTTCTAATAAACAGAGAACGGCTCCAAACCTTCAGACCTGCCACTTATCTTTATTGCATGAGCGTATCTTCAGGCAGTCCAAGGCTCTCTACCCATTCCATGGGTTCAGGTGGGGCTGGCTGGTTGGCAACAAGGTCAGTGTCAGTTTCCATCATGGTCACATCCTCACAGTCAGGAATATAGTCAGGAGAGACCCTTCCCTGAGCTGGCTCAGGGCCAACTAACTTTCCTCTCCTCAGAGCAGCCTCTATATTGTTCAAACGAACACACCCTGCTCTCTGAGGGGGAGGAGTTACCTGCCTTGATTGCTTAGCTTGTTTTACATTTCTCACCATGGGCCTCAGCTGGGAGTGAACAGGAGGAGGGAGGTCCCTCTCAGGCTCTTCTGAGCTGTTCTGCTCTCCTTCCTCTACTCCCTGCAGTTCAGCCTGCTTCCAGTTAAAGGGAAATGTACCTTTTTTCCTGGGACTAGTCACAATCCTATCCCCGTGGTTAGCTCGCTGAATGGCTGTATAAGGTTTAGCCACCGGCAGCTCTGGAATGAGCGGAGCCACTGGGGACGGATTGTGACAATATGGAGTAGTTGCAGGTGATGCTTGGGACAGTTCTGATTGTGTTAGTTCGGTTTTATGTGTTTTTTGAATAGAAGGGTTTTTATTTCTTTTTTGAAGGTTTTGTAGTTTGTGGTTGAGGTCAATAGGTTGTAGAGTTGGGGGTCGAGTGTTGCAGCTCGAATGGCTAGGAGGTTGTCGAACTGTTTTTTTTCTTTTGATGTTTTTGGTTGGAGGGTGTGTGAATGGTGCATGAGTTCTCCTATGTCTGGTTGAGGTGGATTGAATTATTTAGCTGAAGAAATTAGTTACCCCCTCATCCTACACACATTAATTCTCTTCCATTTTTGTTCCCATTATAAAAAACACTGATAAGTTCTCAGAAAAAAATACATTAAAATAAGAAGTGAAAACAAAGGCCCCTACAGATGAGAACATAACATAAGAATAGCCTAACTGGGTCAGACCAATGGTCCATCATGCCCAGTAACCCATTCTCAAGGAAGCCAATCCAGGTCACTAGTACCTGGTCAAAACCCAAAGAGTAGCAACATTCCATGCTACCGTTCCAGGGCAAGCAGATGTTTCCCCCATGTCTTAATAACAGACTATGGACCTTTCCTCCAGGAATTTGTCCAAACCTTTCTTAAAACCAGCTACGCTATCTGCTTTTACCATGACTTCTGGCCACTTCATTTTTAAGCTGAGATATTTCCTTCCAAACAGAGACTTTGCTAGATGTCAAATACAGCACAAGGTAACTTCACATGGACTTAGCTGTGCAGGAAATGTAAATCTCCTCATACACCCACCATATAGTGCAAAAAATGTGCAAAGGTCTGGTTTTTTCTTTCGATCACTACATAGACTAATGCCACACAAGCAGCGCTGATACAAACATATTCTGTAGGTCAGTGCTAAGGTTAACAAAGTTTCCTTCCTTGGACCAGAAGGGTATACTGACAAACCACTGGAAGAGATCCCAAAACAACTACCCAGGAACAACACCCAAAGACCCACTCAGTGTGTGAACCAGTTGAGTGGAGTGGACTAACTGGGGGGTGGAAATGGGCCCGGAGTTTGCTCATCAGAATTTCCCAGATCACCTCTTCCTCTCAACACATTGACACGCTGCCGCCACCACCACTAGGAACACCTCACCGGGTAGGCCAGCAATGCTATAAACTTTATAAAACACATTATTATATTTTCTTATAAAGCACATATTTTAACTGAACTCTCTGACATCCTCAGCCTTTCCATTCACAAAAATAGAAGGAAGAAAAGTTCCTATTTCCTGCTGTCTCATGTCCCCGGCCTATACAATATTTTTCTTCTGCAGAGTGCAGACCCTTCAAAAATCTGACCAAATCCTCATTTCACTTGCATTATAAAGTACTGAGGATGCCATCTCTCCCCAATCCCAGGTCCTAAAGTCTAAGACAGTAGCGCAAACTAGTGCTGCCAGATTCAGGAAAAAAAAATTTGATTCGATTCAGCCTATTGAATTGGTTTATCGATTCGATTTTCCTGCCCAATTGGGTGTTTTTTTCAAACATCCTGGTGGGTTTATTTTATAGCTTTTTCACTCCCTTTGGCTTCTCCTAACCACACTGGCGCTGTGGTGTAAATAAAATAAAGAAACAAAAAGGATTTTTCCTCTCTGTTAAATCCTAGCTCACGTATGCGGTCTAACACCAGCTCTGGCAGGATACACATTTCAAATCTGACATATTGTAATCACAAAACAGAAAATAAAATTAGTTTTTCTACCTTTTTGTTGTCTGGTTATTTTTCAAATCTTGTTGGTCCAAGGCTCTGGTTGTCTTCTGATAACTTGCTTGCCAGGATCTCCTTCTTTCTTCTTTCTCTGTGCTAATCATCCATCTGCCAACTCTGTCCTCCCTTTCCGTTTCCCTTCCCTCCCCCGGATGTCTGGCATCTTTCCTTTTTTTGTCTCCCTCCACAGATCCACCTTTTCTTAACTACCCTTTCATCCAGCAGCTCTCCCTCCTTCCCCACTACCCCAGGGTCCACCATCTCTCCCTTTCTTTTCCCAACTACCCTCCTAACCAGTATCTCTATCCCCCCTCCACTACATCCCTTGTGTCCAAGTTCTCTCCCTTTCTGTTCCTTCCCTCCCTAAAACCCATGTCCATCATCTCTCTCTCTCTCCTCTATTTTCAGACCCATTATTTCTTCCCACCCAAAGTCCGGCATATGCACGTCTCTTTGAACCCCTCCCCCTTCCCTCCGTGTACTTCTACACCAGGGCCCCCCTCCCCTGAAGGCCTGTCCCCCCCTTAAAGGTCTGCATCCTACCCCTGAAGGCCTGTCCCCCCCTTGAAGGCCTGCCTGCCTGCTCCCCTTGAAGGCCTGCACCCCCCCTGAAGGCCTGTACCCCCCGAAGGCCTGTTCCCTCCTTGAAGGCCTGTCTGCCTGTTCCCCTTAAAGGCCTGTCCCCCCCTTGAAGGCCTGCACCCTCCCCCCGAAGGCCTACATCCCCCTCGAAGGCCTACACCCCCCTCGAAGGCCTGCCCCCCCATGAAGGTCTGTCCACCCCTTGAAGGCCTATGTCCTCCCTGGAAGGCCTGCACCCCCCCAATGGCCTGTCACCCCCCCCCCCGAAGGCCTGCCTGTCCCCCTTGAAGGCCTGTCCCCCCCCCAAAGGCCTGCACCCCCCGAAGGCTTGACCCCCTTTGAAGGCTTGCCTACCTGTTCACCATGAAGGCCTGTCTCCCCCCCTCTACAAGGTCTGCCTGCCCGCCCCACCCTGAAGGCCTGCTGCCCCCCCCCACACTACCTCGAAGGACCGCTCAGCCCCACCACCACCACGAAGCACTGCTTATTCCCCCGGCCTCCCCGCTTCATTTCTCTGGAGAAACAGCCTGCAGCAAGATCGCGCGATGCCAGCGATCTTTGCTTGCTTCGGCTGTTTCCTCCGCCGCGGTCTCGCCCCTCCTCTGATGTCAGAGGAGGGGCGAGACCGTGGCAGAGGAAACAGCTGAAGCAGGCAAAGATCGCTGGCATCGCGATCTTGCTGCAGGCTGTTTCCAGACGCGACACCCGGCGCAGGATGGGGGGGGGGAACCGGACTGGACCGGACCAGGAGCACCCCCTCAGGGCTTGGCACCCGGGCGGACCGCCCCCCACGCCCCCCCACCTTGGTACGCCACTGCATAAAACAAAGCTATTTGTCGATGCATATCTGTGAATTGCTCCCTTGGACTTTTATTCTAAAATCTATCTGTAATGACAGTGAAGTATGATACTGAGAAGTCCTCAGGTTGCATTTAATAAGATATTTTGAAGTATTGTAAAATGTAACGTATGTGCTATTCTTATGTATGTTATTTTGGAAACCGCTGAGACTTCAGGTGGTATATTAATTTTTTAAATAAATAAATAGCTCAGAAGCAATTTATATAGACCTCTGGTCTGGTCCCTGGATCCAGGGTTACCAGCACAGTTTCTAGCAGATACACTAAGCTAGCCTGTAGCTGGCCGGGTCAAAACACAAACTCTCAAGGTTCCAAGTTGATGTGGCCTTCCTGAATGTAGTAGTTACAATTTCTAAGATTCAGAGTGGCAATATCTGTGGGGAGTACCACTGTTTCCCTTTAGGCATTCCTTAACCTATCTCTAATCCAGCATTTTATCCTTTCTGGGCTAAGTCCTGTCTCCACAACTCCTGTGTCACTTCCCCCTTGGCTAGACTAGGCATTTAAAGTGGCCCTGACACTGTGAGGGAGTATTCTTAAGGGGAAGTGGCAGCTTCCTATACTGTAGACTCTCTCATAGACATTAATTCAAATAATGGAAAATTGGCCATTTTACTTTTGTGGTAAAAATGGCTTTAGTGCACAAGGAAGACCTGCCACAGCTTAGTAAAAGAACTATTCTGTCCCTATACCCATGTGTAGAGTTATCAGATGTCCAGATTTTCCCAGACATGTTCCCGGACATGTCCTCCTTTGTCCAGGTTTTAAAAAGCTTCTGGTAACGAGCGACGTAGGGACGGCATTTGCACATGCACGGATTCAACACGGTGACATCACGTGCATGTTTGTGACATCATCATGTCACACCGGTGCATGCACGGGTGCTGTCCAACATCGCTGGAATAGGGTGGGCCTGGGGGCAGGGCCATGGGTCCATATTTTCCATTTGGAAAATCTGGTAACCCTACCCATGTGAACAGAGTACTTGTGAAAAGAGTTAAGTAAACAGTGCACTGCTGTGAGCTCAGTAACCTGGAGCCCCCTTCTCTTGCATCTTACTGTGTATGTAGGTAGTGTGTGGCTTTAAGATCGAGCTCCCAGAGTGCAATGAGCAGCCCTGTGAATGGAATCTGTCTTTCTTTTCTTGTATGGAGTTTTCCATCTCCATTTTGTTATATGTCACAGGCTAAAGAAACAGCTTAGGAAAGCATTGTTAAACCAATCTGTTTTACTCTTTGATTCTGCAAGTCTAATACAACTTATGAGAGAAGTTGGAGCAGTGTTATCCATTACAGAGTATGTACTATACACTCCTGGTTTTGTGTCAGTAGAAGTGTGGAATCTAGGAAGAAGTTTTTTAAGATCAACAGAAGTGTAAATATTTATTTCTTTGTTTTAAGTTTGCTATTTAAGAAACCTATTCAGAGGAATCACAGAATCCAGTGTGATAATACTATTGGCTGCTGATTCCGAGCAAGATTATCAAAAGCTTAACTGCAAGGGTGTCATGCCCAGGATTTTAGGGAAGCGGGTGTTGTGATGCAGCGGAGATAATGGACATCTCTCCCACTGCATCACAACACAGGGGCAGTGGAAGAGTAAGTTTTAGTTTTGTTGTTTTTTTTTTAATGGTTTTTTTTCTGCACCTGTACCTATCAGCGATGGGCAAATGAAAATGTAGGAAATCATCATTGCTATTCGCCGATCTTATTTGCATGCACAATTTTTAAAGAATGTATCGGGCTTATAGATTCAGTATCAAAACGGCTGTGTTAGCAAACCGTCGCTTTTTAATGCAGGTTTTTGAAAATCCTGGCCTCAGAGTTTAAATAGCTGACAATCACTCAGAATCAGTGAGAGGTCAGCACACGGACTCCTTAGATATGTGGCATTAATTTGCACTACCAAGGGCTCTTCATAGCCTGGATTTATTTTACGCGAGAACAAGAATAAATTGAAGTGGCATTTCTTTCAATCCTACATCTCTCACTTACTGTGAATTAAAATAGTATGTATATAATTGGAGTTCACTTGTGCAAGTTTTTTTTGCTGATTCCTGTGCAATGAAATCAGAATTTTAAAAAACCCTAAGAGGAAAATGTTAACACTTTGTAGAAGAAGAAGTAGTTAGTAAATATCTTCCTCTGGTGACCATTAGGTAAGTTTTATGCAGACAGAAACACCAAAAGACTTTTCTCTTCATAATGAACAAGCACTAAGATTTACTGCAAATATTCATGTGTGATAACATGGTTTAAATATGTGTACCTATTTCTTATATGCTCATTTCACTGTTCATATAAGATTTCCAACTTCTGCTCCCATATGCTTCTCTTTAGATCTTCGCTTTACTGTCAACAAGTCATACATGCTACAAGAATTAATGCCAGCCAACAGTGGAGGGAGGTCTCCCAGGGATAACAACATCTACAGAAACCAGATCCTGGAAAGTTTTATTGTGATAATTAAACAAGCATTTTTTAATTAAGGAGAAACATGGGTCTCCCATTGGGAATCCATAGTTTGTTTTAATTCCAGTTGTGCCATTAGACTAGCTTTAAAATGTTTTCATCAAAAATTTAACACTAAAAAAGCATACAATTGTTTATTAAGGTCATTACTAAAAAAATGCTAGTAGAGCACAATGAAGGCCATTTTCGATAGGACACAAAACATCCAAAATCAGAGGCGGAGAAACAGCCATTTTCAAACAGGATAACAAAATATATATATATATTTTTTTTTTTAAACCCTACTTGGATGTCTTGGCTGCCAAAATGTCTAGGCCTCTGGTAAGTTTATTTGCCATTTTTGAACAAAAAAATTCCAAGTTAAAAATGTCCAAATAGACATCTTATGGATGTGGGAGGGGCTAGCATTGTAATGGACTGGCCTCAGAAATTCTAATAGAGCAGTGGGGCACCTTAGAGAGCACTGCTGTGAAGTTCACACATAAAGGGTGCCAGATCTACATCTCACCTTAACCCCCTTCTAATGTATGGTGATCCCTCTAAAACTCCCCCAAAACTTACTATACCCATGTCTCCCACTTCAATAACCCTTATGGCTACAGGTAGCATGTATATGGAAAAACTTTGATGAATTTTGGTGGACTAACTGCCTCCACCTAAAATATGAATAAAACAGTACATACCTGTCTGTAGAAAAGCAGCATCTGGTATGAGGAAGGTTAGTAGAGCATCACACAGGTATCTTAAATAGCCTGTTGGTTGGGATAATGGGCCATAAGATACTCTTACCATTAAATTTATGGTGGAAAGTGTGACCCTATCAAAACCCACTGGGAGAGTATGCGTGTATGGGTGATGGTGGGGAGGGGGTCATAACTCAATCCCTCTAGTTGTCGTCTGGTCAGTTTGGATAACTTTTTGAAATGTAGATACTTCTAAAACAGGTGTATCTAGAGCCATTTTAATTCCTTTTAGGACAGGGGTCTGCAACCTTTTTAAAGCAAAGAACCATTTTTATCCTAAATGTTTGACCCAAGATTTAAAAAGAGCCGCAATGGATAGAGATATTCCAGGTCTCTCACTCTCTCTTCCCTCCCCAAGGTCTAGCTTCTCTCCCCTCTTTTATTCCTCCAACCCTTTGCAGGTCTCCACACCTCTCATCCCTCCCTCTGTCCCCTGCCCCTCCCCAACCCATAGCTAAGGCTTTCTCCCCTCTCTAGGCCTAGACTCTTTGATTTCCCCCTCAACCCCACAATCCCCTCTCCCCTCAAGGGTCTATCTAGTTACCAGGTCCAGCAAGAGGTAATCGGGGCAGAAACATGGCCCTCTCATGACAGCTCAACACTACAATGCCCTCCTCCACTCTGCCATGCACAAATATCCCCCCCCCCCGGGCCTAATGAGGTATCTGATGTTCCAATGGGGTGTTTGTGGCAGGAGCACAGCTTCTCCCTCCTGCAACCTCATGACTGCCTTCTAAAATGACTGACATGACCTTTTGCGGCTTCTCACAGCATTTCCTGTTATACCACGAGCTGCCATGACAGGTTGTGACAGCCATTTTAGAAGGCAGCTGCAAGGAGGCAGGTGTGAGAGGGCTGCACTCCTGTCACAAAGACCCCTGGTGGACTTTTGTAGGTCTGGGGGGCTTATCTATACATTTTGTTTAGTGTCTGTTAAAAGGTCCCTCAGTGCCCGCAGCATTGTTCCTGCAGTCCGGAAGCATGGGCCACAAAGTTGCTTGGCCAATGCTTCTTGGCCACTAGTTCAGGGTCCCCACAGACTTCCCTCCTAATCAAGCACCCCATGGATTGTCCTCCACTTTCCCTCCCCTACCTGAAAGGTTGCATTGATGGTCCAGTGGGGTTCCTTTAAAGGTCTGGGGGGCTCTTCAGCCAGGAGCAATGCCCAGTCACTCCTACCCTGTCCTGCATCACCTTCAAAATGGCACCCTTAGTGGTAGTCTCATTTGACTACCATAAGGTTCATATATTCCATATAAGGAAATATTTCCTTATATTGAAGATGACCCCCTAGCAGTAGCCACATCATTGTGAAGGTGATGCAGAACAGGGCAGGACTGACTAGGCATCATTCATGTCCTACCTAGGCCCCAGAAGATCTCCCAGACTCCAGGAGGCTTACTAAGATGGAAGGACTATGACAATAAGGATGAGAAAACCTCCATCATCTTAATGATATCCAGTTTATCATATACTTGCATAATAATCAAGACGAAAACCAAAATACAATTCCCTAGATTTCAAACCATCAGTCCAGAGGCTAGCATTTCAAGAGGCTATTTTAAAATCCTTATAGTATCAGTATAAACCACAACTAATAAGCACAGGCAGCTTCAGTTTAGACTTTATGGCCTGATTTTAGTTTAGTAATTGAAAGTATTACTATTAAATTTATCTGATAATTGAATGTGACAGCTTCAGTAAATGTATATGAGTATTAATGACAGCTAGAGGCATTGTGAAGTGCCTCCCATATATAATTCACCTTTTATTGTCAATACTGGGAAGAGAAAAAGAACAGTCTGCCCAAGTTTGAAAAAAAAAGTATTGTAGAACCTTTGGTTCTAAGCATTTCCCTTTCCTTGCCAAACTGGTTGAGTAAATTGTTTTAGATCAGCTGCAGGAAAATGTAGCATTTCTTTAAAAGGCTGGCATCGGTATGTTATTGATTAAGGCAGAAGATCTGTTAGTTTTTATTGGTGTATTCTCTTTATTTGATACCATCAACCACAGCATGGCACACTAGCTAGAATACAGGAGTAACTGCACTGAACTGGTTTCACTCTTATTTGCCAAATCCTAAACAAAGGATACAAGTAGGTTTTCAAAGTTCAAAATGGAGCCAAACAAGTTCTAGATTTCTATAGTGCTTTGTCCCAACAGCTTTATTGTTCATCCATGAGTTTGGGATCTTTTATCATTTCTAGGCCGATAAGATGCACTGATATCATGCTTTCAGGCAACGGTGGAATGGTTACCTCATAATGGTTTGGCAATTGATTTAAATAAAACAGAGGTGCTGCTTGTTTCAAATCACAGCGATTTCTAAGAACTGAGTGAAATTTAATATTGTGATTTCAGGAAAGGATGCAGTTACATATTTAGGGCTTTTTCTTAATTCATAACTTAGTTTGAGATCTCACATAAAGAAGATGGGAAAGCCAGATTTCTTTAAATTTTAATTATTCCATAGCTTGAAACCACATTTGTTGTCATACAGCAATTGTATGAATTATATTAGTTGCCAATATGTATTGGATCTGTTTTAAATTATTATGAATGGCATTTAAGACACTTATATCCACAAATAAACCACTCAATAAAAATATAATCTAAATTCATTCACATATTATGTCAATGTGATCTATATAAACTTATCGATAAGTATAATATAATATAACTACTTTAAAATCACTATAACTTTATTAATAACATCATTAATCCATCAGCAATAAACATACAAACATACACCTAAAAGACAAGGGAGATAAAGGAATCCACTAAATCATGACATGGAAAGGATATTCAAAAGTCACTTAGCTCGAGTTGATCGTTGTGTGATGATATTGTACATAAGTCACATAACTCAAGTTAGTCCAGTCTTCGGCTCACGTAATCTCAAAGACGAAGCCAAAGGGACAAGATGGAATCCTGAGTTATTCAGCAAACAAAGTCACATGATAGAAGTTTGTGAAAATTCAAGTGAAGATAAATCCCAAAGAGTTAAAGTGCAAGTGCCACAAAGTAATCCAAAGTGAGCAAACACTTTATCCAATTAACACAAGACCTTCCAAATTCCCTCTTCCTCAACACGAGCCGTGTTTTGATGGCTTTCTTTGTCAAGAGGAAGAATCATGCTAAAAACGAAATGAAAGACCAACACATAACCAAAAAAGACCTAACAAAACAACTAATACAAAGCAAACAAAATCAATATAAATGCGCGCAATCATACCAGGCAGGAGAAAGAAGCTAACTTCATCAAAAGATAAGATGGCAGCCCCCATGCAAGCGTCAGGCGGTAGGGAAAGGGCGGTGCATTAAATAGAACCCACCATAGTGACGAAAGCAACAGGTGAGTTTACTTTAAAAAAAAATGAAACAATAATAGAACAAGGCGAAAAAGCCAAAGAATTAAAAAATGTATATATAAATATTAATGTAGCACCAACCACTCAATCTCTCTATTTAACCTATTAGATATCATAGTCTGCCATGCAAAAATCAAGCGTCGTTCATGGTAGGTAAGCAGCCGATAAATATCCCCCTTAGTGGTAGTAGCAAACTGTTTGAAGACACAAAACCGCAAATCAGATAGCGAATGATGAAATTGAAACCAATGATCTACCAATGGGGAATCACTTTTCTGAGTTCTAATACAGCTAAGATGTTCAGCTATACGAAGTTTAATGGCTCTCTTGGTTTGACCTACATAAAGTTTATGGCACGGGCAGAAAATGCCATAAACAACCTGAGCAGAGTTACAATCAGTTTTATGATGTAGTTTAAACCGAATATCCACATTAGGGATAAGTATACAATCAGTGCTCATGGAATATTGGCAGTACCTACACTTTCCACAAGGGATACATATGACCCATCTCAACATTATCAATTGAAAGAGATGAATGAAATTTCAAGCAATCCCCTAAATTTTTGCTGCGTGTAAAAGCAAACCTAGGCTTGTTTCTAAACTCGGGATGAAAATTTAGCAAATGCCAATATTGACCAATAATGTTCTGAACCTGAGTGGACAGGGGAGAAAAAGGAAGCATACAAGTAATCCTTTGATCAGATATATCACTGGAAGATTTAGGGAGAAATAGCCTTTAATGTTCAGCATAAGTGGCACGTTTAGCCGCTCGTTTAATCACTTGGGTAGGATATCCACGTTGTCTAAACTTACGAGACATCTGATAACTTTGGATTTTAAAATCCATGTCAGAGGAGCACAAGCGTTTCAATCTTAGCATTTGACCCATAGGTATACTATCGCAAATAAGTTTCAGATGATAGCTATGGTAATGGAGCACAGTGTTAATGTCGGTGGGTTTCCAAAAGATTGAAGTATCAAAATGTAACTGTATATCCAAAAAATTAATAAAAGAGGAATGATAAGTCATAGTAAACTGGATATTATAATCACAGTGATTAAGATACACCAAAAATCTATTTAATTCAACCTGAGATCCCCACCAAATCATGAAGATATCATCTATGTACCTCCCCCAATAAAGCACATAGGTGAAAAACTCAGATGAATAAACAAATGACTCTTCAAAGATGGCCATAAATAGGCAAGCAACAGAGGGGGCCACAGTAGCACCCATGGCAACACCTTTCTTTTGAATATAAAATGACTCATTAAATTTGAAATAGTTTTTATTGATGACAAAGTCAGCCATAGATAACACCTACTCTAAATGATTGCCGACATCAACAGACTCAGATAATACCTTTCTAAGAATGCCTATAGCGTTAGATTGAGGAATGCTGGTATATAAGGATGTAATGTCCATAGTAACTAAAAAGATAGAATCCCTCTTTTCCAACGGTATGACTAACTTAGATAACTGAGTAATAAAATCCATCAAGTCATGTATGTAGGAAGAAATCTTGCATACAAAAGGTTGAAGAAAAAAAATCAATAAATTGGGACAAGGGTTCAAACAAAAATTTTCGACATGAAACAATAGGACGGCCCGGGGGATTAACTAAAGTTTTATGAATTTATGGAGGAAAATAAATCGTGGGAACAACAGGATACTGACAATATAAGTACTTAAACTCTTTGGATGATAGTAAACCATCATGATGTGCTTGAAATAGCATGTTATAAACTTCTTTCTGAAACCCGTCTGTAGGATCATCAGTAAAACAAAGATAAACATTGGTATCAGATAATTGGCGGATTGCTTCAGTATGGTATATCACAGAGTCAAGAATCACTACACCACCTTTATTGGCTTTGGTGATCACAATAGTTGCATCCCGAGCTAGAGTTTTAACCGCCAAGTTCTGAGCTCGGGTAAGATTATAAGGTAACTTAATCTTTTTGAACTGAAGCTGGTAAACATCTATAAGAACCAACTTCTCAAAAAATGAAATAAACGCATCAGGATCGCCAGGAGGCATCTAAGTAGAGGGGATATGGTGACTATCAATAAACAAAGGATTAATATTAGGAACTTGATCCCAGCCAAAAAATAATTTCAATTTGAGATTCCTAAAAAAACAATGAAGATAGGCATATGTATCATATGCACTAGTAGGCACAAAAGGAACAAAAGACATGCCTAATTGAAGGACAATTTACATACACTAATTTTCAGTGGATAGCAAATATACTGTTTCGTGGGGTGTCAGCAAGAACTTTGAAGACAAACTTCAAAGGATTCTTAAAATCTTCATTCAACCCCTATAACTTCATAAATTGTCATTTAGATTGATTATTATATATGTAAGATAATCACTTAGCTTTTTCCTTTTATTTCTTTTTAACTTCTTTTTTCATTTTTTTCTTTGTTCTATTAAATATATTGCATTGCTTTCTCTAGCGGTCAGCATATATCGCTCCCCTGCCGACGCGTTTCGCCTATCTTTGTCAAGGCATGGGGTCTAGGGAAAACACAAAAACATGCAATATAAAATCCATAAACTTAATTCTGTGAATCTTATTACTAAACCAGACTATCTCTCCCAAACATACCTAGATCATTAAATGCTCCTGTCTGTAGTGTTCAGCGGCTACTAAAGAATGGCCGCCGCATTGATCTACTCACTGAAATATAGAGACATCCCCTGACGTCATATCCGGGGATCAGTAACTGAGGTTTGTCAGAATAATTGAAGGACAGACAGTTCGACAGAAGAAAGAGGTCTAGAAGATAGGTTAAAGACCGAATATGTTAATTCTTCACAACTTTCTGAGTCTTGGTCTTGTTGGAGATTACCAATTGGTTGGCAGTCAGCTCTACAGCTGACGGTAGGTGTAAAAAAGACAAAGGTAAATTTGCATCTACAGTTTTAGAATAAGCAGGTCCAGCCCCAGATGTCTTACTGGAGCTGTCAATAGAGGAATCATTAGATGTATTGATAAACACTATCCATTTCTTAGGGTTGGGACAATTGTGCCTAGATTTTCTCCCCTTGTTCAACATGGGATAAATATAACCCCGAGTATAATCAGCCTCGTCACGCTTAACTTATGACACTTATGACTTGTTCTCTGGCTATTAAAAACATCGCTGACAGTTCACTTGAGAACTGACCCCTATAGACTTATAGAATACCCCTCCAACCCCTTGCAGGACTCTATCCTCTCATCTTTCCCTTCATCCCCTGTCTTGCCCCTCTCTTCTATAAACAAGTGAAGAAATCTACAGTACTTCTTGAGTTTTTAGTCATTATTCCACGTCTTTAGCATGGTGAGGGAAAGGATTTAGCTCATAACTATTTGAGTAGTAGTTAAAGGCATGTTATATTCAGGAACTGCAGGTATTTCTCTGTCCCTTGAAGTCTCACAATCAGTTTGTACCTGAAACAATGGGGAGTTAAGTGACTTGCCCAAGAGCAGGAGTATCAGTGGTATTTGAACCCTGGTTTCTCTGATTCTCTTCCCATTGCTCTAACCATCGGGCTAATCCTGCACACACTGGAACTTATTATCTAATCAAAGTGAAGGCACATTAGTTTTCTAAAACTATTAAAGCTTGATCATAATATATACATTTGTATAGCTCTATATTTGTTATTGTGAATATCATTTGTAATCTGTTTAGAAATGGACATAATTAGTTGTGAGCATAGGCAGTAGAACACTTTTTTTGTTTGGGGGCCCCATAAGCTCTGTCTCAGACCTTACCCAAGCTCCACCCCAGACCCTGCTCCATAATAGTACTAATTCTAATACCATTTTTTCCATTCATTTTTCATATATACACACAATATAATCTTATTAACAATAAATAATGGTTAACCACAAAATTAATCTACGCAAAGCATACTGTATGTTTATCAACATTAATTCCTACTAGAACACATGCTGAACACAGATAACCCCTATGCAAATAAAGGACCAAAAACTAAAAGTACTAATATATACAAACAAAACCCTAAGATGCAAGACTCTGCATGCAGTACACCCTCCCAGAGAAATAGAAACAAATGCAATTTTTCCTGAACAGTGCAAAATATACACAACAGATGTAATTTCTCAAAACTGGCACAATTCAGTCACTAAATTGAAAATAAAATCATTTCCCCTACCTTTATTGCCTGGTGATTTTGGTTTTAAACCATTTTTCCCAATCTCTGGCTACACTTCCTTCTGTCTGTGCTCTTAACTGTGTTTCTAGGGCCACCTTATCCATTTGCTGTTTTTCTCTCCTTCACTTTCTGCCATACATCCATCTTTTCCTTATAAATCAGGGATGTAAATTTTCAGCAACAGAAGTCAGAAGGAAATTCAAAGTAACAAAAAGCTGACTTCAACAGAAAAACTGTCTATAGAGAGTGATCAATTAAATATATAAAATGCTGAGAGACATGAAACTCTGAAGGGAAGGCTACTAAATATCCCTGCAATAAGAGTTCACCTTCCAGTCATTGCAACTTCATAAATCAATGATCACACTCTAAGACACAAAAGAGCTATTTATATAAATTTCAAATTTTTTTGTAATCCTTCAAATATATTGAGAGTGATATCTTCTCTTCATTTATCGAAAAACAGCCATCACTACGTTAATTAGATGTGTTAATGTTCACTTAGCTTTTAAGCTTAGTTTGAGGAGTCCCAACATGGCCCCGTTTCAATCTCTGCTTCAGGAGACCTGATTGTAAATTTTCAAAAAGCTTGGTGCTGTAAATTGTAATAGTTCTTTAAACTTTGTGATGTACGGTCACATCTATAAACATAAAGATTATCAGGTTATATGTAGGTAAAAATCCATGCTCACACTGTAACTACTATGTTTATAATCATTCATTAGGCAAAAACATTAGAAGGGAAACGCATTGCAACAGTACATACTGCTGCTGGATCTCACTGTTAGTTCTGAAATTTCCAACCGCCAGCAAGACGCTGTGAGTTAATGCGTGTTTTAAAAGAGGGAGCGGGAGGAGGAGATTCCGTATACACGTCATAACGTAATGACGTGATACATGAAATTCAAAGCCTGTAAGACTAAAGCTCTGGTGAAATAAAGTAACCTCTCGATGGCAATGTACAGAGCATTGATGAAAATGAAAGTCAGTCAAAGAAACACCATCCATTCTATTTCATTATTGAGTCCATACGGGTGTAACGTGTTGAGAAGGTAAATCCACTTCTGTTCTTTCTTCCATAGCATTTGTGTCAGATTGCCTCCTCTAGTTGTAGCGACTGTGTCTAAAATAAAGTATTTCAGATCTGTCAGATCATGTTGTTTCTCAAGCCAGTGGGAGACCAGGGGGGGCCTCCTTCATTCTTGACCTGATCCTGCTGATATGTTCCCCTATCCTGGTGCACCCTAAATAATAAAGATTGCATGGGCATTGAATTATGTATACAACTTGTTGAGAGTTACAGTCTGTAGCGGGACAATCAAGTTTATGCATGTTTGTAGTGGTAAACTGCATGTGTCTCAATTTAATACTGTGTGCACACATCCTCCAATGTCCACAGGGATTATGTTCTCCTGATGACCTGGTCCTTAAATCATGTCTGAGAAACTGTGAGTGCACCAGACGCTTCAAATTCTGTTGTTTAGAAAAAGCAAATCTATGTAAATCTTGAAATTCCTGATGATATTGCATGATGCCCCAATGTTGCTTATTGACACGTCTGAAATGCTAAAGTGGAATATGGGAGTACACAAACTAGCACTTGTTCATCTTGTTTAGGCGCGGGATTCAATAGTAGCAAACTGTTAGCGTATAGAGCTCTTTTATACGCTTTATGAATCACTGAAGGTGGATAACCCCTCTCCTAAAATCTAAGTTCCATGTCATTGGCTTTATTAATATACTAATGGACTGAAGTGCACAGTCTTCGGAGGCACAAAAACTGGCCAATCAGAATGTTGGTCCTTAGATGTTTGGAGTGGAAACTACTGTATTGTAGAAGATTGTTCCTGTCGGTGGTTTTCCGGGATATGCTAGACTTAAACTGTCCTTGGTCTAGTGTGATGTTAATATCTAGAAAAGGTACCTGGCACATATCGGTATGCATTGTAAACTGAAAATTGTGGTCACATGAGTTCACCCATTTGAAAAACAAGTCAAGATTTGCTGGAGTGCCTGTCCATACAGCAAAAATATCATCTATGTAATGCTTCCAGATTAAAAATCTTTCCAAAACTCAAAAGCGTACAAAAATGTCTTTTCAAATTTGGATACATAACAACAGGCAATGGAAGGCACCATCCTGGCCCCCATTGCTGTACCTTTGATTTGTTTGTAGTATGTCATGTCAAACTGGAAGTAATTCATACTAAGAGCTATGGGGGTCATAATAATTAAAAAAAAACATCTAAAAAGTGTCCTAAATGGCTACTTGGACGTTCAAAAAGCCTAATCATCCAAGTACCCATAACCAAAGCTGGTTTTTAGATGTATCTAAAACCAGCTTAGGCATTTACCCTGCCTCTAAATGCACAGAGAGAAAAGAGGCGTGTTTAGAGAAGGGGAAAGGGCGGGTGGTGGGCGGGAGGTGGGCCGACCTACACCTAGGCGTGCAGCAGGTATAACCAAAACCGTAGGCAGGTTGCCTAGTCGGCACTTATACCTTTTTGACTTAGACGAAGTCAAACCAGGTCTAAATGCCGAAAAAGGGGCCGCTAAACTGATGGTCACTGGCGCGATCAGTTCAGTGGCCCGGCAACGTACCCACCCACCCACCGCAACCATCGTGGCAGGAGAGATGCCTCATCTCCCCTACCGTGATGCCATCACTCCTCTACCCGAACTGCCGCGACCCGCGGCAGAACAGATGCCCTATCTTTTCTGCCGTGGGTTGCGGCAGTTCGGATAGAGGAGTGATGGCATCGCGGTAGGGGAGATGAGGCATCTCTCCTGCTGCGATACATCACCCCCCACACACACACACACACAAACACAACATCGGGGCAAGAGGGAGCTCAAGCCCTCTTGCCCCACAGCAACCGCGACACCCCTGACAATATCGAGGCAAGAGGGAGCCCAAGCCCTCTTGCCCCGGCGATTGTGCCCCCCCCTGCCGAGTATAATTGGGCCAGGAGGGAGCCCAAACCCTCCTGGCCCTGGTGACCCCCCCTGACTGGATCTGGCCAGGAGGGAGCCAAAGCCGGGTTGGACCCATATGCTTAAGGCCCCGCCCACAGGAGGAGACTAAGGCTCCCGGGCCTATTCTGATTGGCCCAGGTGCCTCAGGCCCCACCTTTGGGCAGGGTTTCAGCCGCCTGGGCCAATCTGGCCCCATTCTGGAGCCGGCTGGCCTGCCGGACGGGCGGGCTTGGCACCCGTCTGTCTGGCCAACGTTGAAAGGTATGGGGAAGGGGGGTGGGGGTCGTGGGGTCAGCTGGGGGGATCTTGGGTTGGCTGGGGGCTGATCGGGAGTTCAGGGGTGGTCATTGGGGGAGGGGGTTGTGTCGAGAGCAAGAGGGCCTGGGATCCCTCCTGCCCGTATTGTAGTGGGGTATGGGGGGTAGGGTGTTGCCGGGGCCAGGAGGGCTTGGGCTTCCTCCTGTCCAGATCCAGTTGGGGGGGGTTGCCGGGGCCAGGAGGGTTTGGGCTCCCTCCTGGCCCGATCGTACTCGGCGGAGGGGGGGGGCAAGATCGCAGGGGCAAGAGGGCTTGGCCTCCCTCTTACCCCGATGTCGTCGGGGGGTGCCGTGGGTGTCTAGGGCAGGGGGGCTTGGGTTCCTTCTTGCCCCGATGTTGTGTGTGTGGGGGGAGGGGGGTTGGTGTGGATTCTGTAACCGGTGTTGTTTTTGACAGATACCGGTTACAGAATCCAGCTTTTAGGCGAAGGACTGGCTCCTCCTTCGCCTAAAAACCCTTGTGTTGGACATTTTGGGCTTATGCGTTTTTTTGGTTCATTATGGGGTATAAGTGTAGACGTCGTGGGGGTGTACTTGTAGACGTAGTGGTTGGCTGGGTGTTTAAACAGCTGAAGGTAAAGGCAGGCCATAATCAAAACAAGGACGTTTGTTTTGGTTATAGACACTTTCCCTGCTTCTGCTTTGAACGTTTAAGGCCTTAGGCCAAAAAGGGACTTAGACTTTTTTTTATTCTGATCCTCTATGTGCGCCAATTGCATCAAAAAATGAATTCTACTTGCGGATAACTCCAATGCCCGTAATTCTTCTACTATGATCTCTACGACTGCAGCTTGAGGTACATTAGTATATAATGCAGTGATGTCTAAGGTGACAAGTGTAGCATGAGATGGTACATTTTGTAATTCAGCTAAGATGTTAATCATGTTGGCAGAATCCAACATGTACGATGGAGCCAAGAGGACTCTATCCTTAAGATATGTATCCAATATTGCTGAAAGTGGTTCCAATAAAGACCTTATCAATTTCTTGCAAAACTATCCCTCCCCCTTTATCTGCTGGTCGGATGATTATGCTTTTATTTGCTGTTAAAGAATGTAACGCTGTCTGTTGTGCCCGAGACATATTGAAATGCTTGACGAGGGAATTATTCTCCAAGTCGCTGATTTCTTTTAACACTAAGTTTTCAAAAGCTTGAATATGCGGGGTCTACGGTGCCAGGAGGGCACCATGTGGATTTGATCCTTAGTGTGTTGTCAAATGCGACCGTTTGATCTATAAGTTCCCCTTCTTTCTGAAAAAAGTGTTTTAATTTGCATTTTCTAGTAAATTTAAACATTGCAATCCAGGTGTCCAGTGAATGATAAGTGTTAGTTGGTACGAAGGAAAGTCCCATATTTAATACTGACAATTCCACTGTAGTTAATGCTCTGTGGGAGAGATTAAACGCATTCGATGTTATGGTTGTGTCTTGGTGGATTTTGTCCACTTCCCTCCCTCCTCTGCCAGGCTCTGCACCCAACCCCTTCCTCTGCCAGGCTCTGCCCCCAGCTCCCTTCCCTCTTTCACTCTGTACCCTGCCCCATCCTCCTACTTCCTCTGGCCTGGTAATTTGTGAGAATTTGCGGGAGCCAGTCATAGAAGCCATTGAGCACTGAGCAGGAGTGCCAAAGCGCGCCCCTGTTCATTGCAGCTCAGCGGCAGAAGAAACCAGCCATGACCGACCGGGTTAGCAGCGGGGCAAAAGCAAGGAAAGCTCACTCCTGCACCTCTGGACCACCAATGATAAAAGTAAATGGCAATATTTGGGGAGACCACGGCCCCTGTAGTCCCCTCCGTTCTGATGCCTATGGTTGTGAGCAACATAAATAAGTAAAATAATTGGTTATTTAGGATCCCAATTTCCCCCACTCCCACAGGAGAAAGATTTGTAAGAAATCATGCTCTTCCTTTCTTACCAGATAAAAAAAGCTCAGGAAGGCTTTTTGTATCGCATGAAAAAAAACCAACAAAAACAACAAAAAAAGAAAAAAAAAAACCTGCTAGGTAAGAAATCGGCAACTGGCCAAGCAAAAAACAATTTGCAGGAAGCTTATCATTTTAATTACATTAACTCTGCCTCATCTTGGAACACTTAGCTCCTTCAGTCCCTGAGTTCTAATTTAATCTTCTTTAACTGCGGCTTTATATTACTATTTAAATAGGTACGATAAGTCATTTGGTATCTCCTCTTCCAAGAATTTAAATTGTTTAACTGTCTGAAAGCCTATGCCTAATTAGTCATAACACAAAACTGGCAAAGCCATGGGACAAGGTAAAATTCTAGTTAGAAAAATTTACCCTGTAATTGGATATATAGTCTTGATCATATTGTAAAAGAGTGAGAGAGGTATCTGAAATATACAAAACAGTGTACAGTACTCCCACGATATTCGCAGGGGTTCCATTCCAGGAACCCCCGCGAATGTTGAAAAAGCGTGAATATGGTTTTTAGGCAGGGGAAACAGGAGAGGGCAGCCGGAGTGCCGACGAGTGAAGGAAATCACTAGCTGTATGCTCCGACCACCTCTTCCTGTATTAAAGTCGGCCTCAGCAAGGAGAGTAGAAGATAAAGGAACTTTTTTTTAAAGAAAAGAACAATAATATTTACACATGCAAATAACATGTTTGTTTATTTATTTAATTCATTTTCTATCCCATTTTCCCCATAGAGCTCAGAAAGAGTTAAAGGTTAAATATATATAATATATAGTTAATAGGTCTTTATTCTATAAATGCACCTAAAAAAAATCAGTAAAACTGCAAAAAGCGGAAAATAGCGGCTGTCAATCTTGAGTTAGGCACAATTTTTATAGTATCACACCTAGCAGTGCCTAAATTGGACTTAGATGCCAGTAAGCATCAAAACCTTAGACTCCCCCTATTTATGCCAGGGCATTTTGGCCTAATTACTAGCACCAAAGTCCAATTTAGGCAGCTAGATGCAAAACACACCCAAGACCAACCCACGACCCACTCCAAACCACGTCAACTTTCTGATAGACTCCTCGGTGCCTACCAAACTAATTTGTTTTTTAATCTCTATTTAATAGCGATTTTCAATTAACTGAGACAATTAAGTAAGCCTAACTGAATAATTAAGATTAGGCACCTAGAACGGCTATGCATGCCAATCTAGGAGCCTAACTTAAGGAGTATTTTACTAAATCAGGGCCTGAATGTCTAAGCAGTGACACATGTGTAAGTGGCTAATTTTCTAACTTTCAAGTGTAACTGTCAGATTTAAGAAAAAATCCCCAAAACAAATCTGCATGGTCAAGGTGAACCCTCAAGAAAGTAAGCACCAAAATTCTAAATTCTGACTGTCTGAGGTGCTTTAAAGAGCCAGACCGGTAAACACAATATCCATCTCAATTCCTCTTCCAAATAAGCATGTATTGTCATTAAACATGTATTTTGTACTTTCAAGGCCTTTCCAAACCACATTCAGAACATGCCTTCTTCAAAACTGTGCAAGTAAATAGTGACTTTTCTGAAATCATGATTTACGCCAGTGGTCTCAAACTTGAGGCCCAGGGGCCACATGCGGCCCACCAGATACTATTTTGAGGCCCTCGGTATGTTTATCATAATCACAAAAGTAAAATAAAACAGATCCTTGATCATATGTCTCTTTAGCTATAAATGACAATATTATGATTAAGACTTAGCCAAAAGGAAAGATTGATAAACCATAAAGAGTTTTACCTCATGCAAAATTGTCATTTCTTTATTAAGACATTAACTATTTTTTCTGAGGCCCTCCAAGCACCTACAAATCCCAAATGTGGCCCTGCAAAGGGTTTGAGTTTGAGACCACTGATTTACGCTATTGATATATGAAAAAATGCTTTTGCATATCTAAATATTATGGTATCCTTCTTCAAACAAACAAACAACCAAAAAATCTTCCTTTATCTTCTACCCTGCTTTCTCATCTTATTGATTATCGTTTTCTTATGCAGACTTATTGTCCTTTATTGAACTTGCTGTTTTAACAAATACTTTTTTTTATTCTGTCCATGTGTCTTGTCTATCTGTTAAATACTAAGGGCCAGATTCTGTATAGGATTCTTGGTCTCAGAAGTTGCCTAAGCAGATTTTAAGAATTGCACATGGATGTCCTATATAGAATCACCTAAGCCCGCCTAATACGGGTCCAAAATGCAGCCATCCGCCTCCTACACAACCTCAACTACCACGATTCCATCTCCCCGGCACTCCATGCTGAACACTGGCTCCCAATTAGCCAACGCTGTACTTTCAAAGCCCTGGCAATTGCCCACAAGAGAATCTATTCCACCACCCCCTCCTACATAAAATCCAAGCTTCCCATCTACAACCCCACTCGCACCCTCCGCTCAAAGTCAGAGATACGCCTATGCACCCCCCCCCCCCCCGGAAGATCCCTGCTCACAGAAACTGCCCACAAACGATCCTACAGCCACTTCATTCCACACCTCTGGAACCAACTCCCCCCCCAACTTAGACAACAGAACTCATTATTAACATTCCGTAAATCGGTAAAGACCCTCCTCTTCAACTAAAGATCTCCTCTGTCTTCTCCCCCCCTTACGCCCCACCCCTCCACTCTCCTATCACCTCCCCAAACTCCAGTATAATCCTCTCTTACTCTCTCCACTAACAAATTGTACCTAAACGCATATAACTTTCCTTAAACTAAACTACTGTATTTCCCCCTTCTCTCTTTCTGCTATACTCTCCCTGTATTTAATTCTCTCCAATAATCTATAAGTCCAATCACTAAACCTGTTGTATTACTTATATGTCTAGTTACTTTCCACTGTGTATGTTCATTTGTAGACCGTTCTGAGCTACTGGGAGGACGGGATAAAAATCCAAATAAATAAATAATACCACGATTCTCAAACCGGCGTCCTTGTCACAGGTGCTGGTTAGAGAATTGGGTTGCCACTGAGCTAATTTTGGCAATGGAATCTCCCTTCTGCAATTAGTTTAGCAGCTGAGAACCCATCCTTTTGCCCCCCGTGAAAACTACCGGCAGGAGGAATGCCTGCTGTAACCCCAGAAGCTGGCTCTCTCCTCCCCCCCCCCCCCCTCGAATGTCCAGGTAGGAGGAGTGCCCAATTCTTCCTGCTGCCACCACACCAAGATATCACCCAGCAGGAGGGATACCTTAGCATTTAGCATGCGCTAATCATTAGCGTGTGCTAAATTGGTTAGCCCGCCTTAATAAAAGAACCCCTTAGTGCTGCCTAACATTGTATTGGTGGTGTTAAGTGTGATTCTAGACAGTGACCTAACTTTTATAAACTTGCACTTGATGCTGTACTAGTCGGCATCAGTTTTTTATATATAGAATCAAGCCAAAAAGGGCAAATTCTACGAGTCACCTAAACTTAAGTGCCTGTCTTGACATAATTTTTAAAAAATAATTTATTGGGCTATAGGTGCCTATCTTCTTAGGCATGATTCTATAAAAGATAGGTGCCTATTGCATGGTGCCTAGCAGCACCTAACAGTTAAGTAGGTGTGTTTAGGGGTGGAGATTGACTTGGGTGCTGTTAGGTGTGATTCTCTGAAGGACTTAGGCACCTATAATGTAGGCCTTTAAAACCCTGGCCTACATTACAGGTACCTACGTTTTTGTTTTGTTTTTTAAATCTTTATTGATTTTCAAGAATTAACAGTGCAATACACATGTATCTGAATGTATAATAAATCAAGAAAAGCACATTTAACTTGCAGATGTTCAAAAGTAATCATTTTCCCCCCACCCTCTTTACTTAATCAATAATATAAATGCAATTATCCTTCCAATAACCCACTCTTATCTAAAGTAGTAATGCATTCCCACCCTGGATGTGTAAGGAAATCAGACAAAAATTAAAGAGAAATGACAACTATATAGAAGCAATAAAACACCTATGTTTTAAGTTAGGCCACCATTTTAGAATTACACCTATCTTTTTAGACACACTAAGGCAGGGGTGTCCAACCTGCGGCCCGAGGGCCGCATGCAGCACCGTGAAGTATTTGTGCGGCCCCAGTCGAGGCCGATGCAGTGTTTTCCTCTGCTGCCCCCGGGTATTTACCATGTCGCCGGCTCCCTCCTCTGTCGTGCTGCAGCATTTGCGCGGCCCCAGAAACACTTTTTCGGCCAATGCGGCCCAGGGAAGCCAAAAGGTTGGACACCCCTGATTTAGCGTAAGACAAGAGAACATGCTTAGTGTGCGCTAAAATGGTGCATGTGCTGGCCGCTACCACCTACTTTTAAGCAGGCGGTAATCCGGTGCGTGCGCTAAAAATGCTAGCGCACCTTTGTAAAAGGAGTCCTAAAGTTATACAGAGGAATCTATATATATAAAATCGGAGGTATGTATGTGTGTATGTGCCGCGATCACGCAAAAACGGCTTGACCGATTTGAATGAAACTTGGTATGCAGATCCCTCACTACCTGGGGTGATATGTTCTGGGGGTCTCGCGGCCCACCTGCACATGTGGGCGGAGCTACAAACATAAAATCAGATTTCACCCATTCATGTCAATGGAAAAAATGTAAAAAGCTGCCATTCTCACAGTAATTCCAACTACCTGGGGTGATATGTTCTGGGGGTCTCGCGGCCCACCTGCACACATGGGTGGAGCTACAAACATAAAATCAGATTTCACCCATTCATGTCAATGGAAAAAATGTAAAAAGCTGCCATTCTCACAGTAATTCCAACTACCTGGGGTGATATGTTCTGGGGGTCTCGCGGCCCACCTGTACACGTGGGCGGAGCTACAAACAGAACATCAGATTTCACCCATTCATGTCAATGGAAAAAATGTGAAAAGCTGCCATTCTCACAGTAATTCCAACTATAAAACACTTTCTATGACACTATAACCACTAGGGACATAGTTTCTATTCTACCACGGACACCATACATATAGAGTTTGTATGTTCTAACTGTGTTTGTAACTGTTTCCTTCATGCACCCCAGTTCATAATGTTATTACATTACATGAGTACTCACATATGCTGAACTAGGCACACAGGTTCCATTCTGAACCGGGAAGAAACTGCATGGAGTTTCTTTTCAACCTGAGTTTCCACATATTGAGTTGTTTAAATCAATACTGAAACTTTTGGATGCCACTTATTCCAACAGATCTTCCTTTTCAGTTTAAGAGATTGCTAATTCCAGTGAGACTTGCATTCATTCACCACTATAAAGTATCTTTATTTGAATCCATTTACAGTGTTATTGCTATAATTAAATACCCGTGCAACGCCAGGGCATCAGCTAGTAAATTATATAATCTTAGTAGCAAAGCCTAAAAATACAACCAGAAAACAGACTAAGCACACTAGCAATTAAATCAATAAAGACAGCACAAGTTTCAAATAGTGGAAATAAAAGACCTTATATATCTTGCTCCAACAAGTCCCAACTTCATGAGATTGGATATATTATATATATATAGGAGCTTCTCCAGTCATTGGTCAAAAAAATTCCACTTTAAGTAGGTCGCTCTATTGCGGTCTTTAAAAAAAAAATGCAAAAATGTATCTTTAAGCACAGTTTTCATAAACACAATCCCATATCATTCACAACTCACAACCATAACAGTTGAAAAAAAGCAAAGTCCAGCTGCATTCTTTATCTTGCATTCACAAAATCGGCTAACATGGGACCTGTTTTGCCTCCAGCTTTATCAAGGGTTGTAACATTAATTCATCAGCAGTCTTCAGCAAACACAAAATTCTTCACCCTCACTAAAGGATTGCACCAAACTGCTCAAAACACAGACACTGTTTATAGAATTTCTCCCAAAGTGTGTATGCACCACTCTTGGAAATCTCATTGATAGTTTTTACACATTCAAACTATGAGATATTAACATTAGCAGGTTTAAACCTACATACCTAAATCATTGATTGCTGGATACTCCAGGTATAATTTTATAAGTATAAATATGCATGCAATATTTTCAATGTATACAGGCACTTATGCTTTAAAATTATCCCAAGGAACTTACGTACTCACATTTGCATTTGCTCTTTAGCAAACACCAATTTTCTAGGTTAATTGATGTGTGTATGCATATAAATACTAACCTTTTCCCATCCCTTCCCCAGGGAATGTCTCTGCTCATTCTAGGTAAATTTATGTTTATATAGGCTATATACCATTAATGTTACACAGATATTAGAAACACAATTTTATAATCACACATTTCCATGCATAACGCACTGCTGTTCTATTTAGCATCTTGCTAGCTGTGAAGTAAAAGATCTGAAAATCATTGCAACAGATGCTAACAGCTTGAGTGTCTCCTAGCAGACAGTCAAGCAGTGAAAATGCTGATAAATGACTTCAAAGGAGAACTGATGTTATGACTGGAGATCAACTATCACCTCTAGCAGTCCAGAAGAGGATCTCTTTAACCAGTTTGTTTATCCATGTTTGAATGAATGCATGATTTCCTTTTATTTAAGTGTAGTGGAGTCTAAAGTATATTCAGTGCAGGAAGCATAGATAGATGAAGACAAGCTAAGACGCTAGGGATTTCACTGGAGACTATCCCAAAGCAAAACGAGTAAACATCTAAGTATTCACAATTGCCCTATCTTAGCCAATTTCTCTAGGCAACTGGGTATCATTTTTCCTCCTTACAAGGGGATGCTGAAAAGTTCTCAGCCCAAACAACCAACTTCCTACATTTTGAGTATTATTTTGCTACTGTAGCTGAAAACAGTGTTATCTTATTCCATTAAGTATCAATTTGCAGAAACAAAATTCTATGTTTTAACATTGTTTCAGATCAATGATTAAACCATATCTTCTGGGTTGAGCAGAGAACTTATTGTAATTTGGTTTAATGTGGTGACCTGCATTTGTCTATAGTGGATGAGACCTTTAAAGATAGGTATATTAACATTTTTCTTGTTAGAAATTATGTTTCATTATCTCTTTATTTCTTGCAAACATTTCCTTATATATAATTATTTATAAATGATAATAATATTTAAAAACGCCTAAGTATGCACAAAAACTTTACGAAAGTTAAAGACTTTAGAACTTGGAATCTTTTAGGGAGGGGAGGACTCAAAACCACACTTCAGAGAATCATTAAAAAGGAGAGAGGGAGACACAAGGGGGAAATATTGAGATTGTAAGTTGCTATGCTATGCTTCTAAAGAAAAGTGATATTCCTTAAGACTTTTTTTTGCTATATTTGGTTTCCAAGATTTTGATGATTGTTTGGCCCATATCCCAATGTCTAAGGTGTTCTTGTCTATAGATTTATTTGCCCTCCTTTTAGTTCCTGAAGTATTGATAATATTATTGGCACTGCTTTTTCCTTCTCCCTGTGCTGTGAGACATCCTTGTCACTATTCAGTCACTTTGTATTTCTTAATGTTCCATGGTCCTTCCTTTCTAATATTTGATCACATGATGAGGGCAATTCTTTAAGAGGGCAGCTAATTTAAGGTGTCTAGAATATTTCTATTTTTAGAGATTCTTCTAATCAGAAAAGTAGGTGTCTATTGTATATTTTTATACCATAGAGGTTGTGTAAATACTAGCACATAGATTGGGTAACTATGTGCATACATCTTAGGGCAGTGGTTCCCAACCCTGTCCTGGAGGAACACCAGGCCAATTGGGTTTCCAGGCTAGCCCTAATGAATATGCATGAAGCAAATTTGCATGCCTATCACTTCCATCATATGCAAATCTCTCTCATGCATATTCATTAGGGCTAGCCTGAAAACCCGATTGGCCTGGTGTTCCTCCAGGACAGGGTTGGGTATCACTGTCTTAGGGCTCCTTTTACAAAGGCACAGTAGCGGTTTAACGCACATAACACACACTAAACCGCCGGCCGCACTAGCCGCTATGCCTCCTCTTGAGCAGGCGGTAGTTTTCCGGCTAGCGCAGGGGTAGTGCGTGATTAAAAGTCACGCGCGTTAAAGCCGCTACCACGGCTTCGTAAAAGGAGCCCTTAGGCATTTTTAATTTAGGTGTATAAATATGCACCATTCAGAAGGGTCTTATAGAGATTTACAACATTAGAAGGAAAACTAGATTGCGTATACTGTAAATGACAGTAAATAGTAGGCCAACTTTTAACAAAACAGTGATTGGAGGACCTGTGGGGGGATGAAATACCACACACACTTAAAAAAATAATGAATACACAAATATCAGTGGAACACAAAAGGAATGATAGAAAATGGGAAAAGCAAACTGAAAAGCCACCTATTTAAAGATGCTTTCCTATTATAACTTTTACTTTGTGAAACATTCATTATCAAATCCAAGGCTCTGCTTTCTCTCCTTATCCCTACCCAGATGTTTTTACCTTGGATGTCTCTCTATCCTATAACGAATGTATTTCCTCCCCTCCTCTCCACCATGTTTCAGTGTGTTTTGTCAGCCCATATTGGAAGGTTATTAATTATGTAAATGTGGTTCAAAAACTATATTTTTAGCTCTATAGTTCACCTAGAAATTTTTGATAGGCAATTATATAAAATTTTAATAAAACATGAAACTTGAAAAAGAGAAAATCAGTGCCAAGAAGGGAATGCTTGCTGAAATAATCATGTTTTAAATGCAGCTTTAAATTTCTACTCTGGGGTGCACTGGGGGTGGCCTAAGACTTCGATTGGCCAGATCCCTTAGGATCTCATGGTCCAATCAGGGGCTTAGGCCCCTCCCTGGTATATCCCAGGATGTACCAGGAAGGGGAAGGTCCACCATTCTGTGGAGGTGAGCCTGCTGACTGTAGGGAATAAGCATACCCCTTGACAGCCTACAAGAAAAACTTACGGGGGATCTGGGTGGGTTTGGGGGTGTCGGGGTGGGGGCACCTTTTCATGGAGGTTCCAGAAGGAGGGAGGGATGCCCAATCCTCCTGCTGGTGATCTCCAGGGTGTGTATGTGGGTTTCCAGCAGGAGGGATTGGGCATCCCTCCTGCTGGTGATTTTCGGGGGTATGAGGGGGTTCTGGCAGGAGGGACTGGGCATCCCTCCTGCCACTGATCTTCGAGGGATGGCAGCTGGAGGAATTGGGCACTCCTGCTAGCCTGTCTATTTCTTTTCTCATTTTTTACATAGTAGCACAAACTTGTCACCTAGTTATAAGCACAGTTTACACTCAGTTGAGTTGGGTCATTCATAATCTTTTTTAGCAGATTTATATGCTATTGCCTCTCTCAGTTTTGCTGTAAATTTGTCATGTAATAATAATAATAATAATAATAAAATCAATGTCCTTAAAGGTGGGAAGAATGCCAAAATGTCACATGTTGGAATCGGATGGAGCTGGGAGTCCTGGAGCAGGTCAGACCCAGTCTTTTCTAGTTTACAACATCATGTGTTCTCCACAGAAATCACTTTTAATACATTTAAAAGGGTACCTAACAGTATCATATGTGCAAACATGGATGAGCTCCTTTGGATAATTGCCTGTAGACTTGAAGAGAATCGGCAAGCACTTTGTAACATCTTGAATCTTGACATTTGGCAATCAGCATACCTCTTGGGATATCATATCTGGTCAGCAGATGGGGATGTTGGGAAAGAGAGGATGTGCATGAGGATGTGGAAGGGAGCATGTGTGTAGAGAGGGGGGACAGGTGGGGAGATAGAATAGTGAAGAGAATGCACTTTGTTCACCATTGATATTTGTGAAAAAGTTTTCACTGAAAATATCTTTGTATGAATTCATTTCTGGCTGTTACGCCAACTTAGGGATCCTTTTACTACGGTGTGCTAGCGGTTTTAGTGCAGGCTACAATGCCGTGTGCGCTAAACGCTAACGCCTCCATAGAGCTTGCGTTAGTATTTTCCGTTTAGTGCGTGGTTTGCGCGTGCTAATCTTTTGTGTGTGCTAAAAACGTTAGTGCACTTTAGTAAAAGGAGCCCTTAGAGCAGCTGTGAGGCCTCATACATTTCTAGTCTTGCTAACTTCTCCTTAATGAACAGGTTGAACAGCTATTCTTCATCTGACTTTGGAGGAGTAGCCCAAAGGTTAGTACAGTGCTCTAAGAACTGGGTTCAATTCCTACTGCAGCTCCTTATAAATCTGGGCATATCGCTTAATCCTCCATTGACCCAGGTGCAAAGTACCTGTACATAATCCCTCCAATGTTCAGTGGGACTTAGCCAGTTGGGAATATCTCTTAGCCAGCTAAGTTCCTTTCATCCGGCTATCTGCTGAATATTCAGTCGGAGATAGCCAGCTATGTTTCTAATATCACTGCTTCAGGGGAAGACTATAGACCAAATCATTACAGGCTCTCAGCGAAACTTTTCTGCACAAAAATGCTGATCTTTAAAACAGCATGTGCAACCCAAGTGATCATTCCCAACATGATGGCATCATATGTTACTATTGCCATGACAACTCTGCTAAACCAATTTACAAAAAACAATCAAAAAAGGCTTTCAACTCTACAGCCACATTAAGGCCATATTCAATTGAAATACCCATTTCTGCTCGCACTGGCACAACCAACCGTGAACATCCTCCCAGTGTCTAGAAATCTATATTTGTATCAAAACCACACATTGAAAGAACTCAAAGTCTTGAGGAAACTCCTTACAATGAGCCACCAAAGGCTCCATCATCTTTATTATCTTGATGCAAATAGTGGTGCTACAGTCTACAGTCTTCCCCTGAAAAAGTGATATTTGATCATGAAACGTGATTCATGTCAGGATTTTACATGCAGTGTCTATCAAGATAATTACATTGGAATTACAAAATGAAGTTCTCCTATTGTATTGAACCTGTCTATGTAAGGTTACCATATAGCTCCAAAAAAAAGTAGAACAGATTGAGACATTCAGGTTTTACTTCCGTAGCTATCAAAGGAAATAAAACCCAGATGTATTGATCTGTCCTCCTTTTTCCAGAGCCATATGGTAACCCTATGTCAGACTACATATTGTTTAACAGGCTCACCTTCACTCTCTCTATGGAATTGAGTTGGCTTTTTTGCTATGTCACAGTTTTGATCAATTGTAATTGTAATTTATTTCTTATATACCGCTAAACTCTGTTAGGATTCTAAGCGGTTTACAGAAAAAAACAGACAATAAGGGTGCATTAAAATTATAAGTAAAATATAAGTAAAATAGGTACTTAGATATTCCCTTGCTGTCTCGAAGGCTCACAATCTAACTAAAGTACCTAGAAAAATGACAATTAGTAGAGTAATGAAAAAATAAAATAGAGATAGATGAGAAAAAATAAGAAAATAAATATTCTAATAAGACTACAATGGTCTAAAGGACTTTGAAAGGTTGAAAAAAGAGGGGAGATAGGAAATAGAAGGGAGAACCGTTGAAACTATAGAATTCTTGGGAAATTTAAATAATAAAGTAGGAAACAAACCAAGTGGCAACAATGTGTAACATGTGTACTGTATTTGGTTTCACCTCAACAGTTCTCTCAAAATATATTACAAATGTGGTAATCAAAGCCTCCATTTATCATAGAACAGGTTCATCTAACCCAGTGCAATAAACAATATTTTTCACTTCACCTTGATTAGATTCAGAATTTATTAAAATGTTTTCCGTGCAGGCTTTCCATAGAAATTGAACAACCAGCACAGTGTCCGAATGCAAATGGACATAACGATAATTAAATTACAAAGAGGAGCTGAATGTGTTTATCACTTTGAATTGATTAAAAGTAAAGCTTGCTACTTAAAAGATATTTAATAACAAAGGGGCTTTTTTTCTTTTTTTTTCTAAATACAGTAAGTTTTTGTACTTACTATACCTTAACTGTAAAAGATAAGAGGGCTTTTTAAGTTTGTTAGGAACTGGGTGACATTTTGGGGAAAGGAGAGCATTTTCTAAAAGGATGGACTCTACTGTAACTAAGGTGAAACCAGTCTGCTGGTGCTATCATTTACAAAAGGGAATAGAATAACTCTCTAAACGAGTTATTTTGGGAAATTGCTAGAAATTTAGGATTGCATGTTTCAAAGTAAGTAATTTCTTACAAAAATCACCTCCATCTGAAGCTAGATTGAAAAGTACCAGGAAAAATGTTCTTTTATGTAATATGGGCCTGGTTCTTATTTATTTATAACACCCCAAAAAATTGGTGCCAACTAGAATGACAGCGTGATTTTACAAGATATGTTTACCTTTTATAGAACTGTGCTTAGCACTTGTGTACATCACATAGCTTAGGCGAACCCATTTAGGGCAGCTAAAACTAGACTTAAATGCTTGCACCTGAGTTGTGTGTACATTGGACATATTCTTTAATAATGCAAACAACCTTTAGGAACGCTTGTGATCCAACAATAATCTTCCTCTGGCCATGCCCCCTTTTTAATTTGTGCGTATCAGTTTTAATTAGTGCCAATTCGAGTCAATTTCAAGGTTTTGGCAATTATTGGTGCCAATTAGGTCAATTAAAATCCTCTTTTACTAATCCACAGTAGAGGTTTCTACCATGGCACAGAGCGTCGTATCATTTAGTGCTCGGGACTGCTGTAGAAAACTCTACCATGGCTTAGTAAAAAAGGGGTGGTGGTGGTAAGTTGTTTGCGCATATCTTTATACAGCAATGTGCGCACACAACCTTAGAAGCCATATACAAAATTGGAAGGTATGTATCTATACACCGTAGCAATTAAAATGTGGAGGGTAAATAATTACTGAATTTTTTAGAAAACTGATGCAATCTGGTTAAGTTGGCTAAATAATCTATTTATACCATGCTAATATTTCTAGGGTAGAATTCACATTAAAAGAAAATGTGGGATAGGCATGTGAGATAATGGTTACTGTGGATGGACAGACTAGATAGTCCATTTTGCCTTTATCTGCCATCATTAGATATCAAATGAAGCAAAAATTTAAAGATGACAAACATAGAAATGTTATTCAAAGGTATAGATCAGGACATCCCTCCTGCCTATTGTTTTGCGGGTTCTGACAGGAGGGAGTGGGCATCTCTCCTGTCGGGAAACTTTGAGGGGGGGTTTGGGGGTGACAGCAGGAGGAATTGGGCATCCTCCTGCCACGGACAGTGTTGGGGGGGGGGGGGTTGCTGCCGCTGCTGCTCAGTTGATTGTGATAGAGAGATTCCCTTGCTGCAATCAGCTCAGCGGCAATGTGATTCTCTAATCAGCGTCTGTGACATGGGTGCTGGTTAGAGAATCACGGTGGTTAGGCGTCTGTCCCTTAGGGAAGACGCGATTCTGTATAGAATGCTGGTGTGCAATTCTCAGCTGCTTCTTAAACAGCTGCAGCAACTGGTATCCTATGCAGAATTCCCCCCTTTGTGCACAGTACAAAGGCATTTTCAATATGACATTAATTATGAGTTTAGGCGTTTTGCGAAACACACACAAAAATCCAGTAGTGAACATGACCATTTTCAAAACCATTTTCAAAAAATCTATCTTATTTTTTCAAAAATGTGTTCTATGCATCTATCTTTATGAACCATTTTTGAAAAAATAAATGAAAAATGCACAAAACAAGCCATTGGGATGTAGGTGGGACCAGCATTTGAATTAGATTGGCCACACAGACATCCCAACAGAGCAGTGGGTCACCATATGGGGCATTTGCAGTGAACTTCATATAAAAGGTCCCTGGACACATCTTACCATAACCCCATTAAGGTGTATGGTGAACCCTCCAAAATCCACCAAATCCTATTGGAACCAACTACATACTACCTCAATGGCCCTTATGCCTGCAGGAGATGCCTCACATGTGGGATTTGGGTGGATTTGGGGAGGCTCACAAATTACCCCTTAAGAGCTGTAGTTATAGTGTAATATAGAGATAAACTTGTTCTAGGGGTCTCGGGTCTCGGGTAAGATAAGTGCATCAAAAATCCAGTGAGATTTATCATATTTCAGAACCTTTGAACTTGGACTGTGTTTTAAAAATTTCAAGATCATAATAAGCCTTTACAATTTTCACTAGTTCTCAGAGAGTGATTTTTTTGAATCAATCATGCAATGACTGGACGGTAAACTCTTACCCCAAGAAAGGGCTATCACCCTCTCTTCAGAGTTTCACTTTTCTGAGCATATTTTATAAATCTTTTTCACTCTCTGTGCACTAGTTTTCAGCATAGTCAATTCTTATTTTAGTTCCTAGTTTCAGCAGAAGAAGATTCTATCGAGTGGCTATAACTGCACATAGGGCTCAGTGAGGTCCTGTTACTAAAGCCACAGCATAAGTGGCCTTAGTGCCATTTACACAGGTCTTTCTCACATGCTAAGGCCACTTGTGCTGTGGCCATAAAATAGCACGTTCTCTTAGGCTTCTGCAGCTGGCATCATGATTGTTTCTGTTATCCAAGTCTCACTGAATCTGTATAGGTCTGATATTTCAGCCATCATGTTGTGGCTTTTTTCAGGGTATGCCATCATGCTGTGATGTCTGCAGTTTGTCTTTATATATAGTGGATCTACTCACCTGATTGAGAACAGGGACGACCGTTGGTCATGAATTTGAATTTTTGCGGGAAAGTTTGTTGGTCACAAATTTGAAATATGATAGGAAAGCCTTTTGTTCTCAGATTTGAATTTTGGTGGAAAAGTTTGTGGCAACACACATTTGAATTTTGGTAGGAATGTCTGTTGGACACAATTTTAAAATTCTGGTGGGGAAGTCTGTTGTCACATTTATTTTTAAATTTTGCCAGAAAAAAAGGGGTTGTGGAAACTTTTAGATGGAGGGAGATGGCATTTGTCCTTGACCCCAGTCCTTTTTGTGCTGAATTTATTTTGGATGAGTGGTTGCCATGCTTTGTTTATGGAGAGGCCTTTATCTCCATTGAAGTTATTGGGGTGACTTGCTATCTCTATTGCTTTTTTGATTTTTCTTGGCCACCAATGGTCTTCTTTCCCAAGACTTTTGTGTTATCAAATCTAATCATATGACTGACTTCCCTGCCATGGAGAGCTATAGTTGATTTTTCTGTGCTGCATAGCTTGTGGTGTCTCTTGTGCTCTTTCAGCCTTTCCTCTATAATATGTCCAGTTTCACCAATGTAGGATTGACCACAGCTGCGTGGGATTTCATACACCCAAGGGGTTTGGAGCAGTGGTAACCGGTCTTGTAGATGTGAGTTTCTGTGGTGCAATGTAGGCTGTTTTGATGTTATTTTTCTTTAGTAGTTTCCCTAGGTGATCTGTTACTACTTGGACATAGGGAAGCACTACCATTTTTTGTTCTGTCACAGCATTGTTGTCTGTTGCTGATTTTTTGGGTCAGGGTATACATACGTTTTAGGGCTAGAAGGTAGCCTTTCTGCTGTAGCCATTAGCAAGAAATGTGTCCTTTTCTTTCTGAAGGCTGCCTGGGTCGCAAAATCTTAGTGCTGTGTTCACTAGTGTATATATAACCCCTCTTTTGTGGATGGGTGATGATGGGACTCTGCATGTAGATAATGTTTGGTATGGGTGGGCTTCCTATATACCATGTGTCCTAGGCTTCCATCTGATTGATTTCTGATCATTACATCCAGAAAGGGAAGGCATCTATTGATCTCTGTTTCCATGATGAATTTTATGTTGAATGGTCATTGATCAGATGGTTTAGAAATTCATTACCATCTATGGGATCAAATGATGAAAATGTAGTCTTCTTAGCTATTTCTGGGCGAGAATCCAAAGCTTTACCCGGTACTGTGCTTGGGTTCCATGGGATTAGAACTGAAAATAACAAGACGAAGATCATGAACACAGAAAATGAGGATGATTTTGAGCTTGAAGACGACAGAAGATAAGTTGTAAAGGATTTCAATCTCATGGGTTCTTTTGAAAATGAAGATCCATAATTTTGGTTTGAGCTTCAAACTCTCCAGCAGGATGGTTTCAAGAGACTTCATGAAACCAACACATTCATGGAGTCTCTTGAAATCACACTGCTGGAGATTAACAAATTAAGTTGAACTATCTTGCCGAAAAAGATGCCAAAGAAGAACCAGCTATTTTAAAAGAAGATGTCATAGCAGGAATTAAAGCTTTATCAAAAAATAAGCCACCTGATATTGATGATATTCCAAATGAATTAATCAAAAACTCAGAAGGTGCTATCATGGCCATCACTTGACTGTGTCAACAGATTTGAAAGGAAAATACATCTCCAACCAATAGGAGAAGATCATTGTTCATACCTATACCAAAAAAAGTTTATGCCAAGAACTGTAACAACTATAGAACAATTGCATTAATTCCACACACCAGCAAAATATTGCTGAAAATAATACAATGAAGGCTACAGTAATACATTGAGCAAGAACTATCCAAAGTTCTGGCTGGTTTCAGTAAAGGTTGAGGAACAAGAGACATTATTTCCAATATTAGATAGATATTGGAAAAGATCAAAGAATATCAAAAACCCCTACACTTTTGCTAAACTTACAGCAAAGCTTTTGACTGTGTGGATCACAATAAACAATGCAGAACTCTAGTACAAATGGGAATATCCAAACACAGAAGTCAGTTGATAAAGAGTCTCTATGAAAATCAAGAAGCTGCAGTGAGAATTAAATAAGGCAACGCTGATTGATTTCCATTAGGCAAGGATGCATCCATTGTGGCATTAGGCATTGTGGCATTGTGGCATTAGGCAAGGATGCATCTTTTCATCTTACCTTTTTAATCTTTATGGCTTCAGAAAAGCAAATTTGGAAAAAGAGAACATTGGTTTCAAAGTTGTAGCTGAAATATAAACAATCTGCGCTATGCAAATGATACAATGCTCATCACCAGCAGCAAAGAAGACATTCTGTATCTACTGAGAAAAGTCAAAGCTGAAAGTCATAACATGGGATTAGAACTGAAAATAACAAGACGAAGATCATGAACACAGAAAATGAGGATGATTTTGAGCTTGAAGACGACAGAAGATAAGTTGTAAAGGATTTCAATCTCATGGGTTCTTTTGAAAATGAAGAAGCAACTAGCTGGGAAGAAATGCTCCGCAGAATAGCACTTGGTCACACTTCAATGAAAGTTATTAACAAAGTATTCAAAGGCAAGGAAATAACACTTCAAATGAAGATCAGACTTGTCCATTAGAGAATGACATGGTGACAAAATTCATCACCATTCCCGTCCCCGCGGATAACCGCGGGAAATAATCCCTTGTCATTTTCTAGTGTCTATTTCAACCTCGGTCCTTCTACACCGGCATTCTTCAAAGCAAAGCTTGCGGGTTAGTGGTTGTGGCCATTCATACTCTGATTCCTCCCTCTCTCCTTAAAGAATGACATGAAGATGGTTTCCCGCGGTTATCCGCGGGGACGGGGACGGTGATGAATTTTGTCACCGTGTCATTCTCTATTGTCCATGCACTCATTTTCTCAGTGGTCAATTACAGATGTGAAAACTGGACACTACAAAAACAAGATAGAAAGAAGACTTACTCATTTGAGCTTTGGTGCTGGAGAAGGATTTTATGCATGCCATGGACTGTCAGAAGAACTAAAAAAAATTGATTCTGGAAGAGATCATACTGGCTATGTCACTAGAAGCCCAAATGATGAAGTTACAACTGTCTTATTTTGGTCACACCACCAGAAGAAAGAGATTACTGAAGAAGGATATCATGTTTGGGAATATCGAAGGAACTAGATAAAGAGGGCAACCTGCAATCAGATGGCTGAATATGTTGAAAACAACCATGGGGATGACGCTGGAGGATCTTACCAGACTAGCACAAAACTGATTTCTTTTTAGATCTGTAATTCATCATCACTAGAACTTGAACATGAGTTGATGGCCTTGCTCTGTTTTCTAACTTCTACATTTCATGGAAGCAGGAATTCCTTTCCCCGTTTTTTGTGTGTATGCATGTGTATGTGTGTGTAAGAGGATATTTTAATGTCTTTATACAGTTTTTTTTTTCTAATATGCTAATTTTTATTCTATTCCATTAATGTCCCTATGCTACAGAAGTTAAAACTCTCTGTCATACAAATAAATTAGGTCTTTGATTTGAAGGGGAGATCGTCAATTCACTTTGGCCTATGTTTGAATACATATCGCTTTAATGGTCTTTCTTAATTGCAACTTTCATCCCATGCTGTTAAATTTGGTTGAGTTATTTTGCCTACAGATAGTAAAAAATGACCCTTTATATATTTTTTTTTTCTAACTTCCATTGGGTTGGAAAGAATAAGCCAGTTGCATACACACTGTTGTACTTTATTTGTTCCTATAGAAATGCAAACTGAAATATCCATTGCTAGCTGATGCTTATGCCAGCTAGAATTTTAGAAAACAACATAAAGCTATGAGAAATTTGTAAAGCAATCTAAGAACTCCGATCTCACACAATTCCTAGATTTGATTAGGTAGCTTTCAAGGGTTAATAGTGTCAGTCCCTCTGCATTCAAAGTTAATTTTGAAAAGTGATATCCATATATACTGCACCTTGAAGCAAGGCCTAAGCAGTAAACTTTAATGGCTGCCTGAGCTGGCAATCATTTCATAGAGACAAGACACTACACTGGAAATTGACCTATAAATAAGAACTCTTACAGAAGAATTAAAATAGAATTCATATTATTGATGTTCACTAGGAACAATAAAGAACAAGAGACAGCTAGGAAGTGGTACTTGTTTCAAATTAGTGTCTGAAGTGCCTGAAGGACATCTTGAAAGTCAGCTTTGATCAATGGTGATGAATATGTTCATCCGGTCCTCTGTTCAACTGTAATATATTTGGAAGCCTTGAGGAAAATCTGCCTAGAAAAGGGAAATGGGATTGATAGGAGCTTCCCTTGTGGCAAAACCTTGTATATTTTGACCATTAATCCAAAAATCAGCAGTATTTCTGTGGCAAGAGGTCATGCTCAGTTCTTTTTTCTCTATATTTTATGCTTCTCCGTTAAGGGAAGGCTCTTTAAATGTTGACCTCCATGTATTTGAAATAATTCACTGTCATGATGTTAACACTTCAGTTGTAATATTACCTATTAGCAATCTTAAGTACTGGTACTGAAGCATACAAGAATATTTCTAAAAGCAGTGTTCTATAACAAATTCTGTCTGTTGTCCAAACTTGGAATCTAATACAATCCCGAAAAGATAATAATTATAATGATTATAATTGAAACAAATCATTTTCATACATAAATAAGGGAGGGGTAATATTTTATATTATGATGATCAATTATAGGATTTCAATTGTATTTGAATGCTTAATTGATAAATGTCAATATTGTACTTGATTTAAGATTTTAAATGAATAAAGATTTAAAAAAAAAAAATCCCGAAAAGATTAATTTTCAAAAATTTGTATTGGTTTTTAAAGAAAAATCATACATATGTAAATCTCAATACAATACAATATAGATCATATGTATGAGCAAAAGATAAGAACAAACAAACAAAATAAACAGTAGATTAACGTTTAAAATTGTTAATGATCATTAATACTTTCATAAATATGTTAAAAAAGGACAGTATTGATGTACACCTTAATCAAACAGATCATTATGATTTAATAGGTGCATTGCTATAAGACTCCAATGACTCCCATATTATAGTAGTATTTTTTTTTTTTTTAGACTATTAACCCCCCTCATTTACAAAACTGTGATAGCAGTTTCTAGCATGGGGAGCCACGTTGAATGGCCCGTGCTGCTCCCGACGCTCATAGGAACTCAATCAGTGTCGGGAGCAGTGCAGGCCATTCAGAATGGCTCCTTCACGAGAAACTGCCATCGCAGTTTCGTAAAAGGTAGCCTAAATCTCTCTGCAGCAACATGCTCATACTTGGCAATTATATAAACTGTGTTCCACCAAGTTATGTATTCCACCCTAGAAGCATTCTTCCAGTGTTGCAATATGATGTTAATAGCCAAATTGATTAAAATTCTTAGGAATTTTGTTTTATTATCAGATATTGTTTGTTTAAGTCCAAAATGTCCCAACACTATGATGTTTAATATGAGTACCGATAATTCCTTTATATTCAACAAAGTACTGATGGTATCCCATACGCATAGCCAATACTCATTTATATGAACAAAAAAATATAATAAATGGATTAGATTGCTAAACTCTTTTTCACACAACCAGCACTTATCATATTTGTCACCACTAATTTTGGATAATTTACATATAAGGTGTCCAAATGGCTTCATGCAACACACAAGAAAAATAGATTTCTTAAATGCTGCCGATCTTAATGATTTGTGAATGAAAGTCCAAATCTGTTCCCAACATTGCTCAGTTACCTCCTTCATAATGTCAAATTGCCATGTATCTTCAGTACCCTTTGGGTGTGAAAATGAGTTGAACTGTAAGATTTTGTACCATTTCCACAAGTTGACACCGAACTACATGACATCAAAACTACAAATTTACGTCCCAAACAGATCACTGAGATCTCAAACAGAGAGACGACTCACATTACCACCTGACCGTTTACTCAAAACCAAAACAAACACTCTTATTCACAGTTTATACCCAGATTTTGGCATATCATCCCCACATCCATTAGATCACTAGACAGTCTATGGAACTTCAGGAAGGCTGTGAAAACTAATTACTAATCCAGCTCCTTAATGACCAACGCTGCTCATGGGAACTCAACTGCCGATCACCAATCATGTACTCGCTTACAACACTAAAGTTTTAGTACCTTTATGTTATGTTCTGTTAGTACAGTGAATGCTGTCCTAAAACTATGCTATACCATGTAATATCTCTTACGAATGCTGCAAATTCTTCTAAGCTATGTCTGCAAATATGTCTTTCACTAATTTTGTCCTTTCTATACTGTGAATGTACCTTTGTAACCCGTTTCTGGGCTCCTTTGGGAGGTCGGGGCTAAATAAATAATTAAATAAATTTAGAAGTAGACCCTTTTTTAGATGTTATCACTGACATAAAAGTCAGTAGGCTTGGAGTGGAAGAACAAAGAGGTTTACTACTCAAAAAGGCATTAAGGCAATGTTGAAGTTGTATCCACTTATAAAATTGGTTGGGAGGCAACGTGTATTTATGCTGTAATTCCTGAAAGGTTAACCACTTATCATCTTTTCTTAAATGATAAATTGACCATATGCCAGCACATTGCCACAATGATCACTCCTCCATCTTCCCTTGAATTCTAATAAGTTTATTATTCCATATAGGTACATTTAGAATGGTTTCCAATGGCGTGGTGAGACATTTCTCAATAATCTTCACAGCTTGAGATGATCTATTAATAAGTACATCTTGATTATAAATATTATTATTATTTGGATTCTGGAACTTGGAGCCAGAGGGAATGGCTGGCTAACTGATGAGCTCCTCCTGAAGTCATTTTATAATTAAAATGAAAATACTAATTTTCTTCTGATTTAAACATTAAATTCCTGGGAATGGCTTCAAATAAACAAAAGCTGCAAGAAGCTTCTTTAAAATCTACAGGAAAAACCAAAAGGCTGAAAGAAGACTCACAATCTTCCAGATAGGTTCCCTTACCTATGGACGCATTGGATTTTATTGAAGTTATGGAGGAATTGAGGAAAATTAACACGAATATAATGGAAGTGAAACAGGAGATGAATCTCATGAACAGCAAATTTGATCTTTTGAACAACAGAATGGATAAGATTGAAAATAAAGTGGAAAAAATTGAAAACATTCAACAGAAATACAAAGAAGATCATAAAATGTTAATGGATATGAATAAAAAAATGATTGAAATGGAGAACAGATCGAGGAATCAGAATTTAAGAATTATTGGACTAAAAGAGGAAATTGAAGGGAAAAACATGATCTCTTTCCTAGAAGAGTTAATACCAAAAATTCTTCCATTAAAAATAAAGGGATCACTGGAAATTGAAAAAGCACATAGGGTTGGAATGAGGAAAGGTCAAAACAGAGAAAAACCAAGAACTGTAATATTCAGACTACTAAAATTCCAACAGGTAATGGATATTATACAAGCTGCAAAGGAAGTTAAAAATCTTGCATATAAAGATTCTAAGTTGTTTTTCCTTCAGGATTTTGCTAAAGAAACTGTTCAAATTAGAAAGCAATTTTTACAACTGAGACAACCATTGAGAGAAATAGGTGCTAAATATGGACTATATTACCCTGCATCAATGAGAGTAACGTACAAGGGGGAATTTCATCAGTTTGAAGATCCAGGAAAACTTAAAGAATTTTTGTCATCTTTAGAAGAACCTATGCATTAAGTTTTAATTGACTTTGGAGGGAATGGATTCGGAGTTTTAAATTTTTATTTACATAGGTTTACTTGAAAAAGAAAAGTTTGGATTTAGAGGGAATATAAAGAGGATGTTTTTTTTTCCCATATGCTTTAATAGATTCAAAGATGGCTGCTGGCACTAATTTGTAAACTGTTTTGGAATGAATGGAATAGTTTCAAATTAAAATAAAAAAAAATTCTACAAAAGAATGGAGAAGGTAAACATGCAGTTGATTTTCAAACTTACCTGACGTCAATGGAATGTGTAGGAAGATGAGAGGAACATTGAATGGAGTCTGCATGATGGTGGGGTCCTTATCTTGTGATCGGGGCTGGAGGATGCCGGTGATTGGGGATTAATAACCGAAGTAGGAATTGACTGTACTGAAAACTAGTGCACAGAGAGTGAAAAGGATTTATGAAGAATATGCTCAGAAAAGTGAAACTCTGAAGAGAGAGTGACAACCCTCTCTTGGGGTAAGAGTTTACCGTCCAGTCATTGCATAATTGATTCAAAAAATCACTCTCTGAGAACTAGTGAAAGTAATAAAAGCTAATTTAAATCTTGAAATTTCTAAACACAGTCCAGGTTCAAAAAAATTTTTGAGATATGAAATATAATAAATCTCATTGAATTTTTGATGATGCACTTATCTTATAAAGATAAACTTGTTATAGGGGTCTCGGGTCTCAACGTGGCCCCGTTTCGTGGTCTGCTGAATATTAATTGTATAAGTGAGTCCATTTTAAACTCTATTTTATTTATGTAAAACGCTTTGAAATTGGAAAAGCGTTTAATCAAACAATCTAATAAACTTGAACTTGAAACTTGACCCAAAATCAATCTTTAAACATTATAAGTTGTGATGCATGAGATGATCATTTGCAGAAGGAGTTCAAAATTTATAATGCATATCCATGAGAAAATCTACAATACAAAAAATACTATCAAAACATAGCACAGATAATCACATAGGACAGCTGTGCTGTAACAAAGTAACATCTTGTCGGCTACAAGGAGGGAAGCAGAAAAATTGTAACATACCGTTTGCAGAAGTGTTTCTGATGCTCCAAACAACAGAGAATGCTGCCAATCCCGCCAAATTTAACCCGAACCGAGAGGGGGAAGGAAAAAGCTCCGTGCCGCGGCGTGATGACATCATCACGTCGGCACAAGGAGAAAAATGCTTATGTACATAACCCACTGTGATTTGAATATAACAAGTTATAGAACAGAAACAAAGCACAAAAATGAGTTAAAGAAAGGCCACCCATTCAATTTCATTGTTCAGCCCTTCTGGGAAAAGTGTATTCAACTCATAAATCCACTTCTGCTCTTTTCTCCAGAGGAGCTTAGCCATGTCACCGCCCCTCGTAGTAGATATGACATCTATCACTGAAAATCTCAAATCAGACGGATCATGATGTAACTGAGTCCAGTGTGAGACTAAAGGCGCCTCTTGTGTATTAGATCTTATCCTGCTAATGTGTTCACTGATCCTGATCTTGACACTGCGAATTGTACACCCCACATATAGTAGGGGATTGGCAAAGGATTATTTTTGTGTTAAATGTAGTAGCTGTGGAACTTTGGAAGCGGATTCACACTGAAAGTCGACCAAACCCGAACACAAGGGCAGGCTGGGACTGAGTGTTTTAGAGAAGGATCCTGTTATGCGTGACCGAAGAGCTCTCAAACACGGAAGACATTGTGGCGTCGATTGGGTCACTTTTCGCTGCTGTTCCATATCTAAAGACACTGTACAAACTTGCTAGACTGTCTTCCAGATGTCACATGATGAGCGGAAGAGGCAGGGAATTGAGATGCGCTGGCGTCAGTACAAAACACTATGCTGGTTCCTGGCCTTGGATGACTCCGCCTCTCCCCCACAATACCTGGCTTCAGTTTTGAGTTGGTGCAGCCCTTTTCGTCGCTTCTGCTTGTCTCCAGCACATCTAATTCCGGTGAAAGTGGACAGATCAATGTAGTGCCTGGCTTAGAGTATATGTAATTAGTATATTATTTAGTTTTGTCCAAGTTTAACACATCTTGGATTCTAGAATTAAAAATTCTTTGATGACCATCTTCAAATGTTCTCTTTGGGGAAGGAAAAAAAACCAAAACATTCTATATATCTGTAATTGGGAATTGGGATATTTGAGTTATTTTTAATCTCATTCATTGTTTTATTTACTTGCTTTATTTTGGTTTTATTTCTATAATTTTAAATTTCTTCAGAATTCTTTTATTTAATGGTTCCTCCCTTTTGCAGATATTATATGTTATAGTGGATTTTACTTTGCTTTGCATTAAGTTTTGTGCAAATGTATGTGGGATTTGGTTTACATTTACATAAATAGTTTGTATTATTTCTTCTGCTACAGTGTTTCTTTTAATTTTTATGTATTGAATGATGAAGGTCATTTGTAATAGTGAATGGCCTTTCACATGGGGATTAAAAGGTAGAAATGAGATCCAGATAAGAGGAGTGTTTCATTTAGAAAATCTTTATATTGAATATTTTGTAAGTGAACTAATTGAATTTTTAATTTAATTGATTTTGATATATATGAAATCTATATTGTATTTACAGGTTAAAGCCGAATTAAATGTTGGTAAGGGAATTGTTACAGAAAATTATAAGAGTCTTTGACATTTAGTTCAAAACAATTAGTATAAAATATTAAATTATACAGTTCTTTTTGGTATGATTTTTGGGTAGAGATCTATAATAGATTGGGGATATATATAGAGTGGAAATTAGGGGATTTAATTATTTTGAATGATCAATTTTTTTTATATTATAGGGGAAATAGTGAAGTAAAATGCTTGGGAGGGGATGGGTGCTGGTCTAATCTTTTGCCTTCAAGTTACTGTATAATAAGAAAGGGAGGGTTGTGGGAGGGACTAGGAAAGGGGTTTTGGATCTTTAGAAATATAAGTTTTAAGGAATTAAGGGAAGGGAGGGTTGCACCTTATAGTAAATTAAGGGAATTGAGATTTGTGCAGAAAAATTATATGTTGAAATATTTGTTGACTATCATATGTGAAAGAATTAATTTGATTAATGGAGCTTAAAATTATTTCAATAAACGTTAATGGTTTAAATCATCCAATAAAAAGGAAGAAAACACTTTTGTTTATAAAACAACAAAATATAGATATTTGTTACATTCAAGAGACTCACTTGTCAGCTTTACAGTCTCAAAAATTGAAAGAAAATTGGATAAAACATTGCTTTTATGCCCCAGCTGTAAAGAAGAAAGCAGGTGTTGCAATATTGGTAAATAAAAGATGTAATGCTACCTTCAAATTTATATATGGTGATCCTTTAGGAAGGTGGATACATGTAGACATGAAACTGGGAAATACTACAATGGCGCTTTTCAATGTCTACGCACCTAATATCAATCAAATTGAATTCTTTAAAAATCTACAACAATTGTTATTACCACTGGCTGCTTCTAATTTAGTTGTGGCTGGGGATTTTAATGCTGTTATAGATCCTATAATGGATAAAAAACCTAGTAGAATTATGAAATCATTAGGATTAGATAATTTGGTACAAAATTGTGATTTGAAGGATATATGGCGAATATTTCATTATAATGATCGGGAATTTCGTTTTGTTCCCATGTTCATAAATCTTTTTCAAGAATTGATTATATATTTGTGTCAAATACATTAGTTCAACAAGTAACACAAGCCTCCATAGATCCAATCATTTTGTCTGATCATGGTGGGGTGTGGATTAAACTTAAAGTAATTGATCAAGAAGATAGTAGACCTATATGGAGATTTGATAATGCATTGCTGGTGGAACCAAGTTTTATTGAGGAAATACAATTAAAAATAAATGATTATTTTCAAATTAATGATACGAAGGATATCTCGATAGAAACATTATGGGATGCTTTTAAGGCAACCTTGAGAGGTCAAATTATTTCTTTTTCGGCATATTTTAAGAAACAAATTAAAAAAACAATTTCATAGTTTGGAACAAGATATAAAGTTATTAGAATCAAAATTAGTTGAGAAATGGGATTATTCTATATTACAAGACCTCATGAAAGTGAAAGGGAAATATAATGAGATTTCTTCAAAATTGATTAGAAAAGATATATTTTCTCAACAGGCATTGTATTATGGAAATTCAAATAAGGCGGGAAGATTATTGGAAAATTATCTAAAAGCAAAAAAACGTAAAACAAAAATAGTGATGATTAAAGATGAAAAGGGGAATAGTTATTCTCAAATTGGACCGATTTTAAGTCAATTTTTAAACTTTTACAAAAACCTATATTCTTCTGAGCCTTATTTAGATAAAGAAAAGGATGGTTTGGAATTTTTAAAGTTAATTTCGGGACCGAAAATTCCTGAGCATATAAAAGAAAGTTTAGAAAAGCCAATATCAGTTAATGAATTGCAAGCAGCATTGAAGTTCCTTAGAGTTGGATCCGCTCCAGGTGGAGATGGTTATACTGTAGAGTTTTATAAATCATTTCAAATTACCCTGTTACCATATTTATTAAATTTATATCGGACTCAACTTACTAAAGGTTGTATTATGGGTACCATGGCTGAATCATTAACTATAGTTTTGCCAAAGCCAAATAAAGATCCCACACTGGTTTCAAATTACAGGCCTATTTCTTTAATTAATGTTGATGGGAAAATTTTAGCTAAGATTTTGGCTATACGTTTGGCTAAGGCTCTCCCTTTTATGATTGGTATGCATCAAACAGGTTTTGTTGCTCAAAGACATTTTTCTAACAACACTAGGCTTGCATTACATATGTTGAATTTATCCAAAGCCTTAAAAGATCCAGTTTTTTTCTGTATCACTTGATGCAGAAAAGGCTTTTGATCGTGTTGAATGGACCTTTATGTATCAAGCGATGGAATGGTTTGGTATTGGCTCGGGATTTATACAAATGGTTCAAGCATTGTATAGCTCCCCTATTGCTAAATTATATATTAATAATAATTTCTCGGAAGGTTTTAGGCTGCAAAGGGGGGTTAGACAAGGTTGTCCCTTATCTCCTTTGCTTTTTGATATTGAATTGGAACCCTTGTTATTAGCCATTCAGCAAACAGAGGAGATACAGGGTATTCCTCATAAAGATAGGGAATATAAGATCTCAGCTTATGCAGATGATATATTGCTCTATTTGAGAAATCCTGAGAAAACCATTCATTGCTTACTTGAAATTATTGAGAATTTTGGAAAATTTTCAGGATATAAGATAAATTGGAATAAATCAGAAATTCTTCCACTCAATGTTCATTGTACAAAAGGTTTGTTTGATTCTTTTCCCTTTCTTTGGAAAGAGGATGGAATAAAGTATTTAGGCATTTGGATTAAAAATACATTGGATGAAACAATGAAAATAAATGAAAAATCGTTATTACAGAAGGTTACCGGAGATGTGTGAGCAATGGAATCCTTTACACCTTTCATGGTGGGGGAGAGTCCAAACTATTAAAATGATGATTTTACCTGTGGTTTGTTATCAGATGGGAATGTTACCGGTATATTTTCAAGGGTCCTTTTATAAAAAATTGAATAGCATTCTTTTAAAATTTATTTGGCTGGGTAAAACTCCTAGAGTGGCTTTGGTATCCTTACAAAGATCAATTTCGGAGGGAGGGGTAAATTTTCCAAATTTTTATAGGTATCATCAAGCCTATATTTTGCGCCAAGGTATGTATTGGGTCCTCCCAGAACTCATGGAAAAACTCCCTGACTGGTTGTGGTTAGAATGGCAACTCATGTCTCCTTTGCGTTTGTACCATGTACTCAGTATCAAAATGCCTAGTTATAGTAAAGATAATAGTATACTAGTAGATACATGGAAAACATTGCGATATGTAAGCAACCTAACAACTATTGCAATTTATAAATCTACAAAACAGTCTATATGGGTAAACTCTAAGATACAAATTGGCGGGGACAGACTAGTCTGGAAGCAATGGATGATAGCAGGAATACGAATATTGGATGATGTTATTGCTAATGGTATTATGCTGGAGTTTTCACAGTTGCAACATAAATTTGGTCTCAAAAACTCAGAAAGCTTTAGATGGTTGCAGCTGAAGCATGCCATTCAGGCGGGGTTCCCTGAATGGAAATACCTTAATAAACATAATAGTATGGAATTTATGTGTTTTCAGACAGACTTCTTGGATCACCAGGCCGCCCAGTGGTAAAAAAAAAAAAAGGGGATTTAATAAAAATAATTTAAAAACTGGTCTAAGAGATATTTGGAGTATTGAGATTAAGCATGAAATTACTGCATCTCAATGGCCACGAATTTGGTCTTGGAGGATGAAATGTACGGTGTCAGCATCTATGAGACAAACTTGGTTTTTTTCTGTTGCACAGAGCATTATGGACCCCTGTTAGGTTACAAAAAATAGATAGTTCTTTGTCTAATAGATGTTGGCATTGCCATTTAGAAGCAGGAACTTTAGATCATTTATTGTTTCATTGCCCATTTATTATGAATTTTTGGAAATCAATTTGGGACCAAATTAATAATTTATTAGATAACCCGGTGGCATTATCCTATGATACTGTGATATTTGGTATGGAAATGAGAGCCAAAAGTCAGATTTCTGCAAATAACAATAAATTATTACTTATAATGACTGGAGTTGCCATTTAGCAAATCACATTTAATTGGAAGGATTGGAGGAGATTAAACTACAACTTCTGGTGGAACTCTTTATGCCATATATATAAAATGGAAAGGTTTATTGCAGTACAGCGGGGTTATCTTAAAAAGTTTCAGGATGTGTGGAAACCATTAACGAAATATTGTAAAAATTAATTTAAAATTGGTTCCCTTATATTATTTGTTAATTTAAGGTGCAGGGAGGGGGTATTTTATTATCATATGTTTTATATGATAATGAAATATATGGGAGGGAGGGTTGGGATTGGGATGGGTATAAGAATTTGTGAGATGTGTCAATGATTATTTCTAAGTGATGTATTTATTGTTTATGTGATTGAATATATTTTAACACTTAATGTAATCTTGAAAATGAATAAAAAACATTAAAAAAATATATTATTATTATTTGATAGGAACGGGAAAAGATGTAATGGACAGTTGCTAGATATTGTTAGCTGTACATTCAACCATTCAGGATAATCTTTTATATTCTCATAAGTACCAAACCAACTGGAAGTTTGTTTCAAAATGTGCGCAGTATGGTATTCCAAAAAACTAGGAAAGTTAACTCCCCCAGCAGACACATTAGCCTTCAATTTTTTAATGGCAATATGTGTTGGCTTATTATTCCATAATAAAGATATAAGAATCTTTACCAGCGAGGACCAGCACAAGGTGTAGAAGTAGAAGGGATGCTGGGAAACAGCGATCACATTATGATATGCTTCGACCTGGATGCAGAGGCAAAACATCGGTCCAGAACGACGGCCACAACACTGAACTTCTGACAAGGGAATTACGAAGAGATGAGACACATGCTGGGGAAGAAGATTAAGAAGAGGATAAGCACTGTAAAAACGCTAGAGCAAGCTTCATCCCTTTTTAAGGACACAGTCACCGAGGTGCAAAATCTATATATACCGCATATCAACAAGGGATCCAAGAGGAAAAGAACAAGGAAGCAGCATGGCTCACTGTAGAGGTTAAGGAAGTGATCAGAGACAAGAAAACTTTGTTTAAGGAATGGAAAAGGTCAAAAATGTTCAAAAACTGAAATAAACACAAACAATATCAATGCAGCTGCCATAAGGCGGTTAAAGGGCCCAAAAGAGACTATGAGGAAAAAATAGCCAAGGAGGCGAAAAACTTGGAGCCGTTCTTTTGCTATATTAGGGGGAAACGACCTGCGAAGGAAGCGGTGGGACCGTTGGACCGTAAAATGAAGGGAGTGCTAAAAGAGGACAAAACAATCGCCGACAAACTGAACACATTTTTTGCATCTGTATTTACTGAAGAGGATATACACAGCATACCAGAACCCATCAGGTTATATGCTGGAAATGAAGATGGGAAACTGACAGGGTTGACGGTCAGTCTAGAAGAGGTATGCAGACAGATAGATAGGCTTAAGAGCAATAAATCCCCGGGACCGGATGGCATCCATCTAAGGGTCATCAAGGAACAGAAAGGGACTATAGCTGAACTGCTTCAACTAGTAGCCAACCTGTTGATCAAATCGGGAAAGATTCCAGAGAACTGGAAGGTGGCGAGTGTTACGCCAATCTTCAAAAAAGGTTCGAGGTGAGACCCGGGAAACTACAGACCAATGAGTCTGACCTTGGTACCGGGAAAGATGATAGAGGCGCTGATAAAGGACTGCATCATTGATCACCTTGATGGACACGGGCTGATGAGGACCAGCCAGCATGGTTTCAGCAATGGCATATCTTGTTTGACGAACTTGCTGCACTTCTTAGAGGGAGTAAACAGGCAAATAGACAAGGGCGACCCGGTCGACATTGTATATCTGCATTTTCAGAAGGCGTTCGATAAGGTTCCACATGAATGACTACTTTGGAAAATTGCAAGCCATGGAATCGAGGGGTGAAATACTTACGTGGATTAAAACTGTCTGGAGCATAGGAAACAGAGAGTGGGGGTAAATGGACATTGCTCGGACTGGAAGAGCATCACCAGTGGCATGCTTCAGGGCTTGAGGCTTGGACCCGTGCTCTTCAACATCTTTATAAATGATCTGGACATTGGTACAATGAGTGAGGTGATTAAATGTGCGAATAATACAAAGTTATTCAGAGTAGAGAAGAGCGACTAAAATGGTTAAGGGGCCGTATAGCAAGAGATTAAAGAAACTGGGCCTCTTCTCTCTCGAAAAGAGGAGATTGAGAGGGGACATTATCGAAATATTCAAAATACTGAAGTAAATAGACTTAATAGATAAAGACAGGTTGTTCACCCTCTCCAAGAAAGGAAGAATAAGAGGGCACTCTCTAAAGTTGAAAGGGGATAGTTTCCATATGAACTTAAGGAAGTTCTTCTTCCAGAGAGTGCTGGAAAACTGGAATGCTCTTCCGGAGTCTGTCGTAGGGGAAAACACCTTCCTAGGATTCAAGATACAGTTGGACAAGTTCCTGCTCAACTGGAAAGTACGCAGGTGAGGCTGGGCTCTTTTAGAGTACTGGTCTTTGACCTAGGATCCTCTGCGTGAGTGGAATGCTGGACACGATGAATCACTGGTCTGCCCCAGCATGCAATTCTTATGTTCTTATGTTCTTACAATAAACTTTGACATTAAAATAAATAGGCAACATCTGAAGAATATAATTGATCTTGGGCATTATCATCATTTTGATGGTATCCAACTTTCCCCACCAAGAAAGTTGCAATGGTGACCAATTTTTTGTCAAATAGAATGTTGATTTAACAAGAGCTTCTTTGTTCAATTACATTATTTCTTCAATAGTTGACCCAAATAACAAACCAAGGTACTTTAATTTGGAGGTTGCCTTGTTAAACCGATAACCTTATAAGAACATAAGCATAAGCAATGCCTCTGCTGGGTCAGACCTGAGGTCCATCGTGCCCAGCAGTCCGCTCACGTGGTGGCCCACCAGGTCCAGAACCTGTGCAGTAATCCTCTATCTATGCCCCTCTATCCCCTTTTCCAGTAGGAAATTGTCCAATCCTTTCTTGAACCCCAGTACCGTGTTTATCCCTGGACAGTTGAGAGGCATGATTTAAGTTTTGGATCAATTTAATTTATATCCATAAAATTCAGAATATCTTGTAATAATCTATGAGATATGGAATCCAGAGTAGTATACAGCAGGAAATCACCAATCTGAATTCGTTTAATGAATATATGTTGTTGGATAGCTATTAACAAAGGTTCCAAGGCAATATTAAACAACAACGGCAACAAAGGGCAGCCTTGCATCTAGATGGAATAAAGACAGCTGACATCTTATTATTTATACATTACCTGGTAGTAGGCTTGGTGTAGAGAACTTTGATCACATTAACCGCATTCTGTGAAAAATCAAACCATTTCAAAACAACAAATAAAAAAGACCACTCAACTCTATCAAAAGCTTTTTCTGTATCCAAAGATATGGCCACATGTTGATCGTTGGTCTTTGGTATATTTTGTAAGACCTCTATAAATAATTTAGTGTTGACACTAGACATTACACCATTCATAAAAACATTTTGATTTTTAGAGATAATGCAAGTCAAATTTTTTTTAATCTATTAGCTAATACCTTTGTATAGATCTTGGCATCAACATTGATCATTGAAAATGGTCGATAACTTTGCACTAGCATGGCATCCTTATCACTTTTGGGCAGAATAATTATTGTGGCCTCCGTAAAAGAACCATTAATATTTTGTGACTCAATAAAATAAGTAAACAAAGATATCAACTTAGGAACTAATTGAGACTGGAATGCTGCATAAAATTCAAAAGTAAGCCCATCTGGCCCTGGAGTTTTATTGTTAACCATTTCTGTAAGAGCCTCAGTCACAACAGATTCAGTTATTGTTTTCTTTATCAGTGATGACAGGATGTGAGAGTTCTTGAAGAAAAGATGTGCAGTCATCAATCCCTGGTATAGTGGAAGTATATAAGAGTTTGGTTGAATACATTTAAAAAATTGCAGTCTACTAAACAATTTGGGCCGGATTATCTAAACTGTGCTGTTAGTAGCAGCCGCTTAGAAAAGCGGTGTTGATCACATGTCAATCATGCAATACCACCATTTAGAGAATCACAGCCACGTTGAAAGTAGACACCAGAAATGTAGGCCAGGGTTTTACAGGTCTACGTTTCCAGTGCCTACTTTCAATGAGAATCGCTTCATAGAGGCACATTTTAGTGCCTATGTCAACTTCTGGAGTAAACCGTGCCTATTTTAGATATAGACATCAATAGATGCCTCTATGGACAGGAATTAGCCACTGTCATTTGCAGGCACTTGCAAGCAGCTACATTTCTTAAAATTAGATTTTAATTGGTTTTAAATGGCATGGTCAATTACCGCATCGTTTATCACCATTTAAACCACTTAAGTTAGGTGGCAGTAGGGCGCCTACCACCACCTAACTTTTGGTTAAGTTGTGAGAATTTGGACCTTTGCTCATATTGAGATTATTGAAACACATACAATAAGTATTTATGATTTGTCTATTGTATAAAGATATCATCCCCCATATTTTATACATAACGTTCAAACTGTGTGTACAAATTTGGGCATGCACCAAATTTTGTGCAAAATTTAATTGCACAGCAAGTCAATTAGGCCTGGATTCTGTATAGGACACCGGTCCCGGGCATCCTATACAGAATTGGGCCTACACTCACCCAAAGTTAACCCGATTCTGTAACCGACGTCCATGTTGCAGACTCCGGTTACAAAATCAGGTTTAACATGCCCAAACCCCCTCCCCGGACCCCCCCCCAATGGCCACCCCGAAGATCGCTGGCAGGAAGGTGCTCAACCCTTCCTACCGACAGAACCCACCCCCTGCCGATCGCCGGCAGGAAGGTGCTCAACCCTTCCTGCCGACAGAACCCGCCCCGCCTGATGATCACAGCAGGAGGATACCCAACCCCATCCTGCCGACCCCCCAAAAGCCCTCCCAAAGATCGTGGCAGGAGGATACCCAACCCCTACTGCCGACCCCCCCCCAATGGCCCTCTCGAAGATCACAGCAGGAGGGTACCCAACCCCTCTTCCTGGCGCCCCCAACGGCCCCTCTAAGATCACGGGAGGGGCCTTAGGTACCTGGACCAATCAGGTCCTAGGATCCTGTGGGTTTGGCAGGGGGGGACGGGCCCACCTCATTTAGATGGAGGCGGACCTGCTGGCCAGACGTGCGAGGAGCTGTCAGGTCCAACTTGAAGGTAAGACCAAGGGGGGGTTCTGGGGTGGGGGGTTTGTTGGAGGAGGTCTTAGGGGGGCCGTTGGGGGGGCTGGTAGGAGGGGTTGTACACCCTCCTTCCAGGAATCTTAGGGGTGTTGTTGGGGGGGGAGTCAGCAGGAGGGGTTGGGTACCCTCTTGCCACGATCTTTGGGAGGGCCATTGGGAGGTCGGCAGGAGGGGTTGGGTATCCTTCTGTGATCGTTGCGGGGCTGGGTTCTGTTGGCAGGAAGGATTGAGCACCTTCCTGCTGGCGATCGTTGGGGGTTGGGGAGACTTGCGGCCCTAGCTGTGGCCGCTATACTGATCAAGACAGGGAAATCCTTGCTGCAATTAGGTACAGCGGCCAAGTCTACTTACCAGGTAGACCAGCATTTTGCTAGCCTACATTGTAAGCATCTCCCATTATGCTAGGGAGATGTGAAGGGCCGCTTAGGTTCACTTAAGGCTACCGCCTAGCCTTAGGCGAGCTTAGGTGGGCTTGCGGGCCTCTCTAGGCTCCCTGGAGGCACCTTCAATATAGACGGCTTGCCTTGGGAACTTTTTTTTTTTTAGAAAAAGTGCCTCCCGATTGGCTGATTAGACAGCTGTAGGACGCCTACAGCTGCCTACAATCCGGAGCACTTTGCAGAATCAGGGCTTTAGTGTCAATAATTGAGCATGGATTCTGCGCCTAAATTTGATCCTGCAACCCTTAATTCTAAGTAACACCAATAATTGCTTACTAAAATGCCAGTGTTGCTAATTAACTTGTTATTCAATTAAATTGCATACACAATTTGGAAATGTGACAAAAATTGTTCATGCAATTTTTGGCATTTTATATATTTATTTAAAAATTTCTACATCACCTAAGACCTAAGCGGTTTACAAGGAAAACACACATAATCAAGACCCTGATTCTATAAAAGATGCCTAAAGTTAGGTTCCTAGATCGGGTTCCAAGGCACCATTTATAGAACTTTCCCTATGTTTCTATGTGGCTATTTTCTGTAGGTTTTCCTTATACACACCTCTTATAAAATGTTATATATTTCAAATCTTTAACCTAAGAGTTTTCTTGTATGCATTTTGGTGATAGATAGATACTACTATTAATTATTTATAGAGGGCCACCAGATGTACATAGCACTGTACAGAGTCAAAAAGGAAACAGTCCTTGCTCAACTGAGCGTATAATCTAAACACTCAAGACAGACAAACTGGATGCCAGGGTAGGGGTTACAGTTAGAGAGAATGGTTAAACTGCTGGCTAGGGTAGTGGAATAAATAACAACATGCAAAATAATGTGCGTAAAAGGATAAATAAGCTCCTGCCTGATTCTTGATGTCAGAGTCATAAAGATCTGACATGGGACAAATCAAAACAGAGTCCCCAGGACTATTTATAAAAAAATCAAGACAACAGAATTGAGTCAGAGTAATAGAAACTGAAATGTTACTATGAATAAATTGAAGCCCAATTGTGTATAGGTCATTGAAGTCATAATTTCCAAGCCAGAATATTCACAATTTGCAAACTATTGTACACAATGCTTGCTGAATGTAGAACATTTTCTAAAACACGAATAAGGCCACAAATAAAATATATGTGCATTGCACTCCATGTTCAGCAGAAGCAGCCTTTAAAAAATATATATTAAAAGCAGCATCATTTATGTCTTCATAATATTCCCTGGATTCTGTAAAAATTGCCCAAATTTGGCCAACCAAATATGGGTGAGAGGATGCAATATCAAGCCACTAACAATCAATTACTGGTGCTAATTGGCAATTAGCACTAATTTAGATTTACATGTAGATCTGCCTACACACTATTTTAGAACTACTACTACTAATCACTTATATAGCACTGAAAGATATATGCAGCGCTGTACATTTTTACATTTTTTGGCTGTCCCTGCTCAGAAGAGCTTATAATCTAACTTAGACAGACAGACCTAACATATAGGGTTGGGGATGCAAAACCCAAGGAGAGAGGAGTTAGGAGTCAAAAGCACTCTCAAAGAGGTGGGCTTTATTTATTTATTCATTCATTCATTTAGCTCGTCCTCCCAAAGGAGCCCAGAACGGTTACAAAGGTACATTCACAGTATAAAAGGTCAAAATTATTGAAAGACATTTTTGGAAGACATACCTTAGAAGAATTTGTGGCATTCATAGAAGATATTACATGGTATAGTATAGATTTATGACAGCATTCACTGTACTATATACAAAAAATGATAACAAATACCACTTCCAGAGAGTATGTATCCAAAATATATTCTCCAATGGTTCTAGCTACTCAGGAAAAGGCCTCAGAATAGGAGCCTATGCACAGTCCTATCACAGACTGAAACTTCAGCGTAGCTGCTCCTTGCTCCAATCATTGGCCAAAAAACCTGAGAGTTTATTCAATACATTTTAGGTAATTTTTGAAAAAATATATATAATTTTTTAAACTTTTTTAATACTTTTTTTAAATAATGAGTACATCTCTCTAATAGTTTAAGAAAGAATTTGACAGCTGGATACTTATCTCAACATTGTCATAGTCAGTTCATATATTGCCTGTTAGCTGCCAATAAGTTGCCGACGTGGCCAGCGTTTCGTGGACTTCGGGTGAATATATCTTGGAGCATTCACTGTACTAACAGAACATAACATAATTGTACTAAAATTTTAATGTAATCGAGTACATGATTGATGTTGGCAGTTTAGGTCATTAGCGTTGGTCATTATGGAGCTCGTGAGTTGCGTTGGACATTAAGGAGCTGGATTTGTGAAGAGGAAGGTTTTCACAGCCTTCCTGTAGTTCCATAGATTGTCTAGCGATCTAATGAATGTGGGGATTATGTACCAGAATCTGGGTATAAACTGTGAATAAGAGCGTTTGTGGGCTGTTTCAGTTTTGAGTGAATGACCAGGTGGTAGTGTGAGCCGTCTCTCTGTTTGAGATCTCAGTGATCTGTTTGGGACTTAAATTTGTAGTTTTGATGTCATGTAGTTCGGTAACAGTTTATGGAAGGTCTTGAAGGCTAGGACCAAGGCTTTAAAGGTGCAGCGTTTTTGGATAGGTAACCAATGCATTGATAAGTGCTGGGGTGACATGATCTCGGAAGCCTAGGTTTTTCAAGAGACAAATTTTGTACACCTTGGAGGCAGGAGAGGGTTTTTGTGGGTAAGCCCACTAGTAGTGCATTGCAATAGTCTATGCGGGATAATACAAACACATATAGTAGTTGAGCAAAATTGGTTTCTGAAAAGTAAGGACGGATGCATTTCAGTTGACGGAGGAAGTAGAAGGATGAAGACACTATATTTGATACGTGATTTGAGAGTGATAGATTTGAGTTCAGGATCACTCCTAGGATGCGGACATTATCTTTAGCTGTAAGTATGTCATTTCCCCAGGAAAAGGATGGGTGGGGGTATGTACAGGTGTCTTTGTGTATCCAGAGGAGTTCAGTCTTTGAGGTATTAAGTTGTAGTTTATTTGCAGTCATCCAGTTCTTTATTTCAGTTAGGCAGCCATGGAGTTTTATGATTTGTGCGTCTCGGTGCTGGCCTAAGGGAAGGTAGAGCAGTATATCGTCTGTGAATGAATGGATTTTGATTTGGTATTTTGCTGTGATTTTGAATACTGGTCTGACAGAGGTTGAAGAGGAGTGGGGATAACAATGCACCTTAGGGCACTCCGTAGCGGAGTGGTTTTAGCTCAGATAGGGAGGGTCCTAATAGTACTCTCTGCGATCTTTCATTAAGGAAGGAGGAGAGCCAAGCTAGTGCAATATTGTTGATTCCAATAGATTGTAGTCTGGATAGAAGAAGTTAGTGGTCAATAGTGTCAAAGGCGGCACTTAGGTCTAATAGTATAAATAATGCATCTTTCCCTTCATCTAGAATTTTCCAGCAGTCATCTACTATGTTTCTGTGCTGTGGTGTTTCCTAAATCCTGATTAGAAGATGGAGAGATTGGTATTTGTTTCTATGAAGTCTCTTAGCTGTGTGAGTACTATCTTTTCAAGTATTTTTGAGATAAAAGAAAGGTTTGAGACTGGTCTATAGCTGTTTGGATTTTCCGGGTCCATGTTGGATTTTTTAGAACTGGTCTCACTACAGCAGATTTCGAACATTGTGGTATTATGCCTGATTTTAGGGACTCATTTAGTAAGGGTAGGATGGAGGACAAGAATATTTCATTGGTAGCTAGAAGTAGATGGGCATGGGTCTAAGACTGAGGTTGTGGGACATAGGGAATCTATTGAATTTTTCAGATCATCTATGGAAACTGGTTTGAAGCTGTTTAGGGTTTCTCTCTTTGTTAGGTTATCCTGTTGTGAAGATGTTGGGCCATTTGGCAGAGCTTTGGCCTCCACGTCTAGGGTATCTTGTATTTTTGATATCTTGTCATGGAAGATAGCAGAGAGGGATTCACTGTCTAAGTTTGTTTGTTGATCCTGAGGTGGTCCATGGGAGGAGGTGAACAAGTTTTTCGACAATGAGAAGATGGCCATTAATCTACATGGGAATTTAGATTTTAGGTTAGTGAAATGTTCCTTTTTACTTTTGAGTATCGCTATTTTGTATTCTTTCATAAGGCTTTTCCAGGTGGATTTGTCCTCAGTGCTGTGTGTTCTGCACCAAATTTTTTCTGCTTTCCTAATTTTCCTTTTTAGTCCTCTCAGACTTTCTGTGAACCAGGGTAAAGTGAAGGATCTTGCATTTATTTTGGCATCTTTGGCTTTTGCTAATTTCTCAAAGAGTGGTTTTATGCCAGAGTGCCATATCTGTGCCTTCTTGTCTAATGAATTGACTATGGGACCTGTATTTAGGTCTAGTTTGGAAATGCCAAGGGACAAAGCGTGAAAATTTACTGACTTTGGGTCGAGTGTGGTTGTTTTTTGTGCTGAAGGATTTTCTGCTGGTTTTTTGCTCTTAATTTGTAGTTTGAAGGTGATTATGTGGTGGTCAGTCCAAGGGACCTATCTCTAGAGGAGGCCAAGGAAAAAAACGACCAAACACAAAAGTGTTGTTTAAACATTCAAGGCCTTGGGAGTATTGTCAGCATTCTACTAAGTGGTAGAACAACATCCAAATACAAGTGACTGGCCATTATATTTGGAATATGACATAATCAATTAATTCATTATTAAATATACGTAGTTCGTATATCTTCCAATTAGATTTCAAGTGCTTCACTAGGTTACCAAATAAGGGGTGTCTCATACATATACGATTATGGGCTCCCTTTATATCCTAGATAATATAATTATTGCCATTTTATTTGGATTATGACATCATCAATTAATTCATTATTAAACATGCATAGCCTTCAGAGTCAGCTTCCTGTTTCCAACTTTTTAAAAAGGTACAGGGAGGTTCACGGGAGGTTTGGGGTGTGAGGTTTGGGGAGTGGGCATCCCTCTTGCCAATTTCCTCCCATGCTGCATTTGTCAGGGGTCTAGACCAGCCGTTTCTTCCAATCGCTAAACCCCCCTTTTTGTAATAGCCAAGTGATGTTAGTGCATCAATTGCTTGGCTACTTTGAATGGGGTTTTAGCTAATTTACATAGCCTGATCGTAAAATGGGTGATTGAGAAGAAAACACGCAGTGGGCTGTTTTATGCATTGGGTCTGTAAAAACGATCGTCAGTAAAGTGTGAAAACAGGTTTAGCGACAATCGCTGACTTTAGTGCATCTAGCCCTGTTACTGGAGAAAAATGGACCACTGCAGGACTGTGCCTGAGATTCCTAATGAAGCAAGCTGTGACAGTAGAAGTGAATGACTAACAAGATTAAAGAATAACTAACAAGATCAAAGGTGCTAGCAATCCAAAGAGACAGGAAGATTTGCCTTACCCTGGTCAATAGCAGAATAACAGTCATTCAGAAGTGAAGCTATTATGGTCTCTGTGGAATGGTGTTCATAGAGCCTGGATTGTGATGGATGAATCTAATTAGAAGATTCCACGTGCTATGTCAGTTGGTTAAAAATGAATCACTCCAGGAGTTTGGAAAGAATGAAAATCACTCCAGGAGTTTGGAAAGAATAAAAATGAATCACTCCAGGAGTTTGGAAATAAAAACAAATTTGATACTGGTCAATAACTTCTAGGTTGTGAAATGTCTAATGATCGATGATTTTTAACAATCATATCTCTTGATAGTGAAGAAAGACCATGCTTTGAGATGGAAAGCCAATGCAAAGGAATCGGGTCTAAAGCGCATGTCATTTTCTTTAAAGATATCAGATTCTTTTCAAAAGCTGTAAGGAATAGAACTGACAATTCTGACAATTATGTTGTGTAAGCAAAGTTAATGTTAATAGGGTAAATAGTGGGAGAAACTGAAGAAGTTGGTGGGAACAAAGGGAAAGATGCCCTGAGATCTAAAATCTTACTTACAAAATAATCAGCTAGATTTTGCGTTGTCAGTGAAGAGCAATTTAGGGGGGTTACGCTCAATCTTAATAAATGATTGACTAAAGAAAATAATTACTTAGGAATGTTTGAAGCATCCTTAATGATTCTAGTATATTGAGATTGATGGGCTGCTTTCAGAATAGATTGATATTGAGAATAGCAAGACCGAAAGGTAGCTAAGTCAGTATTGGCCTTAGTTTTGCATCATTTGTGTTCAGAGGCTAGAATTTGCGTTTTTGGTGAAGACAGTTTGCAGAAAACCATGATTCTGGGAAAGAGCTAAAAAAGGGATAATCTTGGAAAGAGACATTTTGAGAACTGAGTCCTAAGTTGAAGCCTGGGTAGCAAGTGGGAGTGAAAGAAAAGATGGTAGAAAGTTGGGGGGAAATAGCAATATTGGCAGAGGGTCACAGGAGCTATATTCTTCATCTAAGATTACTGAAGAAATAGCCAAAGATAAGGCTGCAATCTTTTCAAAGCTGAGAGTAAATTTGATAAAATAGTGCTCAGTCCAGAGTAAAACAAGGGACACCAAAACATTAATGAAGTGAATTAGTGAGAGATAAGTAAAAACAAGGTCAACAGTATGGCCAGCTTAATGTACTGTATAGGAAAGGAACAAAATCTAACCAGAAAGAAGAGAACATAAGAACATAAACATAAGAACATAAGAATTGCCGCTGCTGGATCAGACCAGTGGTCCATCGTGCCCAGCAGTCTGCTCACACGGCAGCCGTCTGGTCAAACACCAGTGCCCTGAGACTAGCCCTATCTGTGTACATTCTGGTTTAGCAGGAACTTGTCAAACTTGGTCTTGAATTCCTGGAGGTGTTATCCCCTATGACAGACTCCGGAAGAGCATTCCAGTTTTCTACCAGTCTCTGGGTGAAGAAGAACTTCCTTACGTTCATACGAAATCTATCCCATTTCAATTTTAGAGAGTGCCCTCTCGTTCTCCCTACGTTGGAGAGAGTGAACAACCTGTGCTTTTCCACCAAGTCTATTCCCTTCAGTACCTTGAATGTTTCAATCATATCCCCTCTCAATCTCCTCTGTTCAAGGGAGAAGAGACCGAGTTTCTCTAATCTTTCACTTTACGGCAACTCCTCCAGCCCCTTAACCATCTTAGTCGCTCTTCTCTGGACCCTTTTGAGTAGTACCGTGTCCTTCTTCATGTACAGTAACCAGTGCTATATGCAGTACTCCAGGTGAGGGTGCAACTTAGCCCAGTACAGTGGCATGAGAACCTTCTCCGTTCTGTTCGTGATCCCCTTCTTTATCATTCCTAGCATTCTGTTTGCCCTTTTTGCCGCAGCTGCACATTGCACGGACGGCTTCATTGACTACGAGTACTCCCAAGTCTCTTTCCTGGGAGGTCTCTCCAAGTACCACCCAGGACATTCTGTATTTGTGCATGAGATTTTTGTTACCGACATGCATCACTCTACACTTATCCACGTTGAACCTCATCTGCCATGTCGATGCCCATTCCTCGAGCCTGATTATGTCACGTTGCAGATCTTCACAATCCCCCTGCGTCTTCACTACTCTGAACAACTTCGTATTGTCCGCAAATTTAATCACCTCACTCGTACCTATGTCCAGATCATTTATAAAGATGTTGAAGAGCACGGGTCCAAGTACCGAGCCCTGCAGCACCCCACTGGTGATGATCTTCCATTCCAAGTATTGTCCATTTACCCCCCACTCTGTTTCCTATGCTACAGCCAGTTTTTAATCCACATGAGTATTTCATCCTTGATTCCCTGGCTTGCAATTTTCCAAAGTAGTTGTTCATACAGAACCTTGTCTAAAGCCTTCTGAAAATCCATATATACAATGTTGACTGAGTCACCCTTTTCTATCTGCCTGTTTACTCCCTCAAAGAAGTGCAGCAAGTTTGTCAAAAAAGATCTGCCTTTGCTGAAACCGTGCTTACCGATCCTCATCAGACCGTGTCCATCAAGGTGATCAATGATGCGGTCCTTTATCAGCGCCTCCACCATCTTTCCCGGTACCGAGGTCAGACTCACTGGTCTGTAGTTTCCCAGGTCTCCCTTCAAACCTTTTTTAAGATTGGCATAACATTCGCTATCTTCCAGTCCTCTGGAATCTTTCCCGATTTGATCAACAGATTGGCTATTAGCTGAAGCAGTTCAGCTATAGTCCCTTTCAGTTCCTTGATTACCCTCGGATGAATACCGTCCGGTCCCGGGGATTTATTGTTCTTAAGCCTATCAATCTGCCTGCATACCTCTTCTAGACTGACCGTTAACCTTGTCAGTTTCCCATTTTTGCTTCCAGCATATAGCCTGATGGGTTCCGGTATGCTGTGTATATCCTCTTCGGTAAATACAGACGCAAAAAATGTGTTCAGTTTGTCGGCAATTGTTTTGTCCTCCTTTAGCGCTCCCTTTATTCCTTGGTCATCCAACGGTCCCATCGCTTCCTTTGTGAGTCGTTTCCCCTTAATATATCAAAGGAACGGCTTGAAGGTTTTTGCCTCCTTGGCTATTGTCTCCTCGTAGTCTCTTTTGGCCCCTATTAACACTTTATGGCACCTGCGTTGATGTTGTTTGTGCTTATTCCAGTTTTTGTCAGTTTTTGACCTTTTCCATTCCTTAAATGAAGTTTTTCTTGTCCTTGATTGCTTCCTTTACCTCTACAGTGAGCCACGCCGGTTCTTTTTTCTTTTTCTTCTTGGATCCCTTATTGATACGCGGTATATATAGATTTTGTGCCTCGATGACCATATCCTTAAAACGGGACCAAGCTTGTTCTATCGTTTTTACATTGTTCATGCTCTTTTTAATCTTCTTCCCCACCATGCATCTCATCCCTTCGTAATTCCGTTTTCGGAAGTTCAGTGCCATGGCCGTCGTGCTGGACCCGTGTTTCGCCCCTGCATCCAGGTCGAAGCGGATCATGTTGTGATCGCTGTTTCCAAATGTTTCTTCTACTTCTGCAAGCTGTGGATGAAGAAACTCCTATGGATTTACAAGGGAGCCTGAAGAGTTCCTCCAATAACCTGAACCGATGGAGGTTGGATTTACTTCCAGGTGCCAATAATGATTTTCAGCACAGTGAATTTTTGTTTGGATTTTCTGTTTTTGAGTCACTCTGTCTCTGCGGTATAGTTTATATCACAGTAGAACCATGTCCCATACATTTTCCTCAGTCCACCATGTTTCCGTGATGCTGATGATGTCAACGTTATCCTTTTGTGCCACTGTTTCTAATTCACCAATCTTATTTCTAAGGCTCCTTGCATTCATGTACATACACTTAAAGTTGCAGTCTGTTCCCTTCTTGCATGTCCTTCCCTCTTGTGTCCATTTTGGTCTGTTTTGCTTACAATCCGGTGAGTCTTCCCCTCTATCTTCCTGTATGGTATCCTCCAGGTATACTGGTTCCCAAACCATTGACTCTCTCTCTCGGTCGACTGTCGGCTTTCCCCTTCTTCCTAGTTTAAAAGCTTCTCAACTTCTCTCTTGATGATGCTTGCAAGTAGCCTTGTTCTGTCTCTGCTGAGGTGGAGTCCATCCTTCCTGAATAGCTTGCTCTTCCCCCAGAATGTCATCCAGTTGTGTACAAAGTAGAATCCTTCTTCCTCACACCAGCGCCGCATCCACGCGTTGACTGCTTGCAGTTCCATCTGTCTCTTTTCATCTGCTCTGGGTACCGGCAGGATTTCTGATAATGCTATCCTCTGCGTTCTGGTCTTCAGCTCCCTTCCTAGCATCCGGAACTGGTCCTTCAGTACTTCTCTGTTATAGTTTCTGTTGCCCACGTTGTTCGTCCCCACATACTACCATATCTTCTTCTTCCACACTGCCAATGATCCTGCTGATGCTGCTCACAATGTCTTCTACCTTGGCTCCTGGTAGGCAGGTCACCAGCTGATCCATTCTTCCTCCTGCTATGTGGCTGTTGACTTGCCTGATGATGAAGTCCCCCATGATGATTGCTGCCCTCTCTATCTTCTCCTGATTCTCCAGCTGCAGGTCCATGTCCCTGGTGTATGTCCATCTCTCCAGCAGTAAGTCCGTGTCCTTCATTCTGTAACCACTCTGCTGCCCAAGATCGGGACTCAACAGCACTACTAGTGGTTAACCTAAAGAAGTACTCTGATGTGTGACCCAGCCTGGAGTCACCCTGCAGGACTGGAGTGATCAGAGGAACTTAGCAAAACACACAACCAAAGTTGTATAATAATAATGTGAATTTTACTATCAAAAATAAAGTCAAGATGGTCATACACAAAATGGTCAGAGCTTTGTCAAAAGAATCCCAAAGTCAAAACAAAATAGCAAAATAAAAGTTCCAGTTTTCTCTCTTTTCCAACAAGGAAAAAGCAATGTTTTTGAGCTCCTGCTCTCCTCAAAGCTAATTGATTCAATGTGCTCTCAGCCTGCTCCCAAGCAGGTTATAATGCCAACAGTTCTCTGCTCAGTTCTGTGCAGTGCTTACAGTTTTCAAATAGAAGCCTCCAGCAGCCTTGGCAGCACTGCTCGGTAAATTCAGAGTGTCCCAGGTTTGCCTTACAAAACAGCTTTTCAAATAGCTATCAAAATTCCCTCCCAGGGTGTTTGCAAACCTTACCCAATCAAACACTCTCAGCTTCAAATATTCACACACAAAATGCAGAGTTCCAAAAACAGAAAGTCCAAACAAAAACTCACTGTTCTGAAAATCATTATTGGCTCAGGATATTGGAGGAATTCTTCAGGCAAGCTCCCTTGTAAATCCATAGGAGTTTCTTCATCCACAGCTTGCAGATTCAAAGTGTCTCCAGCCTCTATTACCTCCATGGGTATACTGGTCTCACCTCTGCCTGGACCAGGGGAGTAGTCCTGGGAAAGGAACCTGATCCTTCTCCCTAGCTTGCCTAATTGTTTCTCCCAACTTGCTGCCTTTTCTAGAGCAGGGCAACGCCCTGATCTAGCTGAGTCAGCAGGCACTAGAACAGCTCTTGGGCTCACCCAATGGTGACCTGAATATCTTATGCCTGGTGAGTTCTTAGCCTTACTGGCTCCACCTAGTGGACACACATGCTCCACAGACTCCAACTCAGGAGAATTAGTAGGCTTCGGGGAATTAGTGCAGTGGCCAGGTCGGTATTGTATATACCCTTCCTGGTCTTTCTACCCCCCTTCTGCCTACCCTGACAGGTGCCTCTGCAGGCACGGAGTCTGATGGGTCACAGTTCCCATCCATCTCCTCTCATCCTGGCGTTTATCTTCTTGTGATTTCCCTCCACTGTTGCTAGTGTTTTTCCATGGCCTCCCTATATGCCTCTTCTATGAAGTTCTCCAGCTCTCAGACTTCTTCCTCGATGGTGTCCTCCGTCTTGATGTTCTCTGCATCTCTGTCTTCCTCCTTCATTGCTTGAAATGCCTCCAGCTCCAGTATTCTGCCCTCCAGGAGTCAGACTTGCTTCTTCAGGCTCTCCAGTTCTCCGCATCGAGTGCATACATAGGACCGCCTCCCAGAGGAGAGGTAGTTATACATAAAGCAGACAGTGCAGAAAACTGAATGTTTGGGAGGGATTATAAAGATGCACATTGAAATCATCCAGCAGAATAAAATTGGAGTTCTGGAGGGTTTTTTCTGAGAAAAAAAAGTGAGAAAAGCATATTGTTCACGGGTAGTAAGGGCTGGGGGTAAATAAACAAGTAAGACATAGCAAGATGCTAAGGGAAAACTAAAGAGAACATCTTCAGTGGAAAAAGGTGGGGGAATATAAAGTTGAAAGATGGGTAAAACTGAAGAGGCTAATAATGCTAACCTTCCCCCTCTTCTTCCTGAGGTGCGAGGGGAAGAAAATGCTTGAAATTCTAGGGACAAACATTAGGTAAGAATAGTGTCCTTGCCTTCTCTGAGCCAAGTCTCAGTGAGGAAGAAGCATGAGAGAGGGTTAAGTGATAGGGTATTGGAAATCAAAACAGTCTTGGTCAGAGCGATCTGCAGTTTAAGAGCAAGACAGAAACTGAGAAGAGAGTAATAGCAGAGGAAACCGTTACATGTGGGGGTAGAATATGTAGGAGGCAAAGTGATTGGATTAACAACAGAAGACTGAGGCGTAGATGAGATGAGGGATCTTAAGGCTTTGATTTGTAGAAAGGCATGACCTAAGTACTGAACTCTGAGGACTTTCTTAGAGATCAGACTCCACAGGTGAACCTTGAGGTTAATTCCCACCTGCCCAACCCTAAAGTGGAGCTTTTGTTTTTGGCTGTTCTGCCAACCAGGACCAGGGCATCATTTTGGTAGGATTTTTCTGCTCTTTCTTTTTTCTTCCAGGTGTTAGTACTTCTGCAACCACATTATGGCTGGGAAACATCATGTCACCAAAGCTGCTGCTCAGATTACGGCTTCTGTCTCTGTGCAGACAGAAAATGTTACCCAGGCAGAGGGAGTGGTTCCATGTGCCAGCTGTCTTCAGCTTGAATCCCTCATTAAGGAAGTAAAGGAACTGAAAAAGGAAGTGGCAAGACTAAGAAGCATCGGTGAGAATGAGAGGTACATTGATGAAATGATTAATGAGGTGACAAATATTTCTAGCAGTGAGAAAGAAGAGGCTGTGCTGAGGGAAGACAGTTGGACTCAAATTATGGAATCCTGTAAAATTGGTCCTGTTACTCCACATGCCCTTGAACTGAATAACCGGTATGCTGCCCTGGAAATGGAGGAGATGAAGCATCCTAGGGAGATAAAGGACCAAAGCTTGAAATCCCTAAAATTGCTGGATACATGACCACTAGGAGGCATAAAATAGTGATGGTTGACAATTCCCTTCTGAGGGGTACTGAAACATCCATCTACAGACCAGACATGATGTCCCTGGTGGTATGCTGTCTACCTGGTGCTAAAATCCAAGATGTTACAGAGAAATTGCCAAGACTCATCAATCCTGATGACAATTATCTGATGCTTCTCATCGACATTGGCACTAATTATACTGCCAGGTGCCCATGCAAATGTATCAAAAGTGACTTTGTAGCTCTGGGAGAGAATGTGAAGAAGTCAGGTATGCAGGTGGTATTCTCATCTAGCCTCCCTGTTGAGGATAAGGGCCAGATCAGAGAAGCATGCATCCTGGAGATGAATGTGTGGCTAAGTGGATGGTGTTGAGAGCATTTTGGCTTCCTGGACCATGGGATGATTTTCCAAAAGCTGCTGAGCATGGATGGTATACATCTATCAAAGAAGAGAAGAAGTGGTAATTTAGGTGGGTTTTTAGACGTATTTTTGTTTCAATTATGAACCTCAAATTGTCTAGATGAGTGGGGTATAAGAGATTTTAAGTTATGCTTCTATAGAGGGTAACCAAAACTAGGTTTGTTTGTGTGTGTGGGGGGGGAGGGGTGTCTGTTTCAGCTGAAACTGAATCTATGGCAGAATAAAGACTGACTCACTCAGTATAGCCAACATATGAGAAGGACAAGCACTACTGTCTCAAAGCTCAGAGACTTGTAACTCTGAAGAGGGGAAGATGATCCTCTCTTAGGAAAAGAGTTTTACATCCAATCATGGCTAGAAATGCAGTAAGAGCAAGTCCAACTCAAGAAGGCAACTGTTTGTAATGCTTGCAATACTAATGTGTAAGTTGATTCGTTTTTTTGAAAAAAAGTAGGAGATTGCATTCAGGTTGTACAGAGAGTGTACTTATCTTGTAAGCATAAAGCTATATTCAGGGTCCCGACGCGGCCCCGTTTCGGCGTCTGCTTCAGGAGACCCCGCCACACACACAAAATACTTGCAAAAGAATCACACTAATAAAGGTGTTCAAACTGCGGTCTGAAATACAAAAACCAAAAGACAAAATGAAATGCTACAGATACAGCCACTGACGCTCAAAAAGCTGCTGGACCTGTGCAAATTTCATAAAAAGTTAACAGCTGAAGCGCATGAAAGGCACATAAAGCATACATACCGGTCAAACAATAGAAAACTTCTGTGCAACAAGGAACGCCACCTCCCGCTCCGATATTTAAAAGCAGGAGGGGGAGGGGTGCCCCGTGCGCACGGACGTGATGACGTCATCAATTCACAGCTGATGCATGAAAAAAACTGTCAAACGTGCTGCACGAACAGATGTTGTCAAAGAAAAGCAGCCCATTCAATTTCGCCATTGAGGCCATTTGGATGCAGAGTGTTTAGATTGAAGATCCATTTCTGTTCTCTCCTCCACAAAAGTCGAGCGATGTCACCACCCCTAGGGCACTCTATGCTGTCCAAAACTGTAAAAGTCAGATCTTCCAATGCATGGTGTGCTTGTTGCCAGTGTTGAACCAGGGGGGCCTCCTGCACCCCTGTTCGAATGCGACTCATGTGTTCCCCAATCCGTAATTTTAGTTGACGTGTAGTACATCCCACATACACCAGTTGACACGGACATGAAATTGCATACACTACATGATGTGAGTTACAGTTAGTGCTGAAACGAGTATACTTCAATTGAGGAGGAAGTAGCATTTGATGTATTGGTACACTGAACAAACATACCTTGCAATGTCCACACGGAGAATGATGTCCCAGAGGAGATAGCTGAGAGGGTTGACTCAAAAATTGAGAGTGGGTCAATCTCTGTTTAAGATTCGTGGCTTTAGAGAACGCAAACATAGGAATCTCATGAAAGGCATCATGGAACTGCAAAATGGGCCAGTGACTTTTGATGATCTTCTTAATGTGGAACGCATGTATAGAATATGGTAAGACACACACCAAAGGACGTGATGAAGGAGCAGGATGTGACTGTAGCAGTAAAGAGCGATTGGCATACAAACCTCGCTTGTAGGCCTTCTTAAGAACTGATGATGGATAACCCTTCTGTAAAAATCTGTTCCTGACTTCTTCAGCCCTGTACACGTATTCTTCCACTGACGAACATAATCTCCTGAGACGCAAGAACTGTCCAGTGGGAATGTTGTCTCTTAAGTGCTTAGGATGGAAACTGTCATACTGGAGTAAATTGTTTCTATCCGTAGGTTTACGGTAGATAGATGTCTGGAAAGTACCCTGATGTAGAACAACAGTAATATCCAAAAAAGCAACCTGAAAACAGTCCCTGGTCATGGTGAACTGAAGATTCGAGTCACATTTGTTGAGCCATTCAACAAAAGATAATAGTTCAAGCTCTGTACCAATCCAGACCGCAAAAACATCATCGATGTATCTTTTCCAAAATAGAAAATGCTGCCAATGCTCTGAAGGGTACAAAAAACGGTGTTCAAATTGTGACACATACAAACATGCTATGGAAGGGGCCATTTTTGACCCCATAGCTGTACCTTTAACCTGTTTGTAAAAGTGCTGGTCGAATTGAAAATAATTAAAGCTCAGTGCCACATGTGCCACATCAAGCAGAAATGAAATCCTGGATGTTGAAAAATCCATCTGCTGTAGCTCTACGCGAATTACTTCAATGGCTTCACGTTGTGGGATATTGGTGTAAAGAGCTGCTATATCAAAGGTAAGTAAAACAGCATCATGGGGTACATCCTGAAAAGCTGACAAAAACTGAATCATGCTGGTAGAATCCAAAACATAAGAGGGAGCCAAAGGCACCCTTTCTTTGAGGTGAAAATCTATAAATGCAGATAAAGGTTCAAGGAGAGACCCAATGCCAGAAACAATGGGTCTACCAGGAGGATGGGACAAGGATTTATGAATTTTCGGAACGAAATAGATTACTGGTATCCTGGGGTGGGGACAGCTCAAAAATCTGAATTCCCTCTCCGTGATGACCCCGGTCTCCAATGCTTGCAACAATAGCTGAGAAATGATATCCTGTATGGATTGTGTTGGATCCTGCTGCAGAAGTTCATAGTATGTGGGGTCACTGAGTTGGCGCTGTGCTTCAGCAACATAATCCTGAGTGTCTTGAATGACCACCCCCCCTCCCTTGTCAGCTGAATGTATGACTATGCTTGCATCCGTAGCTAGTACAGAGACTGCCATGTGTTGTTGCTTAGATAAATTAAACCGGGTAGATGGGGGTATCTGCTCTAAAGTACTAATATCCCGCAAAATCAAATCCTCAAATGTTTGGATATGTGGGTCAACAGTGCCTGGAGGGCACCAAGAGGATTTAATCTGTAAGGTGTGTGAACTGTCATAAGGTTGTGAAGATGTGACTTCATCTGTGTAAAAATATTTTTTAAGTTTACAAGAACGAATGAATTTGAACAGAGCCACTCTGGTATCAAACGGAACATATTGACTTGTAGGTACAAAAGATAAACCTTTATTTAATACTGAAGTCTCAACAGGAGACAACGATCGATGGGATAAATTGAAAATGTTGGAAATTAAGGTGGTGCTTTTGTGGGTCGGGACCTTACCGGTCTTTTGCTGGTGATTTTGGTGCCCCCTTGAAAATGGACATTATGAGCTGGGTTTAAACTGGGACCCTGCTGTGTTTTTTGATTATCCTCCGAAGAATCAGACGATGTATGGGTATATGTGGGGCGTTTCTGACGTTTGATACTACGAGCTTTGTCCATCCAAATGTAAACAAAACCTTTTGTGTAATCTGTCTCATCCCTACGTAATTTCTTGATTTTGGTCTTCCTCAAGTCTGCCTTAAATGCATCTATTTTGAGATTTAACTCCTGTAATGATTTAGTGTATTCATCATGATTAACACCTTGCTGTAAAGTAGTCTTTGCTGATTGATATTCCTCCTGATAGGAATCTAGCTCTGTTTTAGTTGTTTCTATAATAAGGAGCATCAGGTCCAAGGAACATTTGTTGAGTATCGCGTTCCATTTATCTAGGAACGCTGAGTTATCCAAAAAAAGTCTAGGTTCTGTTCTCATGCGGAGCCCCCGGGGGATCCTTTTTAGTCTACAATATTCAGCCAATGTGGCAGCATGCAGTTCAGCCCGCACGATGCGTTTGTGTAAGTTTTCTACATGCTCCCAATCTGTGGGTAAAGACGTGTGTTCATCTGCTGTGAATAAATGAAAAGTTGATAATAAGTCGGATGCCTGTTCTTCATTATATGAATGTGCCTCCCAGCCTATAGCAGCCATAATCTCACCCTGTATGTAGGTGCAACTATGTTTCCACAACAACAGGGACAATGTATCAGCCAGAGTCAGAAAAAACATTAAATGGCAGAATAAAGACTGACTCACTCAGTATAGCCAACATATGAGAAGGACAAGCACTACTGTCTCAAAGCTCAGAGACTTGTAACTCTGAAGAGGGGAAGATGATCCTCTCTTAGGAAAAGAGTTTTACATCCAATCATGGCTAGAAATGCAGTAAGAGCAAGTCCAACTCAAGAAGGCAACTGTTTGTAATGCTTGCAATATTGTAATGCTTGTAATATTGCAATATTGCAAGCATTACAAACAGTTGCCTTCTTGAGTTGGACTTGCTCTTACTGCATTTCTAGCCATGATTGGATGTAAAACTCTTTTCCTAAGAGAGGATCATCTTCCCCTCTTCAGAGTTACAAGTCTCTGAGCTTTGAGACAGTAGTGCTTGTCCTTCTCATATGTTGGCTATACTGAGTGAGTCAGTCTTTATTCTGCCATTTAATGTTTTTTCTGACTCTGGCTGATACATTGTCCCTGTTGTTGTGGAAACATAGTTGCACCTACATTACAGGGTGAGATTATGGCTGCTATAGGCTGGGAGGCACATTCATATAATGAAGAACAGGCATCCGACTTATTATCAACTTTTCATTTATTCACAGCAGATGAACACACGTCTTTACCCACAGATTGGGAGCATGTAGAAAACTTACACAAACGCATCGTGCGGGCTGAACTGCATGCTGCCACATTGGCTGAATATTGTAGACTAAAAAGGATCCCCCGGGGGCTCCGCATGAGAACAGAACCTAGACTTTTTTTGGATAACTCAGCGTTCCTAGATAAATGGAACGCGATACTCAACAAATGTTCCTTGGACCTGATGCTCCTTATTATAGAAACAACTAAAACAGAGCTAGATTCCTATCAGGAGGAATATCAATCAGCAAAGACTACTTTACAGCAAGGTGTTAATCAGGATGAATACACTAAATCATTACAGGAGTTAAATCTCAAAATAGATGCATTTAAGGCAGACTTGAGGAAGACCAAAATCAAGAAATTACGTAGGGATGAGACAGATTACACAAAAGGTTTTGTTTACATTTGGATGGACAAAGCTCGTAGTATCAAACGTCAGAAACGCCCCACATATACCCATACATCGTCTGATTCTTCGGAGGATAATCAAAAAACACAGCAGGGTCCCAGTTTAAACCCAGCTCATAATGTCCATTTTCAAGGGGCACCAAAATCACCAGCAAAAGACCGGTAAGGTCCCGACCCACAAAAGCACCACCTTAATTTCCAACATTTTCAATTTATCCCATCGATCGTTGTCTCCTGTTGAGACTTCAGTATTAAATAAAGGTTTATCTTTTGTACCTACAAGTCAATATGTTCCGTTTGATACCAGAGTGGCTCTGTTCAAATTCATTCGTTCTTGTAAACTTAAAAATATTTTTACACAGATGAAGTCACATCTTCACAACCTTATGACAGTTCACACACCTTACAGATTAAATCCTCTTGGTGCCCTCCAGGCACTGTTGACCCACATATCCAAACATTTGAGGATTTGATTTTGCGGGATATTAGTACTTTAGAGCAGATACCCCCATCTACCCGGTTTAATTTATCTAAGCAACAACACATGGCAGTCTCTGTACTAGCTACGGATGCAAGCATAGTCATACATTCAGCTGACAAGGGAGGGGGGTGGTCATTCAAGACACTCAGGATTATGTTGCTGAAGCACAGCGCCAACTCAGTGACCCCACATACTATGAACTTCTGCAGCAGGATCCAACACAATCCATACAGGATATCATTTCTCAGCTATTGTTGCAAGCATTGGAGACCGGGGTCATCACGGAGAGGGAATTCAGATTTTTGAGCTGTCCCCACCCCAGGATACCAGTAATCTATTTCGTTCCGAAAATTCATAAATCCTTGTCCCATCCTCCTGGTAGACCCATTGTTTCTGGCATTGGGTCTCTCCTTGAACCTTTATCTGCATTTATAGATTTTCACCTCAAAGAAAGGGTGCCTTTGGCTCCCTCTTATGTTTTGGATTCTACCAGCATGATTCAGTTTTTGTCAGCTTTTCAGGATGTACCCCATGATGCTGTTTACTTACCTTTGATATAGCAGCTCTTTACACCAATATCCCACAACGTGAAGCCATTGAAGTAATTCGCGTAGAGCTACAGCAGATGGATTTTTCAACATCCAGGATTTCATTTCTGCTTGATGTGGCACATGTGGCACTGAGCTTTAATTATTTTCAATTCGACCAGCACTTTTACAAACAGGTTAAAGGTACAGCTATGGGGTCAAAAATGGCCCCTTCCATAGCATGTTTGTATGTGTCACAATTTGAACACCGTTTTTTGTACCCTTCAGAGCATTGGCAGCATTTTCTATTTTGGAAAGATACATCGATGATGTTTTTGCGGTCTGGATTGGTACAGAGCTTGAACTATTATCTTTTGTTGAATGGCTCAACAAATGTGACTCGAATCTTCAGTTCACCATGACCAGGGACTGTTTTTCAGGTTGCTTTTTTGGATATTACTGTTGTTCTACATCAGGGTACTTTCCAGACATCTATCTACCGTTAACCTACGGATAGAAACAATTTACTCCAGTATGACAGTTTCCATCCTAAGCACTTAAGAGACAACATTCCCACTGGACAGTTCTTGCGTCTCAGGAGATTATGTTCGTCAGTGGAAGAATACGTGTACAGGGCTGAAGAAGTCAGGAACAGATTTTTACAGAAGGGTTATCCATCATCAGTTCTTAAGAAGGCCTACAAGCGAGGTTTGTATGCCAATCGCTCTTTACTGCTACAGTCACATCCTGCTCCTTCATCACGTCCTTTGGTGTGTGTCTTACCATATTCTATACATGCGTTCCACATAAGAAGATCATCAAAGTCACTGGCCCATTTTGCAGTTCCATGATGCCTTTCATGAGATTCCTATGTTTGCGTTCTCTAAAGCCACGAATCTTAAACAGAGATTGACCCACTCTCAATTTTTGAGTCAACCCTCTCAGCTATCTCCTCTGGGACATCATTCTCCGTGTGGACATTGCAAGGTATGTTTGTTCAGTGTACCAATACATCAAATGCTACTTCCTCCTCAATTGAAGTATACTCGTTTCAGCACTAACTGTAACTCACATCATGTAGTGTATGCAATTTCATGTCCGTGTCAACTGGTGTATGTGGGATGTACTACACGTCAACTAAAATTACGGATTGGGGAACACATGAGTCGCATTCGAACAGGGGTGCAGGAGGCCCCCCTGGTTCAACACTGGCAACAAGCACACCATGCATTGGAAGATCTGACTTTTACAGTTTTGGACAGCATAGAGTGCCCTAGGGGTGGTGACATCGCTCGACTTTTGTGGAGGAGAGAACAGAAATGGATCTTCAATCTAAACACTCTGCATCCAAATGGCCTCAATGGCGAAATTGAATGGGCTGCTTTTCTTTGACAACACCTGTTTGTGCAGCACGTTTGACAGTTTTTTTCATGCATCAGCTGTGAATTGATGACGTCATCACGTCCGTGCGCACGGGGCACCCCTCCCCCTCCTGCTTTTAAATATCGGAGCGGGAGGTGGCGTTCCTTGTTGCACAGAAGTTTTCTATTGTTTGACCGGTATGTATGCTTTATGTGCCTTTCATGCGCTTCAGCTGTTAACTTTTTATGAAATTTGCACAGGTCCAGCAGCTTTTTGAGCGTCAGTGGCTGTATCTGTAGCATTTCATTTTGTCTTTTGGTTTTTGTATTTCAGACCGCAGTTTGAACACCTTTATTAGTGTGATTCTTTTGCAAGTATTTTGTGTGTGTGGCGGGGTCTCCTGAAGCAGACGCCGAAACGGGACCGCGTCGGGACCCTGAATATAGCTTTATGCTTACAAGATAAGTACACTCTCTGTACAACCTGAATGCAATCTCCTACTTTTTTTCAAAAAACGAATCAACTTACACATTAGTATTGCAAGCATTACAAACAGTTGCCTTCTTGAGTTGGACTTGCTCTTACTGCATTTCTAGCCATGATTGGATGTAAAACTCTTTTCCTAAGAGAGGATCATCTTCCCCTCTTCAGAGTTACAAGTCTCTGAGCTTTGAGACAGTAGTGCTTGTCCTTCTCATATGTTGGCTATACTGAGTGAGTCAGTCTTTATTCTGCCATTTAATGTTTTTTCTGACTCTGGCTGATACATTGTCCCTGTTGTTGTGGAAACTGAATCTATGGCATAAGCTTCTTCTTGGGCCTAACTTTTAAATGCTTGTGATCTAGTGGTCTTGTCAGGGCAGGAGCTAACTCCCAGTTGTTCCTGCCTATGCATACTATACAGTAAAAATGGCTACTACAACATCCTGCAGCTGCCTTACAATATTTCTGCAGGAGATCGTGGCAACCACTTTAGGATTAGAGTTGGCATGGATCACTTGGATCACTCCTGTCTATGTTGGCTCCAATCTCAAAATGGCTGCTACAATATCCTATGGCAGCCTTGTGTAGATGTATACAAAGTCCCAGCAGCCATTTTGACTGTAGAACAAGCATGGACAGGAGTGACTGGGGGATCTCTTCTGGTTTGACAAAGTCACTAGACCACTATTAAAAGGTAGGCCCAGGAGGGTCGGGAGAGGGGACTACTTTTGGTTGAAGGAAGAAGGCAGAGGGAGGCCCTCTCTTGGTTTTAGGAGGGAAGAGTTTCAATTTCAGCTGAAAATACATTGGAATTTTAGGCCTAAACTGAAATGGCCATTTGAATTGAGCTGGTTTGAGCTTTGAATTAAGATTTGAATTTTGAGCTGGTTTCAGCACTAAAACAGAAACAAAAATTCAGTTGGTCTCTATATATGCAATTCCTTTTTGCAAAATGTTTATATTGCATTGGTGTTAAACTAAGCTCATACTTTGTGCCCAGCTAGGGTTACCAGATTTTCAGTTTGGAAAATCTGGACCCCCCCCCTAGACCTGCCCCCCGGCCCACCTAGTCCCACCCCAATCCTGCCCTAGCCCCACCCCCTGCTGCCTGCTCTCATTGGGAAGGAGCACATCCGCGCATGCATGGATGTGATGCAATGATATCACACACACGCATGTATGCACATGACATCATCACTTGGCATTTGTGCATGCGCGTATGCGCTCCTGCCCGACAGTGATTTGTTCCAAGCTTTTCAAAACCCAGACAAATTGCGGGTTTGAAAAGTCATCCAGACCACCGGACATGTCCGGGGATATCTGATGTCTGGTAACCCTATGCCCAACTGACTTTCTAAAAATTACACCCTAAGGCCCCCCTTTTTTTTCCATTTCTTTATTCATTTTTTCATCTTACATCAAGTGTACAATATTACATCAATTGAATCATATACATCACTTGAAATTCTTTCCTATTATTATCTTCAATGCATATATTAAGCCCCTCCCCCACCCTCCCTTTCCACAAATATTGTAAATCAAGCATATCATACATGTAATATATTTAAAATATTGATTAAACCAATAATATAGCAATATATCGCCCCTTTTCCATTATTATAATTATACTTTTATAAAGTGTTTTAGCATGGACTGGTGCAGAAAATACTCTGATGGTAATAGGAAACTGAATGAGTGTCAGAGCATATCCTTGGCAGTATGCTACTGCGGTTTGATAGAAGGGGGCATAAAACCCTAACAATATGTCTAAAGTAAAATTAGCTTAGTATACCAAGGGGCTCATTTTCATAAAAGATAGATGTCCAAAAGACAGCATAAACCAGCACTTGGATGTCTTACTAGTCAAAACGTCCAAGTGGGCATTCTGAAAACAGACTTTCTAGACGTCTGTCTGGTTGTTTTGTCTCCAGTGTGCCCAAATCTTAAGGCAGCATGTTAGAGGCATGTTTTGGGTGGGCTTAGAACTTGGATACTCATCAGGTATAATCAAATCTTGAACAAAAGATTCTGGGCTTTTTTTTTTAGATGTTTGGAGCTAGACCTGTTTTAAAAGCATCAAAATGCTAAAAAAAAAGGTGCCCAAAACCGAACAGATGATCACTTGACGGATTAAAGCATGACCCTCCTATACACCCCCAGTAGTCAACTGTACCCTCTCCTACCACCCAAAGATTTAAAAAAACAAAACAAAACAAAAAACAATAAAAATTGAAAACCAGTAAATTCTAGCCTGTATTTCGAGGGGGTACTGAAAAGTTCTCAGCCCAAGCAGCTTTAAATCTTAACACAGACATTTGAGCCCAGAGAGCAGATGTGCTCTTCTAAGAAGTGCTATTGTGAATTTTACATTAAACGTTCCATGTACAGATATCACCAAATCTTGATTATATTGTATGGTGAGCCCTCAAAAACCTACTGTACCTACATTGAGATGACACCTGCAGGCATAAGGACTATTGTTGTGGTGTACAAGTGGGTTACAGTAAGTTTTTGGGCGGGTTTTGGAGGGCGTTACCATATAATATAAGCAAGATATAGTTACAACTGTATCTGGGACTTTTAATGTGACATTTACTACAGTATTTTTTAGAGGAGTCCCTCTGCTGTGCTCAGCTGTCTAAACAGTTTGCTAAGAATGCAGGCTGCCTAGATGAAAACTTGCTTGTGCGTTTTCATGTGGATGTATTTATATTTGAGAATGGTCAAAAAAGATAGACATACCAAAATATCTACATAGGTCATTTTACCCCCAAAATAAATAAATAAAATAAAAATATAGATGTCTTGCTGTTTTGAGAATGGACACTTTCTTACTAGATTTCTGGACATCTTTCCCAAAGTGTCCAAACTCAGACTTAGATATCCTAGCGAAAATGCCCCTTTACATGGCTAATTTAGAATGTTTTTTTCACTTGCAGCAGAAAAATAAAAACAATACTTTTGAGATGGACTTAAAATCCTTCCAGTTTCTTGAATTAATAATTATAAGTATTCCACATTTTTTCATTTTTGAAACAAAACCAATTGTGATGCTAAGTTATGAAAAAAACAAAAGAGAAAGCCAAATGCTTTGAAAAAAAAAATTTCTCAAGCTGAATGTTTTCAGTCTCACATCATTCCTGTTCTAACACTTGTGAACTACGCTTCATTTCCAGAGAAGCAAAGCACGGAGATGAATGATGGAGATTAGTTAGCAACAAAGCAAAACACTCTGTACCATCATCAGTACTCCAAGAGCAGCAGAGATTAAGCACTTTTGCTGAGCCACTTTATTTTATACATTAATCACATGCGCTTCTGAACTTTACAGGTACACTACAGATAGCTAAGTAGCCTACAATTCATTTTTCAGACCAGATATCCATAACATAGCTTTTAGAGAAAAGGAAATTTGTTCTTTACTTGGAGCTGTGTTGGTATATTTCTGCAATAAATCTGTGCAGTTATGTTTTCTAATTCAAATTCCAAACCATGCCTTGTGTATACAATATTACTATGAAACACACTGTTGACCAGGTTAAAAGCTTTCTCAACATTGAACTCAGTCTGATTTGAATTTCAGGCAAACTATGAATCCCTAAGAATAATTGGGATAACCCATTTAATTTCCCTCCTGTGGATCTCAAGGATATCCAAGCTAGATATTTTAAGATTCAGTTTGCATCTTGACATTTTAAAATCTCATAGGGACCCTTTATACACCTAACATAGCAAAAATGATCTAATTTAGGATGAGTTATAGTGTTCTTTAGTGTGCCATCTGCATGCTAGTAACATGCTGATTTTTTTCTTAATTTTTCATATGAAATATGTCAGGAGCACACGCTTATATGTGAGAACCTTAAGGCCCTGATTCAACTGGGTAGGCACCTACCACTTCTAGTAGACGTCTGCGCTGAGGCATCTACCACGCAGGTAGGTATGGTTAGAGGCAGATTCGGGACAGAGTTTGGGTGTAGACTGACTTAGGTACTAGCAGGCGCCTACCTTACATGCACTCATTTAGGACAATAAAGCCCTAGCCTAATGACAGTATGCCTAAGGGGCTCATAATCGAAAACAGCCTAAATCGGCACTTGGATGATCAGTAAGACAAGTTGTCCAAGTGCCAGGTTTTAGACATATCTAAAAATGACAGTCCTTTTCAGTGCTGCTGTATGGCCAGAGCTAAAAGGGGAGTTTTAGGAGGGGTGGTAAGGGTGGGATTTGGGCAGGACATGGGCTGATATAAACTTAGTCGTATTGCAAGTATAACCAAAAGTTTAACGAGGCGGCCTGGACGGAACTTGTACGTTGTGACAGGCCATGTAAAACCAGGTCTAAGTGCCAAAAAGGTATCCAAAGTGACCAGATAAGCACTGCAGACACAAAGTACAGACCCCCACACACTGTTCCAGTGATCACTGACCCCCCCACAACCCCATAAAAATCAAAATAAAAACGTACATACCTGCCTCCAGAACATCATCACCTGGCACAGCAAAGCCTAGTAAAGCAGCATAGAGGTGGCTTAAATAGTGTGGGGGTGAGCTAGTGACCCATAGAGAGGAGGACCCAGGCCCTTAAGCCACTCTAATCACTGCATTTATGGTGGAGCATGTGCACCCCAACCTCCCAAACCCTACTGTTGTCACCACCCGTGCTCCTGTAAGGTGCGGTGAGCACCCGGGGACGTGACCAAAGCTCAGATCTGGCATGTCCCTTTCCACTAAAGGATCCTTCAGGTCTTAAAACAGGCACATTATCAGTCTCATGCGCAGGCAAGATAAACAGAAGCTCAGTCAGAAATGGCCAAAACAAAAATAGTTTTATTTCAGCCACTGGTTGAATAAACCCAAAAATACAGACTTCCACCTTGTAACTCAGGATGAACTCGCATTGCATGAAATTATAACAAACAGTTCTGATAATGCACTCAGTAAGCTTGTGCTTGAACCCAAACTAAATGATATTCAGTCCTCTGCTTCTGGACTTTAATCAGGTAAGCATCTTAGTCCTCTTCACCAGAGCAATAGTGTTCAAGCCAGTGAGGTTTCACCATACAGTTCATATCACACACAAAATCCTGCACTGATCAAAACCTCAGTACTAGGCATACGTTTCCTTTGCAAAACGCTACTGCAATTATCAGGCACAGCTGTGCAGGGACAACGAGATCCCCTAGCTTGCTTCACCATTCAGGAAATACATTCACAAACGGTTTGTCAGTAATACACACCTTCCTGTTTTACAGAAAACCTCCAAACGTGGCTTTCCAGGAGAGATTTCAGACTGGCTTTAAACGGGCAAGAGTTTAGCTGGCAGCATAGAGAAATAAACAGTAAAAACCCACAATCTCTTGCTTACTGCATTTTCATAGCTGTTGGCTGTGTGTCAGCTCCTGAATAGCTTTCCTGTATCTCCATGGCTTCTCCTTCTGGCTGTTTTCCAGTATTCCAGACAGGAGGCAACTCTTCTGTCTCTAGCATAGGACAGTCTAAGAGGGACTGCCTCTCCTCGGATTCCCACTATCCCGTCTGCTTCTCTCCTGTGTGCTCCCTTCCTGTTCTCAGAAGCCACGCTATATCCTGTGGATAACCACTCACCCTCTGAGAAGGTGGGGGAATGGTTTTCCACACACCAGCAAGTTTCTCTCTAGCCTTGGCTCTAACAGGCTGCTCAAATGTTCTCAGCCTTCTGACATTGTCAGGGACAGGTCTGCACCGAGTGTAAGTTTTTCCCTTAACCTTTCCCTGCCCTGCTTCTTCTACCTCCATATCATAATCTGAGCAGAAGTCAGCTTGCTCAGTTAATTGATTAGTCACCTGGTCAGCTCTCCTATACCCAAGCTCAGTAAGGTTTCTCCTGCTTCTTGCAACAAAACCCGGGATAGATTTGGGGTTGCTATGGGAAAAATCCGAAATGGACTTGGGTTTGTCACACTGTACTGCCATGTAGATGCTACCTGTGGCCGTGAGGGCTATTTGTGTGGTAGACAAGTGGGTCTAGTTGGTTTTGGAGGGCTCACCGTGACCTATAAGGGAGTTATGGTAAGATGTTTATGTGAAGTTCGCAGCAGTGCCCTGTAAGGTGCTCCACTACTCTGTTGCCATTGGACTTTAGACACTGCCGACTTTTGGCAACTAGTGACTTAGACCCAAAATGGACTTAGATGTTTCTTTTGATTATGCCCCTCCACGGATTCAATGCCTACTGGTGCCTAGGAATGCTTAGGTACTGCTAGGTGCAATTCTATAAATGGTGCCTAGTGGCTGATTGACAGCTGTGCCTAAGGCACCATCTATAGAATCAGGGCCTAAATATTTCCAAATTCAGAGGCAGTAAGTGCTCCCACTTTTAATTCTGCATCTGGACTACCGTGCTACACACATTGTAACTTAGATAAGTTCCTTATATTTTGATTAACTCTCCAAACAACTTGCCTTGAGTTTAGCCACCCATATATTTATCCGATCAGACTCTGAACCACCCATCTTGGCCCTGTCTTTCTGTACATGGTTCCTCAGCTATATGGTAAGCATCAACATCATCCCTATGTTATTTGAATGTTCTAAAACACTGTTCTTTAACTGCCAGTACGTGGACTGGTGCCGGTCCGCAGGAAATTTCTGCTAGTCCGCGCAGGGCTGGCGAGATTGATGAACTTCAATTTCCTGCCGGTCTGTGCAGGGCCGGCGAGATTGACGAGGTGTAATTTCCAGCTGGTCCGCACAGGTCCGGCGAGATCATAGGGAGCCTCCGACAGTGGCTTTCTCTCCTCCCAGCAGATCTCCTTACTTACCAGTGCAGCAATTCTCTAAGGCAGCCTTGGGGCTTTTGCTGAGTTGCATTCACCTCTGATGATGCAACTTCCTCTTTCCTCAGAGGCGGCGCGACCCGAGGCTGCCTTAGTCAATCGCTGCACTGGCAAGTAAGGAGAGTTACTGGGAGGGGAGAAAGCCACTGTTGGAGGCTGAGAAGCTGCTACTGAACCTGGAGAAAAGGGATAAGGAGAGATGCTGCTGGGAGGTGAGGAGGAAAAGGAGTCTGGGAAGCTGCTGGGCAAGGGAAAAAAAGGGATCGCTGCTACTGGACCTGGAGGGAAGGAGAAGGAAAGTTGCTGCTGGGAGGGGAGGAGGGAAAGGGAAGGGAAGAGAGTTACTTCTGGACAGGAGGAGGAGCGAAGGGAAAAGGAAAAAAGGAAGGAAACAGCTGGCAGGGAGACTGGAGGAAGGGAAGGGGAGAGTCAGGCATGAGAAAGTAGAGAGATTGATGTTGGAAAAGGGTCATAAGAACATAAGTAGTTGCCTCCACTGAGTCAGACCAGAGGTCCATCCTGCCCAGCGGTCCGCTCCCGCGGCGGCCCATCAAGCCTAATTGCCTGATCAGTGTCCATGACTAATTTTATAACTGCCTCTGATCCTCTAATTCTATCCCTATTACCTACCTCTACTCCTATCTGTACCCCTCAATCCCTTTGTCCTCCAGGTACCTGTCCAGACCCTCTTTGAAGCCCTGTAGTGTGCTTCTGCTTATCACATCCTCCGGTAGCGCGTTCCATGTATCCACCACCCTCTGAGTGAAAAAGAACTTCCTGGCGTTTGTTCTAAACCTTTCCCCTTTCAGTTTCAGCAGAGAAATAAGCAGAGAGGGACAACGATGCTAGATCTGGTATAGGAGAGATAAAAATGAAAAGAGCAGTGAAGCGGGAATGAATCATGTAAAAAGGAGAGAGGGGGCACAGGCTGGATGGAAAGGAGAGAGGGGCATAGAAAGAAGACAGATACCATATGGAAGGGGGAGAGGGCAGACAGTGGATGGAAGGGGCAGATGCTAGATTGAAGAGAGAGAGGGCAGATGCTGGAAGGAAGAGGGTGAAAAGAAGATGAAAGCAGAAACCAGAGATGACAAAAGGTAGAAAAAAATAATTGTATTTCTATTTTGTGATTAGAATATATCAGATTTGAAATATATATCCTGCTAAAGCTGGTGTTAGACATAACTGGGAACTGCAAAGCCCAGGCAGTGCTTCTTTAGCTTCCAGCTGGCTTAGGGCTCTCTCTGACCATGGGGCAGTTGCCATAGTTGCACTCCCCAAACACTATTCCTGTCATGTGTGACTGCGGTATTCTGTTAGCATGATATTTCTGTGTAGCATTCTGTAATAATTTGGCTTATTCAGTTTTCTTGATAGTAGAGGGGATATATGTGAAGGGGAGGAGAGATAGGGTTTTGTTGATCCTTGCTCTGTATTATTTGTATTTATAAAATGACAATTGTACAGAATATTGTTTCTTTTTATACTTTAATAAAATACATTCAATATAAAATCATAAATGAGCTTGTGTGGATGGGATCAGATGATTTGCAGGGACTGAGCTCGCGGATGCGTGGCGAAAATGGTGTTTTTAAATTTCAGTCATAGTAGTTTGCCGGTCCACAAAATAATTATTTTATTTCCACTGGTCCATAGGTGTAAAAAGGTTGAAAAACACTGTTCTAAAATGTGCTTATTAGGTGTTTCAAAGATATTATGCTGACACCTTGTTATATCGCTCTTATTTGAATTCAGTGATGTTAAATGTGTATTTTTTTTATAGTTACATGGTAGTCCTATGATTAGGTTTCAGTTTGCTGATTTCAAGTTTACCTCATTTAACACCCACCCCCCCGTTCCCCCCGTTGCATTAGGCTTTTTTTTATCACCGACTATGACACTTTTAGCTCTGACGCTCATAGGAATTCTATGAGCGTTGGAGCTAATACCACTGTGCCGGCAATAAAAAAGCTTAACACATTTTTGTAAAAGGAGCTCTTATTGTATTGATGTTTATGTTTGGTCATTTTATATGCTATTAATAAAAATGTAAGTTTTATATTAAACTGCACCTGCTGTACATCTCCTTGGTTGGATCTCTTCATATTGGTTGTTAATAAAACCCATTAATTAAATAAATAAATAAATAAAGAAAGAAAGAAATATCTCTAAAATCTAGATGTGAACCTTTATGTCAGCTAGTGTAAGTGCTCATCCCTAAACACAGTTGCATTAGTATTCTATAAAGAAATGCAGTGTCCCCTTTATTTTGTTTATTTACATATGTTCAGTATACATTCTGCATAGCACTGCTAGGTAGTTTACAATCAAAATAAAATCATTATATAAAAAGATAAGAAATATGATCTTATGTAGGAAAAAGGGGAAATTGAGATAGAGGTAATAATACAAACTTACGTAGATAAAATGGGAGACTCAGGAGGGGAAAAATAGCAAGGGAGTGAGGGGAAGAATAGAAATGGAAAAGAGAACTGAGGCTCCTGGGGGAATAATTCTATATATGAGGTGCTATCCAAAAGTTCAGGTAATTCAATTGTAAAAAAAAAAAAAAAAAAATGCTTACCGAAACTCCTAGATGGTCTTTTTCTAAGGTGCGCTAACCGATTTTGCGTGCATTAAATGCTAACACATCCATAGAATATAATGGGCAGGTGGGCTAAATTTTCCAAATTTTTATAGATACCATCAAGCATTTATTCTGTCAGGTTATGTATTGGATCCTTCCTGAAGTCTTAGAGCTTCTTCCAGATTGGCTTTATTTAGAATAGCAACTCATGTCCCCATTACGATTATGTCAGTGTTGAGTATCAAATTAACCAGAATTTATAAAGACGATAGCATTCTTTTTACCACCTGGAAAACCTTAAAATTTATTGATAATTTAACATCCGTACCAGTACAACAATCCACGAGTCAATCCTTATGGTAGAACTCCAAGATTCAAATTGGCGAGTCTAAGATCCTCTGGAAGCATTGGCTGCAGGCAGGCGTACTATCAAATGGAAAAATGCTTGATTTTTCATGACTGCAACAATCATTCGGTATCTCAATGTCTCAAGCATATAAGTGGTAGCAGTTGAAGCAGGCCATTGAGAAGGGGGTTCCCTGAGTGGCGTAATTTAAAAAATCAGTATAGCTTGCTGGGCCTATGCTTCCAGACAGATTTCCTAGGGCATCAGGCCTAAATTTAAATTAATATCGGAATATTTGAACAAAAAAACAAAAACTAGTCTGAGAGACATTTGGAGCATTGAGATTAAGCAGCAGATTTCTGCTTCTCAATGGCCACAGATTTGGACTTGGAGGATGAGATGTACAGTGTTAGCATCTTTGAGACAAACATGGGGTTTTTTTGTTGCATAGAAGTTTCTGGACCCCTGTTCGTTTGCAGAAATTAGATAGTTCTAAATCTAATAGATGCTGGTGCTGCCATCTAGACATAGGGACACTGGATCATTTGTTGTTCTATTGTCCTTTGATACTCAACTTTTGGAAGTCAATATGGGGACATATTAATACCATACTGGAGTCATCGATTCCATTAACATATGATGTAGTCATATGTGGGATGGTATTGTATCTTAAACCCCCATTGTACAGATATAAATGCTGGCTTTTCCTTATTATGACCAGGGTAGCCATGCAAATGGTTACTCGCAATTGGAAAAATTGGGATCGCCTTAGTTTTACTTTTTGGTGGGGAAATTTATGCTTATGTTATAAGTATGAAAAGATGAACGCTGACTTGCTGGGGCATAATAAGTTATTCAAATTAGTTTGGGGTCCATTGACAACTTTTGAGGCTTTGTTATAGTTGTCTTTTATCTTTATTTTCTGTTGTTTAAGCACACACATGTAGGGGAGGGGGATATCTCTTTTGTTTGGTTTTATTCCCTGATTGAAAACGCTGGAAGGGAGAGGGGGTTTTATCCTTTCTGTATTGTTACTGATTGATTATAAGTGCTTATTATGATTATTAATTTATGTATGTATATTGTTTTGCACTTTTTGTTAGCTTTGAAAACTTAATAAAGATTTTTTTTAAAACAACAAAAACAGAATGTCATGGTGAATGATGTCAAAGGCTGCAGATAGATCAAATTGTAATAGAATAGCAAACTTATTACAAGAGTGTAGTTGCTGAACCTTTGAGATTAGTGAGACCAATAGCGATTCAGTACTGAAGTTAGGTCTGAAACCATATTTGCAAGGTAACAGAATGGAAAATATCTCTAAATATGATGAGAGTTGAGCAGATATGATAGACTAACATTTTGGTCAGGAGGGGAATGTTCACTATGGATCGGTAGCTAGATGGTGAGGAAGAGTGTAGGTCAACTTTTCAATAGTGGGGTCAGAGCAATGTGGCCCATCTCTTCAGATGACTGTAAGGCAGAATTTATACATCTGGTGAGCGATGAGATAGCCTGAGTGGGAATTTTCTCATGTAGGTATGAGGGAAATGGATCCAAGATACATTTACAAGATCTTAATTTGTGACACAGTTTTGAAACCTGAGCCTCAGACATATACTCAAAGGTAGTCCAGGATCTGTCTACTGACAATAAAATAAGTAGGACCTGTAAAAACGAAAACAAAAAAACCGCCAGGCATGTCCCAGTGGGTGGACTGGATTAGCCAAAACAGCCCTTTTCTGCTAACATTGTCTATATGTAAAGCAGTTTGTTTAAATCACAATGAAAATATGTATCTTTTAAAGAAATGGAGCATGCAGGGTTGTTTTGCCTTAAACCAGTAGGTTACGTGTTACTGCAATTGGCAAGCTATAAACCTGTATAAGTTTGTGTTTGTTTCAAGATGAAACAAGAGTGACATGATTAAAGCAAACTGTGCACACCACATGCATTTGCTTCTGTTCTTCAGCACTCTGTATTGATGACAGAAGTGTCAACCTGCTTGTCAAAACACTTTTGTTTTGACGGGTTCTGCAAGCTAGAGAGTATTATATATATATATAGAGAGAGAGAGAGAGAGAGAGCACAGCAAAATAGAATGCCACTGATATTTTTCTTTTCTCCAAACCAAAACAAAAACTGAAGATAAACACATTTTCAGTGTGATTAATCACATCTGACACATGGTCATCTAGAGCATTTTACATGTGGATGAAAGGCTGTCAGTTTTCCCTCAAAGTCTAAAGTGGTTACATCTGTATTGTTTAAAATAAAAAGAGAGGACAGTGTAAGCCAGTTCACACTTAATGGTTTCTTTCTGTTTCACGTGTGCATCCGAAAAGGCTGCTATAAAGAGTTATAATATTCCAGTAACCATTTGGGATCTCCTCAAGCCTTTCTGAGACTATATTATTATATTTACAATCTCTCGTGATTTTAAACCATTGAGGGGGTCACTTACCCCCTCTTTTACTAAGGTACGCTAACCAATTAGTGCACAGTAATCGATTTAGTGCACGCTAAACGCTAACGTGTCCATACAATATAATGGGCACGTTAGCGTTTAGTATACACTAAATCGATTAGCGCACCTTAGTAAAAGAGGGGGTTAATAATAGTTAATGCATAATAATATTGTTAATGTGTGTTATTTGCTACAGGGCTCATTTGTACGCAGTGGGCTAAGCAGCAAATAATGGGATATTTTTTACTAAGCTGCATTAAACAGCTAATGTGGGTTTGTCCATATGGCAAATGGGAAAGGAAAGTCATTTACATACAGGTACTTCAAGTATTTTCCCTATCTGTCACAGTAGGCTCACAATTAAGTGACGGGCCCAGGGTCACAAAGAGAAACATAGGGTTTGAACCCAAGTTAGTGCACATGCATGCCAGCAACTATCATGTATTAAAACCAGGTAAAGCAGCACAAATTACATACCAGCCTCTTCACAGGGGCAGGGGTGGGTTAAAGCATGATACGGATGGAGCAGAGGAATGACTGACTATGACAGCTGAGAAAACATGAATATCATACTATGCCGTGTCGCTCTATTTTCAAACTCGACAATACAATTTTGTCTTGCACTAAACCCGGCTATATGACAAGTCAGTCCTGAAGGTCAGTAGGTTTTCTCACTGACTAGTAGGAACTTTTGTGCTATAATGGCAATAAACAAAATGCAGTTTTACAAATGAGTTCATTAAGGCAAGTTTATTTGGCTTGGTTTAGATCTATTTTAAAATAGCCAGTGACAATTTCTACAGTATACTCCCTGTTTTTTTGTTTTTTAAAATTATCATTATTTTTGAGGCGGTCTGGTTTTCTATAAGTGGTCACAAACTTTTCACTATGTGGAGTATGCCCGACTTTTGAAGCAGAAATTGTTTACACATTTACATACGTATATGTTGATGGATGTCTTGCGTACTCTTTCTCTGGAGAAGATTCTAATTGTTCATATGGAGGGTAATTTTATAGCATATTGCCTAGGTTAGGAGGACAAATAGGAGCCTATTTTTAAGATAAATGGATTTTTTTTTGGGGGGGAGTGGCTTTTCACTAAGGGCCTGTTTTACAAAACTGTGCTAGCGGCTGCCGCGTGGCAACAGCCCCAAAGTCCTTTAAATCTCTATGGGCTTTGGGGCCATTACCGTGCAGTAGCTGTTAGCGCGGCTTTGTAAAACAGGCCCTAAGTTGTGCTAAGCAGCTTCTGTTGGTTAAAGCATGCAGTAGCCATTAGTATAGGTCCATTCAGCTCATTACTGCATACTAAAACTAGCAAACACAGTAAAATAAATAACTTTGTATTAGCTGCTTAGCACAGTTCATTAGTGGAAGGTGATTGGGGGGGGAGAGAAGAGAAGCAGCGGCTAATTGCAACTGGTGTTGGTGTCTCCCACCATCACAAATATTGATAATGCAGTTGCACTTAACTCTACCTGAAGAGGTAGCATTAGGTGCAGACACATTACCACCAGCGCAGTCATGCAGACATGGTGCCAATGACAAGCCCCTCTAGTGAAAACCTTTCCCCACAAATATAGGCCCCAATAACAGAAACCCCTAAGAACTGTAGTCTGTCCGATCTGATCCCCTGACATTACCTCTTATCTGATCTAATCCCCCTCCAGCTCCTCCCCTAGTCATAATTCCTCTGCAAGCCACTTTCACTTTAATCCACTAGATCACCAAGGATCCCCCTCCTGGTAAGTTGCAGAAGGTGAGGAGCAAGGTAAGGGTTGAAGGCAGATCAGGCTGGAGCCAAATGGGAGGGGTTTATTTGGAAGAGAGGCTTGTCCATGTAGCCGATCAAATCTCTGTTCATAAAGTTTGAGGGTTTCATTGACACAGTTCCTTGCAATCTCTTTCTGGTCTGGGGCAGTTAGCAGAAGAGGACCCATGCTTCTACAGGGAACCAGTAAAGGTCAGGAAGATAAGGCAGTACATGGTCAGACCTACCCAGATTGAAAATCAGGCAGACTACTGTGTTCTGAATCAGAACAAGCCTTCTAAAATGTTTCTTACAGCTTGCAAGGTAGACTATAGGTTCCTTTTACTAAGGCGCGCTAACCGATTTAGCGCACGCTAAATGCTAAGGCACCCATTATATTCTATGAGCACCTTAGCATTTAGCGCGTGCTAATCTTTAGCGCACGCTATATTGGTTAACGCGCCTTATATTACAATAGTCAAGTATAGATAGTACTAATGACCATGCCAAAAGTTATTTTATAATTACTACCTATAAACTGTTGTTTTGACGTCACAAAATTAATTCCAGCAATTGTGTTGAAAAAAGTCATACCTTGTTAACTTCAAATGAGGACATTCTTTTCATTGACTTCAACTTTAGTCAATACAGTCATAAGGCACATCTTAATCTGCTAATGCTATAAACAGTTTTCTATTACAACAAAAAAGCAACTGAATTTCAAAAAGTTCATCTGTCAGGGTGTATCTTCTAAGAGTCATAATATCATCTCATGTTTAGCTTTATAGCCCATTAATAAAAAAAAAAAACTTTTAGAGCAGGGTAACATACTGTAGATAAATATATTAAGGAAGCAAAATTGGGATCGCACAAAAAGAAACATTAACATTTCACAGTTCACATTTTTATGAGGTATTTGAAGAGTAAATAAGTCACCAATTGCTTTCAAAAACTAGTATGAGAAGAAATTAAAAATACAGTTTAAACTAAATTATTTTCTCCTTTAAAAATATGGAGGCACCTCCAGCAATTGTGCCATTCTTCTGACTACAGAGGCGCTTAAGGATGTGTAAGGTCACCGAAGGCATGGTTAACACTGGAAGTGGGATCCCTAGGATAGTAGACTTGGGGGTGGGTCAGTAGAGTGGGCAGACCTGATGGGCTATGGCCCTTATCTGCCATCATCTTCTATGTTGCTATGTTTCTAGATGCTCTTAGTCACAATTCACGCCAAAGATATGTGCCAGAATGTAGGTCTTTAAAACCCTGGCCTATATTTCCGGTACCTATATTTGTTGTGACCACGATTCTCAAAACAGCACCATTGCTCGATTGACACTTGATCAGCCCCACTTTTACAGGCAGCTGCTACAAACGGCACCATTTTGAGAATCTGGCCCTTAATGTGAGATAACGCTGCTACATTGTTTAATGCAAGAATGCCCACTTTCTGTCCCCTGAAATGCCCCTTAATAAAATTTCTTAGAGTGCACAGATTTGGCAGCTAATGTAAGATGCATGAGTATGTGCCATGGTACCCCATTTAAATAAGAATAGCCTTACTGCAGGGCTGCCCAAGTCCGGTCCTTGAGATCTACTGGCAGGCCAGGTTTTCAGGATATCCACACTGAATATGCATGAGAGAGATTTGCCTGCACTGCCTTCTTGTTATGCAAATCTCTCTCATGCATGTTCATTGTGGATATCCTGAAAACCTGGCCTGCCAGTAGATTTCGAAGACCGGACTTGGGCAGCGGTCCATCAAGCCCAGTAGCCAGTTCTCACAGTGGCCAATCCAGGTCACAAGTACCTGGTCAAAACCCAAAGAGTAGCAACATTCCAGACCTGAGACTATGATGTCATAATGCCTCATTCCACCAATGTATAACTGCCAGCTTCCTCAGTGATGTCACAATGCCTTGATTGTCACATTCTAGGCTCACATAAGAACATAAGAATAGTCTTACTGGGTCAGACCAATGATCCATCAAGCCCAGTAGCCCGTTCTTACAGTGGCTAATACAGTTTGCCAGTACCTGGCAAAACCCAAGGAGTAGCAACATTCCATACTACCGATCCAGGGCAAGCAGATTAGAACCTAACACAGCTTAGTAAAAGAGCCTCTTAGCATGTGTTTCATTTGTATAGTTTCAAGTTTTATTAGGATTTTATATACCGCCTATCAAGGTTATCTAAGCGGTTTTACAATCAGGTACTCAAGCATTTTCCCTCTCTGTCCCGGTGGGCTCACAATCTAGCTAATGTACCTGGGGCTATGGAGGACTGAGTGACTTGCCCAGGGTCACAAGGAGCAGCACGGGGTTTGAATCCACAACCCCAGGGTGGTGAGGCTGTAGCTCCAACCACTGCGTCACACACTCCTCTATACCTAGTCTTGACAGCATTTGTCTGCATCAAAAATAATTGGCTTTAAGGTAACAACCTAATTTTATGTATTTATTTATTTATTTAAACAATTTCTAACTTGCTTAAACTTAAGCGGTTTACAAAATGCAAACATAATCATCATATAATATACAAAACATACAAATAGATCAAACAAGCTCATCTATAACACTTGTTCTTAATATATCACTGCTCATTCAGTTAAAAGCCTCCATAAACAACATTGTTTTCAATACTTTCTTAAATTTCTGGATGTAAGAAAGTAACCTCAACGGTCCTGTCAAATTATTCCATAATGATACACTTGAAATTGAAATTACAGATGCTGTTGTGTTTGCATAAATCTAAGAAGTCCTTATCAGCATGGTTAGCCAAGAAAAAGAGAAGTTGGTCATGTAGAGATATGGGAAAGATTGGCTAGGATAGTGTTCTTCAATTGCTGGCCCGCAGACCGGTGATAGTCGGCAGAAATTTCCTGCCGGTCCACAGGGCCTGCACGTGCATCGGGCCCGAGACAGTGTTCTTCAGTTGCCAGTCTACCTGTACACCAGGCATTATCTTTGGGACGGCTCCCTCTTCCTCAGTGCTGCAGTACACAAAGATGCGGACAGCTGCTCCTATTCATGTCCTGCGCCTGAACTAGAAGACTTCTTTCTGACATCGCAACGTCAGAGGGAAGGCTTCCAGATGAGGTGCGGGACGCGTGAGGAGCTGCTTCCCATGACTTTGCGCACTGCGGCAGTGAGGAAGAGGGAGCCAGCTCGAAGATAACACCGGGGGGCAGCATAAAACAGCCAGGTAGGAGCAGGCCAGAAGTTTAGGCATAACATGGGGGGAGGGAGACAACAATGGTAGGGGGAATGATTTTATTTTTGAATTTACTGATTGAATTGTGTCAATTTTGAGAATTTATATCTGCTGTCTGTATTTTGCACTGTTCAGGAAGAAATACATTTGTTTCTTTTTCTCTGGGGTTGTACTGCATGCAGAGTCTTGCATATTATGGTTTATTTGTATATATTATTGCTTTTATTTTTTGATACCATATTTACAAGGGTTTATCTGCATTCTGGTAGGAATGAATGTTGATAAGGATACATTGTGCTTTGTGTAGTTTAATTATGTGGTTAACCATTACCTGCATTATATGTTGTTAATAAGATTATATTGTGTGTGTGTATATATGAAAAATGAATGGAAAAATGGTGTTACAATTAGCACTATTATGGGGACGGGGTCTGGAGCAGAGATTGGGTGGAGATGGGCAGGGTCTGGCCCACGACGTAGCCCAGTGTTCTTCAACTGCTGTTCCGCGGATCGGTGCCGGTCCAAAAAATAATTATTTTATTTCTGCCGGTCCAAAGGTGTCAAAAGATTGAAGAACACTGGGCTAGGACATGCATATTCCAGAACTCACTTTCAGAAAGGATGCCAGATGATTGGTTTTCCAAATTGATTTAAATCTTGATATACCGCTCATCAGATGTCTGAGCGGTTTACGTAAAAATAAATATAGTTTAAATAGTTGAATTCAAGAATTACCAAAAAGACAATCAACGAGATACATAAAAAGCATGGGTAAGAATTACAATATGTTGATAGAAAAGAGAACAAAGGTAAATCACAAAAGGAAGGGGGAATAAATTTAAAATAATCCAATCCTTACCTAATGTGATGCAATTGTCAGGTCTAAAATATCAATTTAATCATTATTAAGAGCCAGAACAGTTTCCTGCTTTTGACTAGAGCTAAGAATGGAGAGAGATAAATTTAAATTAAAATGTTGAGAACAAACTGCAAGAAAAAAAAGTGTGATTGTTGTTATTTAGTGCTATTTTATCAAGAAATGCTATGTATATACAGAAATCCAGGTCTTCTCGAATGTGTGCTTACTTCAGATATTCCAATGGACTGGGACTAGATTCACTCAATCTTATTTATAGTTTTAGTTCTGTTCCTGGCAATACATGTGAAATAAGAATTGGTAATTTTCTCCTTCTATGATCTTTCCATCCCATCTTAAAAAGATAATTTGTTATTGATTTTTGTATTTTTAGTAAATGTAGTCCTGAGTTAACCTTCCTTCAGATGAGTCTGAAAAACATATTCTATTTAAATTTCAAATCCCATTTGCAGAAATGCATTTAAAATTCATATGGGATTAATTTAAAACTCATTTGAGGAAAGGTTAACAGAGGGCCGTATTGTATTTTTATTCTGGAATGACCAGATGAGTCTATGGAATCTAAAGGTTTGAATTTAACTGTTGCCTCACCTATAATAGTGAACAACAACACACTCCTAATTTGCCAAACAAATCCTAAACTAGAAAAAACAAGGAAGGCAACCAAGTCACATCAAGGTCTGTGAGGGGGAAGCTCAAAGTGCCTAACTTGGCTCACAACTTGCAAACCAAATATAGTGTAATATGTCAAAGAACATGTCACATTATATGATGTTATAGGGCGCTCTCAGTGTGAACCCTCAGTGATAGGAGCACAGCTCCGACACTTCACTTCTGGGCCAAGGCCATAAGCCTCCACCCGCACACCATCATCGAGCGCCCTGTGTGTGCAGAAATCAAACCAATCAACAATCAAAGTGAGTAAATGAAACTCAACACAAGCAACCTGAGCGACCCCCACACAAACCCTGCCAGCCAAACCCCCTCAAAAAACTCACGCAAAAACACAAACAAAGTAAAAAACCATACCAAAAAGTGAAAAACATGTCCAAAAGAAACAATACTTATCCAAAACTGTCACACAAACGGAAAAACCGCGCCAGGAGGAGAGGTTAAACCGCGCTGGTTTCGGGAGGAGCCCTTCTTCAGGAACCTGGCCTCCAACAGAACACAAGCAGAGAGGAAGGCTGGAGGGCGGGGAACATATAATGTGACATGTTCTTTGACATATTACACTATATTTGGTTTGCAAGTTGTGAGCCAAGTTAGGCACTTTGAGATTCCCCCTCACAGACCTTGATGTGACTTGGTTGCCTTCCTTGTTTTTTCTAGTTCACCTATAATAGTGGACAGGAAATTAAGTAAAGTTGAATTAGGACAGAATGAAGTCAATCAAATAAATTCAAGTTATTCACAGCTCAACTTGAGATATTATCTTGGCCAAACAATAGCTAGAATAAATGATTTAGGGTCCCTTTTATCAAACTGTGGTAGAGGGTTTTACCGTGGGCTGGCGAGGTATGAGAGGATGCTGAAATGTTCTCGGCCCAACCAACCAACTTCCTACATTCTAAACATTATTCTGCCACTGTAGCTGAAAAGAGTGTTATCTTATTTCATTAAGTGCTAATTTGCAGAAACAAAATTCTATGTTTCGACAGTTGTTTCAGATCATTGATTGATCAATATCCACGTCATTATCTTCTTGGTTGGGCTGAGAACTTTTCAGCACCCTCTCATAAATGCTCTGACTCTCATTCAATTCCTATGAGCTTCAGAGCATTTATCTCGCTGGTCGCGGTTTACTAAAAGGAGCCTTTGTGGAGGTCCTCAGGGTTCTCCACTTTCTCCTTCACTTTTCAATGTTTTTATGGTGTCACAGGGCAATATGTTATCAAAGTTAAATCTGAAGTTGTATATCTATGCGGATGATATCACAATTGTGATACCTATTACCTCACTGTCTCTAGAGACAAAACAGTTTATTTCATCCATAGTTGAACGTGTTGAACAATGGGCTGCAGAATTTAGGTTAAAATTAAATTCAGAGAAAATAAAAATCTTTGTAGCAAGTCCAGCTAATAAGAACATAAGAACATAAGAACATAAGCAATGCCTCTGCTGGGTCAGACCTGAGGTCCATCATGCCCAGCAGTCCGCTCACGCGGCGGCCCAACAGGTCCAGGACCTGTGCAGTAATCCTCTATTTATACCCCTCTATCCCCTTTTCCAGCAGGAAATTGTCCAATCCTTTCTTAAACCCCTGTACTGTACTCTGCCCTATTACTCCCTCTGGAAGCGCATTCCAGGTGTCCACCACTCGTTGGGTAAAGAAGAACTTCCTAGCATTCGTTTTAAATCTGTCCCCTTTCAACTTTTCCAAGTGTCCTCTTGTTCTTTTATTTTTCGAAAGTTTGAAGAATCTGTCCTTCTCTACTCTCTCTATGCCCTTCATGATCTTATAAGTCTCTATCATATCCCCTCTAAGTCTCCTCTTCTCCAGGGAAAAGAGACCCAGTTTCTCCAATCTCTCAGCGTATGAGAGGTTTTCCATCCCTTTTATCAAGCGTGTCGCTCTCCTCTGAACCCTCTCGAGTAACGCCATATCCTTCCTAAGGTACGGAGACCAATATTGGACGCAGTATTCCAGATGCGGGCGCACCATCGCCCGATACAATGGCAGGATAACTTCTTTTGTCCTTGTTGTAATACCCTTCTTGATTATGCCTAGCATTCTATTTGCTTTCTTAGCGGCTGTTGCGCACTGTGCCGTCGGCTTCATTGTCATGTCCACCATTACCCCCAAGTCCCTTTCTTGGTTGCTCTCATTCAATAATATCCCTCCCATCGTATAGTTGTACCTCGGGTTTCTGTTTCCAACATGCAATACTTTACATTTCTCAACGTTGAACTTCATCTGCCATCTCGCCGCCCATTCCCCCAATTTGTTCAAGTCCCTTTGCAATTCTTTGCATTCCTCTTTAGTCCCAGCTCCACTAAATAGTTTTGTATCGTCCGCAAATTTTATTATCTCACACTTCGTGCCTGTTTCTAGATCATTTATGAATATATTAAATAGCAGCGGCCCGAGCACTGAGCCCTGCGGAACACCACTCGTGACCCCCATCCAGTCTGAGTAGTGGCCCTTCACCCCTACCCTCTGTTTCCTACCCGCCAACCAGTTTCTGATCCATCTATGTACGTCTCCGTCCACTCCATGGTTCTTCAGTTTCCGGAGTAGACGTTCGTGAGGCACCTTGTCAAAGGCTTTTTGGAAATCAAGGTATATGATGTCTATGGGGTCTCCTCTGTCCATCCGTTTGTTAATTCCTTCGAAGAAGTGCAATAAGTTCGTTAGGCACGATCTCCCCCTGCAGAAACCATGTTGGGTTGTTTTCAAAAGTTCGTTTCTTTCCAGATGTTCATCGATGTGTTCTTTAATCAGTGCTTCCGTCAGTTTCCCCGGAACCGAAGTCAAACTCACTGGTCTGTAGTTTCCCGGGTCACCTCTTGATCCCTTTTTAAAGATGGGCGTGACATTGGCTATCTTCCAATCCTCCGGGATCATGCCTGTTTTCAAGGATAGGTTGCAAATTTGCTGCAGTAGTTCCGCTATCTCCTCCTTTAATTCCTTCAGAACCCTGGGATGGATTCCGTCCGGACCCGGGGATTTGTCAGTTTTAAGTTTTTCTATCTGCCTGTGTACATCATCAAGGCTCACTTCCATGGATGTTAATTTTTCTGCTTGATTTCCATTGAATATTTGTTCAGGTTCCGGTATGTTGGTTGTGTCTTCGTTTGTAAATACAGACGAGAAGAACATGTTGAGTCTTTCTGCGACTTCTTTCTCCTCCTTCACCGCTCCCTTCCTGTCTCCTTCGTCCAGCGGTCCTACCTCCTCCCTAGCTGGCTGTTTCCCTTTAACATATCTGAAGAACGGTTTGAAATTTCGTGCCTCCCTGGCTAGCCTCTCTTCATACTCTCTTTTGGCTTTTCGAACCACACGGTGACATTCTTTTTGATACTTCCTGTGCTCCTTCTGGTTCCCTTCAGTTTTGTCCTTTTTCCATTCCCTGAATGAATTTTTCTTATTGCCTATCGCTTCCTTCACTATTTTAGTCATCCATACTGGGTCTTTTGTTCGACCCTTTTTGCACCCCTTTCTGAATCTGGGGATGTGCAGATTTTGTGCCTCGCTCACTGTGTCTTTGAAAAAAGACCAGGCATGTTCTACTGTTTGCCATTTTTTGGAAGTGTTCCTAAGTTTCTTCCTTACCATTTCCCTCATTGCTTCATAGTTTCCTTTCCTGAAGTTGAAAGATGTCGCTATGGTTCTCTTTCCGTTCGGTATGCCTACTTCAACCTTGAACTTGATCATATTATGATCACTGTTTCCCAACGGTCCCACTACTTCCACTTCCTTTGCAGGTCCCCTTAGTCCATTTAGGATTAAATCCAGAGTGGCATTTCCTCTCGTCGGTTCTCTAACAAGCTGCTCCATGAAGCAATCTTGTATAGCCTCCAGGAATTCTGTCTCCCTAGCGCATCTTGAGCTTCCAAGACTCCAGTCTATCCCAGGATAGTTGAAGTCTCCCATAACAACTGTGTAACCACTTTTGCATTCTCGCTTCATCTCGGCATCCATTTCTTTATCGCTATCTCCGGTTTGCCCGGGTGGACGATAGTATAGGCCCATCTTTATTTCATGCCCTTTCCTACCCGGTATTTTAACCCATAGCGATTCCAGTTTGTTGATCATCTCCGCTGTGTCCATTCTTGTCGATTGTATGCTTTCTTTTACGTATAGGGCTATTCCTCCTCCTTTCTGACCTGACCTATCCCGGCGATAGAGCTTGTACCCCGGCAGTGCTGTATCCCATTTGTTTTCCTCATTCCACCACGTTTCAGAGATTCCAATGATGTCTATGTCCTCTGCATTGGCCATGGCTTCTAGCTCCCCCATTTTGTTTCTTAAACTCCTTGCATTAGTATATATGCAGTTTAGATCCTGGCATTTTGTCGTCTTCATTTCTTTTCCCTGTGCTTCAGTCTTTGGTGTCTTCTCTTTTGCTACAATCTTTCTAACCTCCTCTTCTGGGTTAGTTGACTCCTGTAATTTGTCTCTTGTCTCTTCCCTGCCTTTTTTCCCCTTAGTATCTTCACGGGATACCTTCTTCCGAATCATCGACGCTAGGTCGACTGTCGGCTTTCCCCTTTCTCTTAGTTTAAAGCCTGTTCTATTCCTCTCTTGACGTTGTTTGCTAGAAGTCTTGTTCCCGCCACGCTCAGGTGCAGTCCATCTCTCCTGTAGAGCTTGCTCTTGCCCCAGAACGTTGTCCAGTTCCTCACGAAGTGGAACCCTTCTTCCTCACACCATCTCCTCATCCATGCATTTATTGATTGTAGTTCTTCCTGCCTTTTCACATCTGCCCTCGGTACCGGTAGGATCTCTGAGAATGCTATCTTCTGGGTCCTCATCTTCAGTTTCCTTCCTAGAATCTTGAACTGTTCTATCAGCGTGCCTCTTCTGTAGTCTCTCCTGCTGACATCATTCGTCCCGATGTGGATCATTACTGCGGTCTCTTCCGTCTCCGCTCCTTCCAGGACCTTCCCAATTTTGTCCACGATGTCCTTGGTTCTCGCTCCTGGGAGGCAGGTCACCAGTCGATCCTCTCTTCCTCCTGCTATGTGGCTGTCCACATGCCTCAATATTGAGTCTCCCACCAGGATCGCTGACTTTCCCTTCTTCAATTTTCTTATCGGTCTCAGGTCAATGTCCTCGGTGTGCTTAGCTCTCTCTTCTTCTGGGCATCGACTAGCCAATTCTTCCCCCTCGTGTGGTATTCTTCTGTGGGTGTCTTCTTTGAGGTCATCTGCTTCTTGCTCCCCCTTCCAAGTTGGTGTTGCATCATCTCTCATCTGGAGTTCGTTCTCTTCCACCCTCCTCCTGTATGCTTCCTCAATGAATTCCTCGAGTTCCCTGACTTCCTTCTCGATGTGTTTCTCACTCCTGAAGTCTTCAAATGCCCTGGTAGGGTCCTCCGTGGTGTAAAGTCCTTCTAGCTCCTGTATCTTGTCCTCAAGTCGCTTGACTTCTTTCTTCAAGCTTTTCAGCTCCTGACACCGACTGCATACGTATGACTGTCTCCCCGAGGGGAGGTAGTCATACATATGACAGTCCGCGCAGAACACTGGAAAGCTCATCTTCTGGTTACCTTCTGCTTCCATCGGGGTTACTACTTTAAGAAAACAGATAAGTTTACGTGTTCCTTCGGTGCCTGCTTCCTTCTGCACCTGCTTCTTGCTTTACTGCCTTCTGCCTTTGTATGGACTGCCTACGCTCTACCTTTCCTTACTTTTGTTTGTGTGATTGTTCTTTCTGTGCCTGGTGCCTTTGCACAACCTTGCCTAACTTTTGCTTGTGTGTGGTTGTTCCTTCTGTATCTGCTTCTTGCCTTGCTGCTTTCTTGTGTGTGTTGTCTTTTCTCTTCCTTACCTTACTGCTGCTTGTGTGTTCTTCTCTTCTGCGCTGCTTGCCACTTCCTCACCTTTCAGTCCTTCCCTGTGCTCTTGGGTGTAGTGACTTGGCCCTTCTTGAGGCCCTTCGCAAAGGCGCTCTCGCTAAGGCAAGCGCCTTTGCCGCTCGCCTTCGCCGCGCGCCTAACGGCTGTGCGCCATTGGCTCCGCCCCCTTTTATGGGGGGTTCGGGTGCTGACTCCTCTGACGCGGTGGGGGTGGGCGGAGCTAACTCTCGCCCAGCCCCTAGCCTCCTGCTCTCCTCTGTCTCCCTCCTCTGCTCGTTTTTGCTTCTAAAACTGCTTTTCTCCCTTGCTGCTTCTACTCCTCTTGCCTGATGCTGTGCACCACGTTCGTCGTTGGCTCCGCCCCCTTTTATGGGGGGTTCGGGTGCTGACTCCTCTGACGCGGTGGGGGTGGGCGGAGCTAACTCTCGCCCAGCCCCTAGCCTCCTGCTCTCCTCTGTCTCCCTCCTCTGCTCGTTTTTGTTTCTAAAACTGCTTTTCTCCCTTGCTGCTTCTACTCCTCTTGCCTGATGCTGTGCACCACGTTCGTCATTGGCTCCGCCCCCTTTTATGGGGGGTTCGGGTGCTGACTCCTCTGACGCGGTGGGGGTGGGCGGAGCTAACTCTCGCCCAGCCCCTAGCCTCCTGCTCTCCTCTGTCTCCCTCCTCTGCTCGTTTTTGCTTCTAAAACTGCTTTTCTCCCTTGCTGCTTCTACTCCTCTTGCCTGATGCTGTGCACCACGTTCGTCGTTGGCTCCGCCCCCTTTTATGGGGGGTTCGGGTGCTGACTCCTCTGACGCGGTGGGGGTGGGCGGAGCTAACTCTCGCCCAGCCCCTAGCCTCCTGCTCTCCTCTGTCTCCCTCCTCTGCTCGTTTTTGCTTCTAAAACTGCTTTTCTCCCTTGCTACTTCTACTCCTCTTGCCTGATGCTGTGCACCACGTTCGTCATTGGCTCCGCCCCCTTTTATGGGGGGTTCGGGTGCTGACTCCTCTGACGCGGTGGGGGTGGGCGGAGCTAACTCTCGCCCAGCCCCTAGCCTCCTGCTCTCCTCTGTCTCCCTCCTCTGCTCGTTTTTGCTTCTAAAACTGCTTTTCTCCCTTGCTACTTCTACTCCTCTTGCCTGATGCTGTGCACCACGTTCGTCGTTGGCTCCGCCCCCTTTTATGGGGGGTTCGGGTGCTGACTCCTCTGACGCGGTGGGGGTGGGTGGAGCTAACTCTCGCCCAGCCCCTAGCCTCCTGCTCTCCTCTGTCTCCCTCCTCTGCTCGTTTTTGCTTCTAAAACTGCTTTTCTCCCTTGCTGCTTCTACTAAGATTAAAGAAACCTCTCTGAGGCTGAATGGTTTGGATTATCCAATAAATGCCACTATTAAGATACTAGGGGCTCCTTTTACAAAGGGCGCTACCTGAAAAACTACCGCCTGCTCGAGGAGGTGGCAGCGGCTAGCGCGCGCGGCATTTTAGCGCACGCTATTCTGCGCGTTAAAGCCCTAATGCACCTTTGTAAAAGGAGCCCTAGGTGTTATCATGGACTGTTTTCTAACTTTTGAAGCTCAAATTGACTCTCAGGTTAAAAAAATGCTTTTCCACACCTTGGAAACTTCGTACTATTAAACACTACTTTGACTTCTCATCATTCAGATTGCTAGTTCAGTCCTTGACCTTAAGTATCTTAGACCAGTGGTTCCCAACCCTATCCTGGAGGACCACCAGGCCAATCGGGTTTTCAGGCTAGCCCTAATGAATATGCATAAGAGAGAAAGGGGTCACAAGTGGCGTCCCACAGGGGTCAGTGCTGGGACCGCTGATATTCAATATATTTATTAATGACTTGGAAACAGGGACAAAGTGTGAAGTTATAAAATTTGCGGATGACACAAAACTCTCCTGTAAGGTTAGATCTGTAGAGTAGTGTAAAGAACTCCAAAGGGACCTGGACAAACTGAGTGAGTGGGCAGATAAATGGTAGATGAGCTTTAATGTGGAGAAATGTAAAGTTATGCACATAGGGAAAGGGAACCTGATGTACAACTACACGATGGGGGGGTGGGGATGACATTGGGAAAAGGCAACCTAGAAAAGGACTTGGGGGTTTTGGTGGATAAAACAATGAAACCGGCAGCACAATGCGTAGCGGCCTCAAAAAAGGCGAACAGAATGTTGGGCATTATTAAAAAAGGTATCACTACCAGAACCAAGGAAGTTATCCTCCCGCTGTACAGGGCAATGGTGCGACCGCATCTGGAGTACTGCGTCCAGTACTGGTCGCCGTACCTAAAGAAAGATATGGCGATACTCGAGAGGGGCCAGAGAAGAGCAACAAAAATGATAAAGGGCATAGAGAAGCTGGGACTCTTTTCCCTGGAAAAGCGGAGACTTAGAGGGGATTTGATAGAAACTTATAAGATCATGAAGGGTATAGTGAAGGTAAAGAGAGACAGATTCTTCAGACTGGCGGGAGCAACAAAAACTAGAGGGCACTCAAAAAAATTGAAGGGAGATAGGTTCAGAACAAATGCTAGGAAGTTCTTCTTCACCCAGAGGGTGGTGGACACCTGGAATGCGCTTCAAGAGGGGGTAGTTGAGCAGAGTACGGTTTTGGGTTTCAAAAAGGTATTGGACAAGTTCCTGAAGAGTAAGGGAATCCAGGGGTACAATTAGAGGGTTACAATACAAGACAAAATACTCTTGAATAATAGATCACTACAGGTCATTGACCTGGGGGGCCGCCGCGGGAGCGGACTGCTGGGCATGATGGACCTATGGTCTGACTCGGCAGAGGCAATGAAAGAAAAAAAGAAAGATTTGCATATAATGGAAGTGAGAGGCATGCAAATCTGCTCCATGCACATTCATTAGGGCTAGCCTGAAAATCCGATTGGCCTGGTGGTCCTCCAGGACAGGGTTGGGAACCACTATCTTAGACTATTGTAATATCGTTTACCTGGGATCTTGTAAGAAAATCGCTAAGAGATGTGAGTATCATTCAGAATGCGGCAGTTCGCTTGACTTTTGGTTTGAAAAAAATCTGACCATGATAAACCATATTACAAAATATTAAAAATAATAATAATAACTTTATTTTTGTATACCGCCACACCCCGAAGAGTTCTAGGCGGTTCACATTAGTTAAACAGAGATTACAAGTGGTTACATATCAAATTGATCATAGAGTAGCAGACAGCAAGGAGAGAGTATTTACAAGTGATTACATATCGAATTGATCATAGAGTTGCGAACAGCAAGGAGAGAAGTAGTGGGAAGAGGAGGGAGAACAGGGGGGGGCGAGGATCAGGAGGGGGGGGAAGAGGATTGGAAGGGGCATTAAGGGTCTTGGTCTCGAAATAGGTGAGTTTTGAGTAATTTTCTGAAGTCGAGGCAGTTGTGGGCCTTGAGGACCATTTGGGCTAGCCATATTATATTATATTGGTTACCAGTGAAAGTTAGAACTATTTTCAAATTTTCCTGCTTATGCTATAAAACATTAACAGGTCCTGCACCAAACTATCTTTTGAATCATTTTGATCTCTTAGGAACTACCAGCAAAACTCACTTATTTGCCTTTCCAACCTTGAAAGATTGTACTTACAAGAGATTTCTTGATAGGACTTTATCCTTTCAAGCAGGTAAATGGAACAAAAGCTTAAGCGACCTTATTCTACATGCTTTCTCTTATCAAACTTTTAGAAGATTAGCAAAAATCTACTTATTTGATATATTTGTCTAATTACATGACTTTGATGATGCATCTACCAAACTATCCACCTCCCTTACTAACGCGTAGCGTTGGGTTTTAGCACTGGCAGTGGTGATAACTGCAGTTACCACCACTGCTAGCGCTAAAACCCGCGCTACGCGATAGTAAAGGAGGGGGTATGTCTGATGTTACTTAGCTGTATGTATGCAGTTTCCTTTTGCTGTAAACCACTTTGAATTATTAAAGTACTGTGCAACTATCATTAGGCATTGCAAAGTCTCAAAAATATAAGTGGTTGCAGTTGAAGCAGGCCATTCAGAAGGGGGTTTCCTGATTGGCAAAACTTGAAAACTCAGTATAGCTTGCCGGGCCTTTACTTCCAGAGAGATTTCCTAGTGCATCAGGCTGCCAAGTGGTACAAATTACCGTATTTTCACTCATATACCGTGCACCCGTGTAAAACGCGCACACAGGTATAGCGGGTGGGAAACTGTAATTTATGTAAATAAATTGTTATATACCATGCACACCCATATACCGCGCATGCCGCCCCGACTCTCCCGTCGCTGCCTGACTCTCCTTTCGCCCGCCCCGACTCTCCTCTGGCCACTCCGACTCTCCTTTCGCCCGCCCCGACTCTCCTCTCCCTCTTGAAGTCCTGTCCCCACCCTGAAAGCCTGAAGCCCCCCCCAGATGTCCGATTCACCCCTCCGCAGGACTGCTCGCACCCGCACCCGCACCCCCACCACGAAGGACTGCTCACACCCCCACAGCCTCCCGACCCCCCCATCATGTGGAAGCTCCTACCATTGTCCTGCTGCTTCCTCTTGGCGGTCCCGGCCCTTCTGTGAGCCCTGCGTCTGCGCTGCTTTCTCTTCCGGCGGTCTGACATCAGAGAAAGGGCGGGACCGCCGGAAGAGGAAGCAGCGCAGATGCAGGGCTCACAGAAGGGCCAGGACCGCCAAGAGGAAGCAGCAGGACAACGGTAGGAGCTTCTACATGATGGGGGGGGTCAGGAGGTTGTGGGGGTGCGAGCGGTCCTTCGGGGTGGGGGTGCGGGTGCGGATGGGAGTGCGTGCGAGCGGTCTTTCGAGGTGGGGTGCGGGTGCGAGTGCGTGCGAGCGGTCCTTCGGGGTGGGGGTGCGAGCGGTCCTGCGGGGGGGGGGGGTGAATCGGACGTCGAGGGGGGGGGAACTATATAAAAAAAAGTTGTAAAACACGCTCACGCGTATAACGTGCAAGGTTATGCACGGTTTGTAAAAATCGTGTATAACGCGCGCGTTATATGCGTGAAAATACGATAATATCAGAATATTTGAATTAGAAACCAAAAATGGGCTTAAAAGATATTTGGAGCATTGAGATTAAGCAGCAGATTTCTGTGTCTCAATGGCCACGAATTTGGGCTTGGAGGATGAGATTTACAGCGTCAACTTCTATGAGACAAATATGTTGTTTTTTTTGTTACATAGAAGTTTTTGGACCTCTGTTAGATTACAAAAATTAGATAGTTCTAAGTCAAATAGATGCTGGCACTGTCATCTCGATATAGGGACACTGGATCATCTGCTTTTTTTTTGTCCCTTGATACTTAAATTTTGGCAATCCATTTGGAGTCAAATCAATAGAATACAGGAAAATATAGTGTTGTTTAGCATGTTAATGAGGACCAAGAGTCCAATAACTTCCCATAATAACAAATTAATTTTCATCATGACAGGAGTCGCTATACAACTTATTCTGAAAAACAGGACAAATTGGGATAGATTGAACTATAGTTTTTGGTGGGAATCCTTGTGCCAAACATAAATTAGAACATAAGAGAGCAATACAATTGGGACATTATAAAAAATTTAAGGATGTTTGGGAACCATTGACAAAATTTTGTAAAGATTGATCATTGGATTTAGCCCTTTGATTATATGCATCCAGGATGGATGGGTGGGAGGGGGGTATGTAATTAATTTATTATTGGATTGCAAGGTTAATTATCTTGTTCATAAGCATTATATTAAATGTTTTTACACTTTTAGGAAGGATGGGTAGGGATGGGTAGGGGGTTATATATTCATTGTATCATTAAAAGGAATTGAGTGCTGTCTATTGAGTTAATTGATTAATAATAAGTTGCACTTTATGCTGGTTTTAAAATGAATAAAGATTTTTTTTAAAGAATTAAGGTACTGTGGTATATACAAATAAATTTATTATTATAATATAGGGAAAAAACAGAGACCTCAAATTAGCTTTTGAAATATTTTTTTAATTCAATTTTCTATAATAGTCTCCAAGGGGAGCTCAGCATGGTTTATGTGAATTTATTTAGAAACTCAAGCATTTTATCCTGCCTGTCCTGGTGGGATACACAATCTATCTAATGTACCTGGGGCAATGGGGGGATTAAGTGATTTGTCCGTCGTCAAAAGGAGCAGTGTGGTTTGAACCACCAACCTCAAGGTACCAAGGCTGTAGCTTTAACCACTGTGCCATAGTCTCCCTTTGGTGCCAAGTTCTTTCATTGGTCATCTCTTAAAACAAAACCACTATTCTTTTTAAACAAAATGCTCTTATTTTTATTTAAAAAAAATTAAAATCTCAAAAATTTCATTAAATTCATCAAATTCAACTTGCTGAAATTTCCTCAAAACTTCATCCAAAAGCAGTGAATAAATAAAGTACTTCTTTTATAACCCAACGAGGCCAGCGTTTCAAGCAACATAAAGGCTTCTTCAGGGGTATGATTTATATATGCTCATCTAATATAATAAAGCTCTAAGCGCGCATGCGCACTCCCACCTGCGTGCGCCCATTTTCTGTGCACTGTAGAGCACCGCAAGTAGGAGTGCGCATGCGCGAGAATATCTCCGAGGTGATGTAGGCCACTGCGGCTGTTGGCAGCTGCAGACCGCAGCAGCGGCTGTCGGTGGCTGCAGGCTGCAGTGGTGGATGTCGGCGGCTGGAGGCTTCAGCGGCGGCTGTCAGCGGCTGCGGAGTATTCCAAACTTCCCCCCCGGTTGCAGCCACCCTTCTAGGACCAGCCTAAAGGTATATGATCCCACACCCAGGGATAGCGCCAGCCTGTTCCTTTCCTTGCTGCTGCTGCACAGGGAAATGGGGGGGAGGGAAATGCTGCTGCTGCACAGGGAGCAGGGAGAGAGACAGACAGCGGGAGGGAGAGACAAAGAAAGATAGACAGTGGGAGGGAGACAGACAGAAAGAAAGAAAGAAAGAAAGACACAGGGGCATGAAGAGAGACAGAAAGACAGACAGACAAAGAGGGACAGGGAGAGAGACAGACAGAAAGAAAGACAGACAGACAGCGGGAGAGAGAGAGAGAGACAGAAAGAAAGGAAGAAAGAGACAGGGGCAGGAAGAGAGACAGAAAGAAAGACACACAGACATATATTCTAGCACTCATTAATGTAACGGGCTTAAAGACTAGTAACCTATAAATATTTTCTTCCCATTTTGAATTTGCAAGAAAAAAATGTCTTATGGTCTAAGCTAGAAACTCTCATAAACATATATTTAATTGTTGCAGCGTTTCTGCCCTTACTCATATTATTTCTTCTTATATTCTTTTGCTTCAAAATGGTGTTTTCTATGTCAAATGTCCTCAATATACACTCATAGAAGCTTTGGAGCTGATAATCAAAATTAAAAAACATCTAAAAAGTGGCCTAAATAGGTACTTGGGCGATCAAAAAGCTTAATCATCCAAGTACCCATAACCAAAGCTGGTTTTAGACGTATCTAAAACCAGCTTAGGCCTTTACCCTGCCTCTAAACACATAGAACAAAAAGAGGCATTTTTAGAGGAGGGGAAAGGGCTGGAGGTGGGCGGGAGGTGGGCCGTCCTAGACATAGGTGTACAGCAGGTATAACCAAAAGTTTAGGCAGGTTGACTAGTTGGCACTTATACGTTTTGACTTAGACCAAGTCAAAACAAGTATAAGTGCCGAAAAAGGGGCCGCTGAGCTGATCGGGCCGCTGAGCTGATCGCTGCAGCTCAGCGGCCCCAGCAACCTATCTCCCCTGCCGGTGATCCTCACCCTGAAGTGCCGCGGTTCAGGAGGGGGCGATCACCATCGCAGCAGGAGAGATCAGCCATCTCTCCAGCAGCGATCAACCCTCCCCCGCAACTCGATCTGGGCAGGAGGGACCCTAAGCCCTCCTGCCCGGTGACACCCCCCTTACAAGATTGGGCAGGAGGGAGCTCAACCCTTCCTGCCCGGTGACACCCCCCTACAAGATCGGGCAGGAGGAATCCCAACCCCTCCTACCCAGGTGACCCCCCATTCCCCACCCCCACTAAGATCTGGGCAGGGGGGATACCAGGCCCAAGTCCAAGGAAAAGTGGAAGAAAACAAAATAACTGGAAGCAAACTTGCTTTACCCTTAAGAGTTGCCCCACCCCCAAATACAGTTCTCTGAGCTTGCTATCATGTGGGTTCAGCTTTTCAGTCAAGCATAAAAATAAAACTTCCCACCTTAAAATTTCTTCTTCTGATTATTCAGTCAGGTCTGCTGGAAAACAGCCAGGTCTACAGTCAGAACTCCCTCTGCTGTTTTCCTCCTCAAGACTTCCTCTCTCTCTAGCTCTACCCTTTTTGTTCCTGAGAGCTGCTTCCTGTGAACCTTCTTCTCTCCCCTCTCCCCTATCTAGAATAACAGTATGTTCTCAGGTTGTGGTCTGTGCATGTGAGTGAATGACCAACAGGGAGTGTGACCCTTTCCTTATTGTGATTCTGACCCCATGGGGAGGCATTTTGCAGGTGAAATGATAGAGTTCTATACACTCCCTCACAATGTACTAACTAGATAATGTGGCATTAACATGGGAGCACTTAGTACATTCTATATAGGAGACATTAAAGCATGGGTCCTCAAACTACAGCCCACGAGCCGGATACGGCCCTCCAAGGTCATTTGCTCGGCCCCTGCCACTGCTATGGCTGTGGGTGGCCCTGCATCCAGCATCATTAGAACTGGCCAGGGAGATGCAATGATGTGACACACTGGGGCCAAGGACATGCCAAGCCACCATCACTATACTGAGGCAGATAGGTAGTAGCCAGGCACAGAGCAGGGTCCCCTACTCTCCATCAGTTACTAGCTGCCTATACAACAGCAGACCAGACTCAAGCCCTGAGCTCATGCCAGGCCAGAAGGCCATAATTGATCAGTTGCCCACACACTGGGCCTGTTTGGAGTCCCACAGCACCAATAAAAAATATGTGGATTCATTGCCACCTGCCACCCAGTACACAGAAGCCCTGGCCAGCAGCAGATGTGAAGCTACTGGCACCCCTGTGCCTTTAAAGGGAACACTGCAGCACTCAGAAAGTAGGAATAAAGATATGGGCAAGACTTTGAGGGGTGAAATACATGTCCTAAAGATAGGCCCAGAGCACTGCAGCACCAAGATCATCCTTTAAATGCTAGTTCTAAAACTGTCAAAACTTCTAAGACTGGGTCAGATTTTCAAAGGCAAGTGACATGAGGGTAAGGCAAGGAATTATGAGTCCCAGCATGCCCCAGGGTGGGAAGTATACAAACCAGGGCTGGAACTGCTGAGACAAGCAGCCCATGTGGGAAAGGATGTAATCAGCTGAGAAAAACCCAGTATGTTGCTAACATGAGGCAGGGTAGCTCAGCTGGGGTGAGTTCTAATCAGAACAGAGTGGGAGAAAAAGGAGTGGCTGCTAGGGAGCAGGAGAAGCTCACACCATCTCCCAGAGCAAGACTGACTGATGTAGGGAGGAGTTTACTCCAGCTCAGGGCTGGAAAGCAGCAAGCCGTCCACTCTAAAGACTCCCAGGTAAAAACCTCTAAAGCTGAATTTGTACATTGAAATGGAGCAAGATTATATGGAGGAGGAAGTAAATGCCTAGGAAATGGAGTCTGTAGAATGTGGGGGATGGGCTAATGAGGAAGGCATGGAGCATAATTAGGAGCTCTTATGCATTAAATGTGCTTGCTGACAATCAATGAGAAAAGATTGTGGTTTAAAACTAGTGTTCCCGGCACATTGAATTACCAAGGGTAAGCTAAAGGAAGAAAGGTTTGGGAGCAAGGCAGCAGGACTGTTCAGGACCTTGCCAGGACCCAGAGACTAATAAAATATTGCCTTTGGCATGATTTGGTTGTTACACCTTCTACTAGAAAAAGTATGTCAAGGCTCAGTTATTTTGAATTGTGTTTTTGGTTTTTTTTTCTTTGCCTTGTCTAAGAACCTTTTTGAGGCTGCCAGTTTATTTTGTAGATTTCTGTGGGTGGGGAACCTGAAGATTTGGTTCCATTTATGGGAGGTGAAATCCCAAGGCTTGGGGAAGTAATATTCCTGTTTTTCCCCAAGCATTGGCCATTGAGTACTGAGTGATGAACTTTTGCTGCAAACAACCTGTGTTTTGTTCTTTTGTTGGACCAAACTGGAAGCAGCGGAAGGGAAAGTAAAGCTGGAGCTGAGTAGGATGTTTTTCCTTTGTTTTGCACCATGGATGGAACTACTGAGAAATTGCTCAGATTACTAAACTGATTTTGTGCAATAAAGTACATTTTTTTGTTTGTCTTCAACTTTAAAAAAAAGACTTGTCTGTGTTTTACTGCATTCCCAGCTTCCCACTCCAAGCCTCGACAAATTGCTCTGCTGAGGTCTGTGTGGTCCGGGCAAGGCCACTGGCTGTGGTCAGTGTGTCCACGTCCGGTCACACTAAGCAAGCCCATCCCAAAGAAGTAATAGCCATTGTGCATCCCTAGGAAACAATTATGTCAAAGAAAAGAAAAATTGACTCCGAGTACAGGATATTCAAAGATTACTTTTTCATGCAGTATAAGGAGAAAGCTATTTGTCTGGTATGCCAGGATTCAGTGGCTGTGCTCAAGGAATACAATTTGTGTTGACACTAGGAAACTTGACATAAAAGCAAATATGATTGTTTGGTCGGACAAATGAGGAAAACCCCCCAAATATTAAAAATGAAAAATGGATTGACAATTAGCAAAATGCTTTTGTGAAGCAGAAGCAATTCAATATTTCATCAATGCAAGCAAGTTTTCAAATTGCCAAGCTAATAGCGCGCACTAGCAGACCATTTGTAGAGGGAGAATGTGTCAAAGAATGTCTTCTTTCTGTTGCCAAAGACATGTGTCCAGAGAAGGCTGACTTATTTAGTACAGTGAATCTTTCAGGACCTACAATTACATGAAGGATTGAAGAAATGGGGGGCAATTTGCACCAGCATTTGCAAAACTCCTCAAAAAAACTTTGCTATTTTTCATTGACGCTCGACAAACGCAATGATGTTCTTGATTCTGCACCACTTCTAATTTTCATTTGTGGGACAAATGATCATTTCAAAATTACAGAGGAGCTTGCTGCACTGCAAAGCATCAAAGGAACAACAACAGGAGAGGATACCTATGAAAAGGTTTGCAAAACTGTGAATGATTTAGAGCTGGACTGGGCTAAACTAGCCAGTATGACAACTGATGGTGCTCCTAACATGGTGGGGGTCTATGAAAGGAGTGGTTGCATGCATTAACTAAGAGATGGACAATCACAACCATTCGTGTCCAATACACTGCCTCATCCACCAATAAGTGCTGTGTTGTAAATTACTGAACTGGGACTCTGTCATGAAAGTTGTGGTGTCCTGTGTTAACTTCATTAGGCACTGAAGAAATCAGGGAAGATGGTTTGTGGGATTCATTAGAAACAATCCACAAATACAAATAAAATCCCACTGTAGGGTGTTTCAGGAGACAACGGAAGGTAAAGGGTCTCAAAAACCTACTTGGGTAGGGATATGTTGCCCAGTACCAAGATTTAGTGGCAGGACGCACAAATAAATATTGGCAGAGTGTCCTGAGAACCCTTGAAAAAGCCACATGAGTGGCAAAACAGGTCCCCATTGGGCTTGTCAGAAACTCTGCACACTTAAGATAAATAGTCTTTCTTGCTGTGGGTATAAAAATAGATGTAACAGAACTACTCAACAGTTTCAATGTGCACCTTCAAGGAAAGGGGAAGCTCATCTGTGATATGCATTAACATGTGAAAGCATTTGAAGTAAAATTGGACCTCCTCATTAAACAAGTGAGGGAGGAAAACTGCCATCTCTCCACTACTCAAAAGCTGTTGGCTAAGAAACCAACAGTTGCATTCCAAAACAAAAAAAAATTTGTGGATTCACTGGAAATATTACAAAGGGAGTTTCAAATGATATTTAAAGAGCTTTATCTCCAAGAATAGGACATACAGCTTTTCCGGAACCCATTTTCTGTTGACATTGAAATTGTTGATCCGATTTACAAAATGGAACTGGCCGAACTACAGAATTGTGACTCTCTGAAAAACGCATTCAAGTCAAGCAGCCTCTACAAATGTGCCTGCTTATCCTTCAAGATTCTACATGGCATCCTACCCCCCGTTATCCCACTCCTTTGGAATTCCTCTAACCCACTCTCCTCTAGATCCTCCCAAAAACTGAAACTATCTTTCCCATCTACAAAAGGTATATCCCGCGCGGGAAAACTTGGAACATCCCTCCCTTTTAGAACCACAGAACTCTGGAACAACCTCCCATCCCCGCTCAGAAATGTTAGCTCCTTCCAATCCTTCCGTAAACATCTGAAAACTTGGCTCTTTTCAAAAATATAATCACCCCTCGTTCTCTAGTACCCTGTTCCCTCCCTATCTTCTTATTCCCTCTCCCATATCCATCTTTGTAGTTTCCTTTTCCTCCTAACCTCTGTAAACCGTGCCGAGCTCTGCGCTTGCGGAGATGATGCGGTATACAAACCTAAGGTTTAGTTTAGTTTAGTTTAGTTTAGTTCAATGCCTCTCTCCCCTCTGAGACGTATCTTAATCTTAGGAACAATGCAGTCAAAATGGCAACTATCTTGGCAGCACCTATATCTGTGAACAGACTTTTTCCCGAATGAAACATCTGAAATCTCCAACCAGATCCAGAATAACTGATACACGGTTGCATCACTTGTTACGACTGGCAAGGACAAACATGGAACTGGACATTGACTATCTCATCGGCCAAAAGCAGGCCCACACTTCCCACTGGTAAGTTTATGTTGGTTAAAATTGTTCTTCATTTTAAATATTGTATTGTGCTATCATGAGGTTTTTTTTTTGCACTACAAATAAGATATGTGCAGTGTGCATGGAAATTCATTCATGGTTTGTTTGGGGTTCTTTTTCAAACTATAGTCCGGCCCCTAACAGTCTGAGGTACCGTGAACTGTCCCCCTGTTTAAAAAGTTTGAGGACCCCTGCATTAAAGTCATGATTCTAAATACTGTATGTTACCTAAAAAAAAACTGGTGCTGACTAGTGCTGCATTAAGCACAATTCTATAAAAGTTAGATGCATTGTACAGAATTACACTTAGTGCCCCCTAAACAAACCTTAGCATCCTATCTTTTAGGTGAACCATATTTATGCCAGGGTTTTCTTGGCCTAAATGCCTACCCCTAAATTAGGAACACATCTGTGCTAAGTCAAAAACAGATGCCTAACTTATAAATACACCCATGATCTGCCCCTAATCACTGTTAACTACGTGCTTTGGACTAGGTGCCCACTTTTTGTAGAATTGCATTTTTTTTTTTAGTTAGGCACCCAACATTCAATTAAGTCAAATTGGCTGCAATTATGAGGTGTTAAGTGGCAATTATTGGTGCTGATTAAACCTATTAATCATTAGGGATCCTTTTACTAAGGCGCGCTAGCTGTTTTAGCTCACGCTAAATGCTAACGCGTTCATAAACTATAATGGACGCGTTAGCATATAGCATGTACTAAAACAGCTATCATGCCTTAGTAAAAGGCCCCTCCCCTGGTTAGATGCCTACATTGACCAGGTGCACCGATGTAGGCACCTAACTTTAGGTGGACTTCATAGAATTTGAGGAAATGTGTTCCCATGTTATTTATTTATTTGCAGATACCAAACATTAATCCAAACATTAGCACATTACCTGCAAAAGAAAATGTTTGACTTTATGCTGCTGTAAATTTGAGCCTAGTGCACAGGAAATTAGAAAAGGTACAGAGAAGGGCGACAAAAATGTTAAAGTTGATGGAACAACTTTCCTATAAGGGAAAGGCTAAAGTGGATACTGACTGGAAGTGGAATGGGTCGACGAGAATCATTTGTTCACCCTTTGCAAAAATACCATATTTTCGCTCCATAAGACTCACCTGACCATAAGATACACCCTAAATTTAGAGGAGGAAAACAAGAAAAAAACATTCTGAACCAAATTCTCCCTGCCAGGTTCTGCACCGAACCCCACACTCATTGACAGTCTCTGCACCCTGTCCCCCCTCCCTGCCAGGCTTTGCACCTTGTCCCCCTTCTGGTGGTCTAGTGGTAGGCTGGGACAGGGCCCAGGGTGGGCAAGGAAAGGGCACAGATGTCAAGGTAGATGATGTTTTTAAATATGCAATGTCACCTCAGTAAAAACTATAGAAAAATAGACAAATATGGGGCAAAATATAGAAAGCAGATATAAATTCTCCAAACTGACACATTTTGATTACTAAATTACAAATAAAATCATTTTACCTACCTTTGTTGTCTGGTGATTTCTTTCTTTCTTTCCGTCCATCCTCAGGCCCAACAATTGTCCCTTCTTCCCTCCCTCCTATGTTCCCCTCAATGCCTTCAAGCCTGTCCTCTTCCCCCTCCTCCCCCCCCACCTGCTTTTAATCCCAGCGCTTCCCTCGCTGGACGGCTGTGGCAGTGAGTCCTCCCCCAGCAGTGAGCTTCCCCCTCCTATACCTGTTTTTAATCCTGGTGCTTCCTTTGACAGACAGCTGAGGCAGAGCGGCAAACAAGGCAGGCGCGCTTTCCTGGTCCCGCATGCCTGCCTGAATGGCTGCAGTCAGCTCTCAGCCATTCTTTTCCTGTTTCCTTGGTTTTTGTGGGGAATATCTCTTGTTAAAAGTTGTAATTTTCCTTAGTGAAGACTTTTATGTTACTATTGGCTGTGTATTTTTTGTTTGTAACAAGACCTTTTTTCTATTTCAAGAGTTTTTTTTTCTTCAGATAATATTGCAAAAGTACTTATCTAAAATAACACAAATTCTACTGTAAATGCAAATTTTAAAAAAAATAAATAAATTAAATCCTAGAAGGGAACATAATGTCCCTGAGTTCAAAGAATCATCTGTTAATCCTATTGTTTTTCTTTTTTAAAGGAATTTGCAATATTCAAATTCATAAAATAAAGTCAAATGCAGTATATAAAATGGGATTATGTATGCTCATGAATAGTCCACAGTTGGCCAATAAATAGCTATATTCTTAAAGGGTTTGTCTCTCATCATACATTTTAATTATTATTTTAATTATCTTTTGGCTCATAAAATAAATGAGCTATTAATTTACCTGCTCCTCCTTAGCTATACTAATTAGTCTAGTTTAGAATTTGTAGTTTGCAAGTTATAATGAAGCTTGATATCTCTTCACAGAGACTACAATTGCTTCTTAAAAGTGATTACCACAGAATAAGCATTACATTTTCAGCTAATTTGACAATTTTATTTCAATTTTTGAATAAAAAGAGACACTTTTTCCCTTCTTTTAGTATAACAGGCATTCACACACATTTGCAGTCGCCTACAGCAAAACCCTCTTCACAAATTAAAAAAAACAAATGCTGACTCAGCTTCTAGTGGCAGAATCATAGCCGCAGCTTTATTAACCTTTTAAACACTCTCCCAACCATTGCAATTCATTAAGAAAATCCAAGTAAATATTTCAAAACTGTAAATCTCCTTTTCTCCATTTCACCACTCAATTTGATGGTATTGAACTAAGGGCTCATTTTACTAAGCTGCGGTAGCGTTTTTAGTGTGCCCTGCAGAATAGCGTGCACTAAACCCCATGCTACGCGGAAAAACTAACGCCAGCTCTATGGAGGTGTTAGCGTCTAGCGCATGTGGCATTGTAGAGCACTAAGCGTGCAATAAACCGCTAGCACAGCTTAGTAAAAGGAGCCCTAACTGTTCTGTTGGGCCGCTGCTATTTAATATATTCATAAATGATCTAGAAACAGGGACGAAGTGTGAGATAATAAAATTTGCGGAAGACACCAAACTTTTTAGTGGAGCTCAGACTAAAGAGGACTGTGAAGAATTGCAAAGGGACTTGAACAAACTAGGGGAATGGGCGACGAGATAGCAGATGAAGTTCAACGTTGAGAAATGTAAAGTGTTACATGTGGGAAGCAGAAACCCGAGGTACAACTATACGATGGGAGGGATGTTATTGAATGAGAGTACCCAAGAAAGGGACTTGGAGGTAATGGTGGACATGACAATGAAGCCGACGGCACAGTGTGCAGTGGCCGCTAAGAGAGCGAATAGAATGCTAGGTATAATCAAGAAGGGTATTACTACCAGAACGAAAGAAGTTATCCTGCCGTTGTATCGGGCGATGGTGCGTCCGCATTTGGAGTACTGCGTCCAATATTGGTCGCCGTACCTTAGGAATGATATGGCATTACTCGAGAGGGTTCAGAGGAGAGTGACACGTCTGATATGGAAAACCTTTCATACGCTGGGACTCTTTTCCCTGGAGAAGAGGAGACTTAGAGGGGATATGATAGAGACTTACAAGATCATGAAGGACATAGAGGACAGATTCTTCAAACTTTCAAAAAATAAAAGAACAAGAGGGCATTCAGAAAAGTTGAAAGGGGACAGATTCAAAACGAACGCTAGGAAATTCTTCTTTACCCAACGTGTGGTGGACACCTGGAATGTGCTTCCAGAGGGTGTAATAGGGCAGAGTACGGTACTGGGGTTCAAGAAAGGACTGGACAATTTCCTGCTGGAATAGGGGATAGAGGGGTATAGATAGAGGATTACTGCACAGGTCCTGGACCTGTTGAGCCGCCACGTGAGTGGACTGCTGGGCACAATGGACCTCAGGTCTGACCCAGCGGAGGCATTGCTTATGTTCTTATGTACTCCAGAGGCCTGTGGTGCTGCATAGCCCAATTAATCCCCAAATTGCTTGAGGTGGTATCCCACTTTATATCTCCAGAAAATTCACCCCCTTCTTCCTGCCAAGACACAGCCTCTCCAAGACCCCTCCTAGACTACCCACTCACTATCTCTAATCCTTCAGGAGGGCAGGGTAGGACAATTGTCCTGACCCATACAACCTTACCCACCTCACCTCCCATCCTACCCTCCCAGAATGATAGCCCACCAAAACCCTTCTCCCTCTCACTAAGCCTAAACTCTGCCTCACCTTTACCTTTCCTACCAAGCCTGACCCAGATCTTCCTATGAACACTCTAACCTGTCTTAACCCTAACTTACCCTCCTTCCTTGCTCCTGTTCATTTGCGCTCAGCCAAGTTAACAAGGCTGAGCCCATGAGAATTCCTAACTTAGACATTTGCTCGCACTCACAATCACTCAAAGCAAGACCCTCTTCACAAATTCCCCCAAAATATGCTGCCACAGTTTTAGTAACCTTATAACACTCTCCAAAACATTGAAATTAATTAATAAAACCCAAGTAAATATTTCAACAATATAAATCTCTTTTTCCCCATTTCACCACCCAGCTAGACGATATCAAACTAGCTGTTATGGTACTTCCCTTTCAATGGGCTCTCGGTGCTGCAGAAACCAATTAATCCCCAAATCGCTTGAGGTGGTGTCACACTCAAGCAAATTAACATATAGTTTCAATATCTCTCTAGAAAATTCACCTTCCCCTTCATGCCATAAGCGATAACAGCCAAAGCTAGCCATCACTCCCCCCAAACTAGGGAAGCTGTTGCCAATCTGTCACCTTAACAATCTTGCAGTAAATCTCAGAAAAATATCTAATACAATGTCCAATAAATAAGCTCTATCAGGTTTGTAAAGCCCTGGACAATCGGATGTCAACAAGTCATGACAAATCACCAAACCCCTCAATCTTCCAATAAACTTAACTTCAGCATTAACTTGTTTCCTCAAGTGTTCCACTACCATAGGAATTTGAGCACTCTTCCAAACCAAATGATGAATAATTCTGGACCAAACCAACCAAGCATGAGGAAAATAACATTTCACTTCAAACAAAGCCTGTTTCATAATGTGAATAAGCTCAACACCCTTGATCCAAGACAGGTCATTACCCCCCAGATGGATCATGATGATGATGTGAGACTCTGAAAAACTCTTCGCCTGCAACAGTGTAGCCAACAGCTGCTCCCACACATTCCTCAGAAGCCTATCCAACAAATGTGAATATCCAGAGCAGCCAGTCCTAAATTCAAGCATCAGTAAGATTTTTCTGCCACCTTCTGGGTTCAAAACATGAAGGAGTGACCAATCTACACACAAATTTCTGATGGTAAAGCAGGCAAAGGATAAATTATGAAAACAAGAAAACAATACAATATGGCTAATGCTCATTCCCAACAAGAGGACACACATAGTGTAAGTACTGTGAAGATGATCATCACGCCAAAACACATGATGTGTCTAGGGGCTGCACCTATTCTGAAAGAATACATTCCAAAATCCTGAAGAGTCAACCCCACCCAAGTCAAACTCTTGTTTTAAAACTGATCCATCATGATGGTAAACATTTGACCCGCTTTCAGTTTGTGGCAATCAGTACAATCTCCCCAAAGGGTGAATCACATGAAACACCCAGGCCCACTAAGCCTGACAGACTAGCTGCCCAGGCAATGCCTGTAACCACACCCAATAACCCCAATCCATTTTTGATTGTCAAATATGAAAGACCAATTCATCAGGATACAAATCTACATCTTCCCATAAAAGACCCAACTCTCTCACTGACCTTGTAATAGTTGCCACTAATTCACTGACTCTCAAAACGGCAAAACGTGCCAAAGAAAATACCAACTTAAACAGAGACACCTCAAACTGAGAACAGCAAAGATTATCATACAATATAGGATGATGAGCCTTAAGAGCTAGACCCCCAGATTCCTTTGAAAAACCTTTAAGTAACTGCCGGATTGACCTGGACTTCCTAGGATCTGGAAATCCCTGCACCCGAGATAAAAAAGCCACATTAGCCAATGATAGCATCACTGCTGCCAAAGACCAAGTCACACTCTTACCATAAAGGATAAGATTTACCACTTCCCACACACCCACTGTAAAGTGGCTAGCTAAATTACAATACTTCCAAAAGTCTTCAAAACACTGCTACCCCATAGCATGGAATATATTATTGTTTGATATACTTAATTTATTTATATTATTGAAATTAAATAAGTACTTTTAAGGGGAGAAGGGGGAGAAAATGATTGTTTTTTGAATTACAGTCAAACCTCGGTTTGCGAGTAACGCGGTTTGGGAGTGTTTTGCAAGACGAGCAAAACACTCAAGCAAACCTTAACTCGCAAAACGAGCATTGACTCAATTAGCGAGTGAGTCCACCCCAAGAACCGGCTTCCCTTCCCTTGCAGCCCACCTCCAAACCCTTACCTCCAGCGGACACCGGATGAGAGGAGCAGGAAGTTGGCAGCACAGAGCAGTAGCACCAGGAACAGGAAGTACTCCTGCAGGTTCGGGTCACAAATGTTTAAGAACCGTAGGGTGGGGCCGGGGGAGTAAAGGGCACCTCCATGCTATCAGCCACACTTGGCAACAGGGCCACGGGGCTGCTCTCCGAGTCTTTCAGCTGCAGCATGCCGGCTACGATTCGGAGCTCCCCTCCCACCACACTGCGACTGTTTAGAACCACCTCTTCTGGCCTCTCTCCCATTGGCCCATGTCAAGAACGTGGTGCGTCGGGCTGGCTTCTCCGCACAACATGTTAGCCGGATGTTGGAGAGAAGCATGGGAGCTTCCCCCGCTGCCAGATTGGAGCACTTCTCCTGACGTCGCCCTGGTAATTTTGTGCGCCAGGTTTGGGTACCACGGTGATGGTAGCCTGAAGATGAGAGTGCTTAAATGTGGAGGCAAGAAACCATCTGCCCACCTCACGAGCACAGGCAGCTGCTGGGGGTAAGTGGTGGCTTACATTCTTTCCACAGTTGTGGGACAGCTTGGCACCAGAGCCAGAGAGGTGGGTTGACAGCGAAAGAGGCGGGCTGGAGATAGAGGAAGGCTTTCTTGAACAATAATGCACAGAGGGAGGAGGGAAAGCTGTTTGGGGGCCAGCGGCTGATGCTGTGTTCTCCAGTATGGGTGGATTAGATGCAGAAATCCGAGGTAGATACTAAAAGTTTGCAGGGGAGGGTGAGCTTTTATTTGCAACATAGGCCTGTTTTGGGGATGTGGAACGAATTGTCCGAGTTTCCATTACTTGCTATGGGGAAAGTTGCTTTGATATATGAGCACTTTGGATTACGAGCATGCTCCTGGAACGGATTATGCTCGTAAACCAAGGTACCACTGTATTTACCGTATGTATTTAAAGTGCGCTTTGTAAAGTGTTTATGTTTAAATTTGCTGTATTGCACTGTTAATATTCAAAAATTAATAAAGTAAAAAAAAAAGAATTTCTCAATAGCCACTGGAACACTCCTCTCTCATCTTCCAACAAGAACATGGCATCACTGTTCGAACTAGATCTGCTGCAGGTGCCAAGGCACATAAACAGGACCACTGCATATAGGAGAGAGAGCATCAGAAATGTCATTTAAAGCTAAGCAGTGATAAGATATATTTTTTTATCTATCATTCAGTATTTCCATTTAAGAACTTTTTAATAGTACAGAGTTCTTGTTATTTCAGGAGGTTTTTTAGCCTATGAGGTGAACGCCTTACCACCGCTATTCCACCATTGTGGAGGTGGGAGGGCCCTTGTCTGAGGATTTTTCCTCAGTTGATTTCTACATTGAACCTGCACTTGTCTTCATTCCATCTGTAGACAACTTACATCCGACCATCGTAGAAGTGTCTCTCCATTCATAGAACCTGGAACATGGCGAGCAGTTAGAGTAATATTCAACGACAAACAATGCAGGGCAATTACTCTAAGCAATTCAACCAGCCACAGGCAGCAAGCCGACTACTTATTGAAGGCATGCACAACAGCCTCATTGGCAGAATATAAAACTACTCATTGATTCTGAAACTGAGAACCCCATAACATGAGAGAACAACAGGGAACAACTCTAAAAAGGCAATACTGTGACAATAGCCCTCTAACTTCCAGGTCACTGGCCAAAGATCCGCACACCAAGACCCACAAAAATAAGCTCCCATAACAACTTCACTGAATGTGTCTGTAAAAAAAATGTAAATCCTATTAGATAATGGTGGGGGCCTGCCAGATTCAAATGCCATTAAAAATAACTTCAAAAACATATTCCATATATGAAGATCTGGCACATGAACTCAATAATGTGATCTATTTAAACCTTGTGATAAGAAAGCGAGGTGCCTGGAAAAATATGCCCCTTTAGAATGATGCGAGAGACAAAATTAAAATGCCCAATCAAAGACTGAATCTGACACAATGTGATCTTCTTAACCCACCCAATCTGTGCAAACTCATTGCACAACAGATTAAAATTATCTGCTGGAAGTCTGGATAACATGCGTACCGAATCCAGATGGATACCCAGAAGCACCAGTTCACTAGCAGGTCCTTCTGTTTTCTCTGAAGCTAAGGGAATTCCCAAAGGTGAAACTACCCTGTGAAAACATGCAAGCAGCTGATCACACTCAGTAGAATCAGCTGTACCATCTAATAAAAAATAATTTAAATAATGAACTATCTTGTTAGAGGCTGAGACCTGCTGTACTACCCAATGGACAAAGGTGGAAAATGCTTCAAAGTAACAAAACTGAGACCTAATTGTGTATGATCATTACTTCTTAAAGGAAACTAATAGGACTATCTCAGTCTTGCACTACAACGCGATACAATAACAACAGAGGAAAAAGACAGAACAACTCCAATGGGGTTAAAGGGTATTATCATTGGTCAAAAAAACCTATGTGAAATATTTCAATTATTCTTATTATAATCTTTTTTTAATTTCATCTATTTTATTTTTTGTATCATTTTTTATTTTAAATATTTTGTCAACAATTAATATTGGTCTGCTGATAAGAACATAACTGGTTGGTATTTAATGGAACTTGGTCAATTGCAAAATATATATAAGCTTCAAGCAAACAACTGAAGTCAAAAACTCAATATATCAAAATATTAATAACAGCACTTATCTTAGCTCCCAATGGAGGCCAGTCCTTTTCACTGAACAATGGCTTCTTCAGGGGATGTGCTTTTTCACAAATAGATGCTTGCAATAATATAAACATTGCCAAGTCTCTGTAGATAAAAGCAAGACCAAATTAAAACATTGTAGTGTAAATATCATTGAGAACAATGGGGTCCTATAACTAAGGCACGCTAACTGATTTAGCGTGTGCTAATCGATTTAGCGTGTGCTAAAGATTAGCATGCACTAAATGATAAGCCACTCATAGAATATAATGGGCACCTAGCATTTAGTACATGCTAATCTTTCCACATGCTAAATCGATTAGCGCATGCTAAATCAGTTAGCGTGCCTTAGTAAAAGGACCCCCATGTAAGCAATGGTACCAAAAGTAACATCATTACTTTTCCTATTTAACCAGCATAGCCTTACACTAAAATGTTTTCAAAATGGCCGATCCTTTTACATGGAATGTCGTGGACAACACAGCCTATCACAGAAGTTATACATACATTAGAAACATAGAAACATAGAAAGATGACGGCAGAAAAGGGCTATAGCCCATCAAGTCTGCCCACTCTACTGTCCCACCCCATTAAGTCAGAGTGTTGCTCGATCCACGTAGAGATCCCACGTGGATGTCCCATTTATTCTTAAAGTCGAGCACGCTAGTGGCCTTGATCACCTGCACCGGTAGTTTGTTCCAGTGATCCACCACCCTTTCTGTAAAGAAATACTTCCTGGTGTCACCACCAAATCTCCCTCCTCTGAGCTTGAGCGGGTGCCCCCTTGTGACTGAAGGTCCCTTAGGAAAGAATATGTCGTTTTCCACCTCGACGCGACCTGTGACGTACTTAAATGTCTCAATCATGTCACCCCTCTCCCTGCGCTCCTCTAGAGAGTAGAGCTGCAACTTGCCCAGTCTTTCCTCGTATGAGAGACCCTTGAGTCCGGAGACCATCCTAGTGGCCATTCGCTGGACTGACTCAGCTCGAAGTACATCTTTACGGTAATGTGGCCTCCAGAATTGCACACAGTACTCCAGATGAGGTCTCACCATGGTTCTGTACAGTGGCATTATGACTTCAGGTTTACTGCTGATGAAGCTTCTATTGATACATCCCATCATCCGCCTTGCCTTGGATGAGGCCTTCTCTACTTGTTTGGCAGCCTTCATGTCTGCACTGATGATTACTCCCAAGTCCCGTTCTTCTGAGGTCGTAGCTAGTGTTTCTCCATTCAAGGTGTATGTTCTGCATGGATTTCTGCTGCCAAGATGCATCACCTTACACTTCTTTGCGTTGAAGCCCAGCTGCCATGTTGAGGACCAGTTTTCCAACTTGATCAGATCCTGCGCCATACCATCCATGAGATCGCTTTCACCTACTATATTACACAGTTTGGCGGCGGCGGCAAACAGCGCTACATTTCCCTGAAGCCCTCTGGTCAAGTCCCTTATGAATATGTTAAAAAGGGATGGTCCCAGGACTGAGCCCTGCGGCACTCCGCTAGTCACCTCCGATGTTTTAGAGAGGGTGCCATTGACCATCACCCTCTGAAGTCTTCCACTCAGCCAATCATTGACCCATGCCGTTAGTTTTTCACCTAACCCCATCGATTTTATCTTGTTTAATAGTCTACGGTGTGGGACACTCAAACGCTTTACTAAAATCCAGGTACACTATGTCCAGAGACTCTCCCGAGTCTAGCTTTCCTGTCACCCAGTCAAAGAAGCTGATAAGATTGGATTGGCATGACCTGCCCCTAGTGAATCCATGTTGACAGGGATCCCTCAGATTCTCCTCATTCAATATCGTGTCTAATTTCCCTTTAAGTAGAGTCTCCATGAGTTTACACACTATTGATGTGAGACTTACTGGTCTGTAATTCGCAGCCTCCGCTCTGCAACCCTTTTTGTGCAGAGGAACAACATTGGCAGTTTTCCAGTCCAGGGGGACTCTCCCTGTACTTAGGGAGAGATTGAAGAGCATGGCATCATCAGTCACTGCCAATGATAATAGATTGAAATGTGGCATCATCAATCACTGCCAATGGAAAAAGTGATGTCATGGAGCTGGAAAAAAGTGCTGACATGCATTTATGCTTACACTGTCATCACTGACAACTATCTTGCTATAAACCAACTACTTGCAAATTAATAATCAAAATGGGTGACTAAAAAAGATGTTAAAAAAAGAACTACGTTCCACTTGATCTGGCTGTTAAGACCTGTGAACTCCATGAATAGCACAGCCAATCACATAATTTATGCGTGCATGAACTGAGTTCATCCAAGTGAACTGGAATAAAAGATTGTTATCACTATCACTAGAAAAGGTGATGTTATGAAGCTGAACAAAAAAACTATCGTGTTTACACTAACACTGCCATCACCAACTGCTTACTTATTAATAATGAAACTGAGTGATTAAATGGTTCAAAGAAATATTTAAAAAATGTGTTCCACTCAGTCAGGTTGTTGAGACATGTAGGTTCCAGTGTATGTAATCTATGGATCCAATGCTGTTTTCCTTGTGTTAACAGTTTGGAACGATCACCCCCATGTCTGTTTCTATGAACTACATCAACCAAATAAAGTGGTTAACAAGCAATTTAAGGGTCTTAACGAGCGATAATTGGAACTTGGATGTCCAAAGGATGTGGATGTCTGTTCTGAGACGCGTCCACAATTTTGTGGACACCCATCAGAAAAATCTGCACCTAAGGAACTAGGTGTGGGTGTGGCGTAGGTGTGGCATGTGAGAGGCTTCAATGTGGACATCTGTTGAATGATTTACATACTGCTGAGCGCCCAAGCGTGTCCACCTAACACCTACATTGTAGGCAAATGAAAAAAGGTCTACTTTTGAGCGTGCTGCAGATAGACATGAGTAAGTTGGACGGGACTGAGGCAGGCTTTGGACTAAATAGGTTAATAGGGTTGTTATTTTTGCTTTATTAAGCTCAAAATACATTTAATAATGCACCACATAAACAGGGCACATGAATACAGATATATTGTATGCTAAAGCAGAGCACATGAAAAAGATAGCTTTATATTGCTTGCTAAAAAGCTGCTCTTTTTTTCTGACTAAAGAGAGCTGTAATTAGCTTATTCTTGAAAAAACTGCATTAAGCAAACAAGGCTCTTGAAAAATATATATAACTTCATAGACAACTTAATTTCCAAAAGGATAAAAATAGAAAAAAAGATACAGACCTCAGCATTGGTTTCTAGTTTATTGCAAATGGAGGTCTCCAGCTGCACAATGGTGACCTCATTGTGAGATTATCAGAGTGTACCGGGAAGGTAGAATGCCACAATTGAAATAGAGAAATGTGCTGGGACAGCTGACCATACTTGGGATTTGAACCCATGACTTTAGGAAATTGAGAACAGGGCTTTTACCCATTAAGCTACAGCAGCTTCTGGTTCAGTAGCTCCTCCTGCCCTGTGATATAATACCTTAGGGATCTTCTGAGGTATAATCTCCTCAGGTATCACATCACAATTACTTGAAAGAAAGCAGCTCTAACTCAGTGGTTTAAAACCTTGCTTTCATTGTCCAAAGGTCATGGGTTTGAATCCTCAGAATGGTCAGCTCCCCCAGCATATATCCCTTATTTTATTAGTGATATTCTATCTTCCAGCAGTGCAGAGCAAGTCTCTGCAGCTCACAACCAACACTGAAACTTGACTGAGTCTTCTTCAGAGCCCGGAAACTTGACCTGCTGGCAACCCCCCCCCCCAAAAAAAAAAGAAACCAACAAAATAAAAACAGCTGCTCTAGGTAACCAACCCTCCAACCTCTGCTCCAAATCTCCTGACAGCCAAATTGTGATGCTAGCAAAATAGCCCCGAACATCATAGAAATTCCCTCACAATCATCCCAACCTGCACAACCCTACTCACCCACCTCCCAGCCTACTCTCCCAGAATAATAGCCCGCCAAAACTCTTTTCCCTCTCGCTAAGCCTAAACTCTGTCTCCCCTTTACCTTTCTACCAATCCTGACCCAGATTTCCCTATGAACACTCTACCTAGGGTATGTGGCACCCGGGGCCCATCATTTTTTGACACACCCCCACCTACCCCCCATGTAAAAAATATTTTTTGTAATAACCATGAAACGGTATAAATGGTCAGAATAGAAACAGGGAGTGAAAATATTCTTTTATTGAACCTCATATATGTAACCATTATTCCAAACATAACATAACATAAATTATGTCTGAATTGTCATGACATCAGAAGTACATATGGAGTAGTTCCAGGTGATGTTTGGGACAGTTCTGATTGTGTTAGTTTGGTTTTATGTGTTTTTTGAATAGAAGGGTTTTTATTTCTTTTTTGAAGGTTTTGTAGTCTGTGGTCGAGGTCAATAGCTGGTAGAGTTGGGGGTCGAGTGTTGCAGCTTGAACGGCTAGGAGGTTGTCGAACAGTTTTTTTCTTTTGACGTTTTTGGTTGGAGGGTGTGTGAATGGTGTGCGAGTTCTCCTATGTCTGGTTGAGGTGGATTTAATTATTTAGCTGAAGAAATTAGTTAACCCCCCCCCCATTCCACACACATTAATTCTCTTCCATTTTTGTTCCCATTATAAAAAACACTGATAAGTTCCCAGAAAAAAAATACATTAAAATAAGAAGTGAAAACAAAGGCCTCTACAGATGAGAACATAACATAAGAATAGCCTAACTGGGTCAGACCAATGGTCCATCATGCCCAGTAGCCCATTCTCATGGTAGCCAATTCAGGCTCTAGTACCTGGTCAAAACCCAAAGAGTAGCAACATTCCATGCTACCGATCCAGGGCAAGCAGACACTTCCCCATGTCTTAATAACAGACTATGGACTTTTCCTCCAGGAATTTGTCCAAATCTTTCTTAAAACCAGCTAAGCTATCTGCTTTTACCATAACTTCTGGCCACTTCATTTTTAAGCTTAGATCTTTCCTTCCAAACAAAGACCTTGCTAGATGTCAAATACAGCACAAGGGAACTTCACACGGACTTAGCTGTGCAGGAAATGTGAATCTCCTCATACACCCACCTATAGTGCAAAAATGTGCAAAGTTCTGTTTTTTTCTTTCGATCACTACATAGCCTAATGCCACACAAGCAGCATTGTTACAAAAGGTCAATGCTAAGGTTAACAAAGTTTCCTTCCTTGGACCACAAGGAGATACTGACAAACCACTGGAAGAGATCCCAAAACAATTACCTAGGCACAATACCCAAAGACCCACTCAGTGTGTGAACCAGTTGAGTGGAGTGGACTAACTGGGGGGTGGAAATGGGCCCTGAGTTTGCTCAGGAGAATTTCCCAAACCACCTCTTCCTCTCAACACATTGACACACTGCCACCACCACCACCACCACCACTAGGAACATCTCATTGGGTAAGCCAGCAATGCTTATAAACTTTATAAAACACATTATTATATTTTTTTATAAAGCACATATTTTAACTGAACTCTCTGACATCCTCAGCCTTTCCATTCACAAAAATAGAAGGAAGAAAAGTTCCCATTTCCTGCTGTCTCATGTCCCCGGCCTATACAATATTTTTCTTCTGCAGACCCTTCAAATCTCTGACCAAATCCTCTTTTCACTTGCATTATAAAGTACTGAGGATGCCATCTCTCCCCAATCCCAGGTCCTAAAGTCTGAGATAGTAGCGCAAACTGCCCGATTCAGGAAGAAAAATTTTGATTCAGCCTATTTAATTGGTTTTTCATTTTGATTTTCCTGCCCATTTGGGTGATTTTTTCAAAAATCCTGGTGGGTTTTATAGCTTTTCCACCCCCTTTGGCTTCTCCTAACCACACTGGCGCTGTGATGTAAATAAAATATAGAAACAAAAAAGGACTTTTCCTCTCTCTGTTAAATCCTAGCTCACGTTTGTGGTCTAACACCAGCTCTGGCAGGATACATATTTCAAATCTGACATATTGTAATCACAAAACAGAAAATAAAATTAATTTTTCTACCTTTTGTTGTCTGGTTATTTTTCAAATCTGGTTGGTCCCAGGCTCTGGTTGTCTTCTAATAACTTGCTTGCCAGGCTCTCCTTCTTTCTTCATGCTAACCATTCATCTGCCATCTCTGTCCTCCCTTTTCATTTCCCTTCCCTCCCCAGGAAGTCTGGTATCTTTCCTTTTTTTCATCTCCCTCCACAGATCCACCTTTTCTTAACTACCCTTTCATCCGGCATCTCTCCCTCCTTCCCCACCACCCCAGGGCCCACCATCTCTCCCTTTCTTTTCTCAATTACCCTCCAACCAGTATTTCTATCCCTCCTCCACACCATCCCTTGTGTCCAATTTCTCTCCCTTTCTGTTCCTTCCCTCCCTAAATCCCATGGTCCATCATCTCTCTCCCTCTCCTCTATTTTCAGACCCATTATTTCTTCCCCCCCAAAGTCTGGCATATGCACGTCTCTTTGAACACCCCCTTCCCTCTGTGTACTTCTATACTAGGGTCTCCCTCAAAGGCCTGTCCCCCCCTTGAAGGCCTGCACATCCCCAAATGCCTGCACCCACCCCCTTGTAGGCCTGTCCCCCCCTTGAAGGCCTGTCCCATCCCCTTGTAGGCCTGTCCCCCCCCTTAAAGGCCTGCCTGTCCCCCCTAGAAGGCCTGCCTGCCTGTCCCCCCCGAAAGCCTGTCTCCCCCCATGAAGGCTTGTCCCCCCCTTGAAGGCCAGCACCCCACAGAAGGCCTGCACCCCCCCGAAGGCCTGTCCCACCCCCTTGTAGGCCTGTCCCCCCCCTTAAAGGCCTGCCTGCCTGTCCCCCCCTTGAAGGCTTGCACCCCCTTGAAGGCCTGAACCCTCCCAAAGGCCTGCACCCCTCCGAAGATCTGAACCCCCCCCCGAAGGCCTGTACCCCCTTGTAGGCCTGTCCCCCCCCCTTAAAGGCCTGCCTGCCTGTCCCCCCCTTGAAGGCCGGCCTGCCTGTCCCCCCCCCGAAAACCTGTCTCCCCCCCATGAAGGCTTATCCCCCCCCCTTTAAGGCCTGCATCTCCCCCTGAAGGCCTGCCTGCCCACCCCACCCCGAAGGACTGCTCGCCCCCCTTCCACCCCTCACTCCCCACCCCGACGTCCGGTTCTTCCTCTCTGGCCTCCCCGCACCATTTAGAATAGGGAAGCAGCCTGCAGCAAGATCGCGATGTCAGCGATCTTGAGCTGCTTGTGCTGTCCTCCGCCGCGAACCCACCCCCCTCCTCTGACGTCAGTGGAGGGGGCGGGACCGCGGCGGAGGACAGCACGAAGCAGCACAAGATCGCTGACATCGCGATCTTGCAGGCTGCTTCGCTACTCTAAATGGTGCGGGGAAGAACCAGACATCGGAGGGGGGGAACGGACGCCGGAGCACCCCCTCAGGGCTTGCACCCGGGGTGGATTTCCCCCCCCCCCTTTAGTACACCACTGCTCTAACCTTCCTTAACTCTAACTTACCTTCTTTCTTTGCTCCCTGCTCATGTGCGCACATCCAAGTTAATGCACTCGTGGCTGAGCCCATGAGCTTTCCTTATACTTTTTAAATGACAGTCTAAAATACTTTATTGTCCTAGTATTTATTTATCTGTTAGGTCCTTTTTCAAAGCTGTGGTAAAAATTGGGCTTAGCGTACCCTTACAAGGGGGTGTTGGAAAGTTCTCAGCCTAACCAAGAAGAGAATGGCATGGACATGTTTCAATCAATGATCTGAAACCATGTCAAAACAAAGAATTTTGTTTCTGCAAATTGGCAACTAACAAAAAACATTCTTTTCAGCTATAGTGGCTCTGAATTTAGGAAGTTGGGTGGTTGGGCTGAGAATTTTTCAGCACCCCCTCATACAAAGGTTTTTCCTGTGCTTTAAGACCAATTTTTACTGTGGGCCATAAACCCCTCCCCCAAATTTTATTTTCTTGTTTTTTTTCAATTAATGGCCATGTTCAACCAATATACCCCCTTTTTAGAAAACCACAAAATTGGTTTTAAGTGCTGGGAGCATCGAGAGCAGCACAGAACATTCAGCATGCTAGATGGTGATAAAATCTGCTTTAGTGGTTTTGTAAAAGGAGGGGATTATTCCTTAAGAAGAATTCAAAATTAAAAATATATGCAGAGCTCCTTAATAATAAGTACTACATAGGAGACCTGACAATATTAGTGGCTGATGTGAAAAAAAGAAATAGAAATTCCTTTTTGAAATTTTAAGTAGACTGTAAACTTACAGCATGTTGGAGCCACTGAGAGTCCTTGAAATAGCATTTGCAATGAGGCACCTGGGATCAGAGGTCTGAAGTTTGACTGAATTTATGGCAATTCAAAATAACTTCACAAGCTAAGTGGAATTATATCCTGTTTCGATCTATAATAGTTTTAAGATTTTTGGGCTTGATAAAGTAAAGACAATTGATCACTTGGAGACACTGAATTGTATTTTTGAAAGTTTATAGCACAGAATTGAATGAGTAGGATATGGGAAGAGAGAGAGAGTACTGATGATGTAACTATCACATTCTCTATTTAGAGTGTTTGCTCAAAGTCCACTGACACAGAGAGGAAATGATGGATATGGAGGGGGCCATATGACAGGAACATGGGGATAATTCTGAAAACTGTAGAATACTGGAATAGAGATACAAAGGGATGTTGCTGGTCATAGAAGAATAGGGAAATAGTAATGATGCTGAATCTCCCCAGGGACACAGAGGAATGATGCTAAATGTGAAGGGTAAGGATATAGAGGGGTGATTCTGGACTAGTGGAATCTCTAGACAGAGCAAGGATTATAAAATTATAAAATCTTAGGCCTGCATTCTGGGATGCACTGGGAGTGGTCTGAGATTCTGATTGTCCAGATCCCTTAGGCCCTCCCTACTATGCGTGTACTATGCTAATCAGTTAGTGCGTGAGCATTAGTACGTGCTGACTGGTTAGTGCAAGATTAGTGCAGGAGCCTTTAACATCTACTAAATAGTTGTTGTTAAGGGCTCATATGCTAATGGTCATGTGATAATTTTGCAATTTGTGGCTATTAATAATAAAATGGTATTCTTGGCCATGTTAGAGCTGCACTAAAATGAGGCCTCAGCATGTGGGAATCTCACGCACTACAATCATCATCGGTCACTTTTTAGCACAACTTAGGGCTCCTTTTACAAAGGTGTGCTAGCATTTTTAGTGCATGCACCGGATTAGTGCATGCTATAGCACATGCTACCTGAAAAACTACCGCCTGCTCAAGAGGAGGCGGTAGCGGCTAGCACGCGTGGCATTTTAGCAAACGCTATTCCGCGCGTTAAAGTCCTAACGCACCTTTGTAAAAGGAGCCCTTAGTAAAAGGGCCCCTTAGATTTTTTTACTGGCTATCAACCAGATGTTCAAAACACAATTTAGTTTTCTGATTGAAAATCAGCTCTTTTTGTGCAGACTAACATTTATGCATGAAACTTCGCAGTTGAAAATGTGCATTGAAAATGTGCCTGTTAATATGTCATTATTTAGCATTGCAGGAAAAACAGAATTATACATATAAAATCAATAATGAATACAAAGTTCACCTATTATTTTTACTAGTTATTACTACAACAGCTCTTAAAACCATTTCCTGTTATGGAGAATGGCACTGATATGGAAGAGCACAGGAGAATTAATCCTGCGGTGTTAAGATGATAGTTCAGTTGTAATAATTCAAAAACCCTCCAGGGTATCAAGCATCAGCTATGGAAGGAGTTTCTTATATAGCATGTCAATTCAATTTCAAAATTATTTACTGTTTTTCTAAGAAATCAATGTTATTCTGATTTAGAATATCTCCAAGCAACAAGATACAAGTGGTTTCATTTATTCTCTTATAAACCTCCCATTTTACTAAACTGTGATGGCGGTTATTAGCGCAGGGAGCCATGCTGAATGCTCTATGAGCTTCAGGAGCAGCATGGAACATTCAGCGTGGCTCCCTGTGCTAATAACTGCTTTTGAGATTTAGGGCTCCTTTTACAAAGGTGTGCTAGCATTTTCAGCACATGCACAGGATTTGCGCATGCTAGCCGAAAAATTACCACCTGCTTTAAAGGAGGCTGTAGCGGCTAGCGTGTGCAGCATTTTAGTGCACACTAAAACTGCACCTTTGTAAAAGGAGCCCTTAATAAAATGGGGGGAGGGGGGAGGAAGTTAGCTCTAGCATTGTTAAAAACTTAAAACACAAAATAAAGCACTGTCACAAAAGGGAGCACCTTGGAAGGTTACCGAAGCCCATTCCTTCTTTTCTTAACGAGCTAATGAAACCCTCAGCCATACTCTCATTCAGTCCTGCTTGGACTACTGTAACCTGTTCCTCACAGGTCTCCCACTGAACTGTCTCTTTCTTCTTCAATGTGTTCAAAATTTTGCCGCATGACTTATCTTGCATTGTTGTCACTACATTCTCATAACCCTTCAAGTCATCTCATTGCTTCCTATCCATTCCTTTATAGAATTTAGATGTCTGTTACTGACATTTTACAGCACCTCATTAACTCTCCTTTTATCTATCTCTATCCTTTTCCTCAGGAATTACACTCAGCAGCTTAGTCACTTTTCTTTCCATCTCTTCCAAGGCCATCTCAAACTCCATTCCTTCCACCTTGTTATATCATACACCTGAGTAGGTACATCATCTTTCTAATTCTGTTCAAGTACAGGATAAATTCCTCTTTTTGAGGATGCTTTAAAATTTTAACCTTTTATTTTCCTATGTTTGTAATAATTTTCCATAAAAATGAACCTCCTTAACCTCCGACATCAGCATTTGCACTATTACACTTCATCCCCAATCATTACCCCAAAACAAGAAATAATAATACAAAAAACAACCTTTTGCATTAAATGTGGCAATGTATTGACCACAGCTTTATTCACATCATGTAACATTTTCCCATAACACATTTGAATAGTAAATGCAACCACATCAAACATTATTTGCCCTAGAACTATGTTCCCTCAAAGCTAGCGCCTCAAACTCATGGCCCATGGGCCACATGCGGCCCCCCTGGGTGATATTTTGCAGCCTGCGATCTTGTACCTGATCTCACACTCTAGGCAGGAAGAGAGCACCAGCATCAACTGACTTGCAACTTCCTGCTGCTGTCGCATATATCAGGACTCCTGCCTTTGTGTATCTGGCAGATATGTGAAGGCAGGAGTCTTGGCATACGACGGCTGCAGGAAGGGGGTGAGGGCAGAGAGTGAAAAGTTGGACTCATGGAGGGAGAGAGATGTTGTTTGGTTGAAGGAAGGAGGACCAGTGGAGAAGCATGCAGGAGGAAGAGAGAAAAAAATGTTGGACTGGTGGAAAGAGGAAGAAATGTTGGACTGGGAGGGGGACCATAAAGGAGGAAGGGAAGGGAGATGGACTGCAGGGGGCAGAAAGGAGGAAGGGAAATAGAAATGTTACACTAGAGGGGGGGAAGGAGGAAGGAAGGAGAGAGATGTCAAACCATGGAATTAGGGAGGGAAGGAGATAGAGATAGGAAGGGAAGGGAAGACAAGGAAATGTAGATTTTGAGAAGAAAGCAGAAAAATGGAAAAATTGAATGTTAAGTTAATGTGGATGCAAAGCAGAAAATGAACACAAAGAGAAAAACAGACAATGGACAAGAAGGCCCTGGAAACAGTTAAAAGCACAGAAAAATAAAGTCACCAGACAACAAAGGTAGGGAAAATTATTTTATTTTCAATATAATGATTGAAATGTGTGAGTTCTGAGAAAGGAAAGATGTTAAACTTTCTTTTTTAAAAAAATTCTTTATTCATTTTTATAACTTACATCAAGTGTAACTAAAAGTAACATCATTTTAACTTAAATGTATCACTTGAAATTCTATAATTAATCATACTCAATATATTTTATCCCATTCCCTCCCAACTCTTCAATATATCATAACATATATATATCTATATATATAAAATCAGAGGTATGTATGTGTGCATGTGTGTATGTGCCGCGATCACGCAAAAACGGCTTGACCGATTTGAACGAAACTTGGTATGCAGATCCCTCACTACCTGGGATGATATGTTCTGGGGGTCTCGCGGCCCACCTGCACACGCCTTCCTCTCTGCTTGTGTTCTGTTGGAGGCCAGGTTCCTGAAGAAGGGCTCCTCCCGAAACCAGCGCGGTTGAACCTCTCCTCCTGGCGCGGTTTTTCCGTTTGTGTGACAGTTTTGGATAAGTATTGTTTCTTTTGGACATGTTTTTCACTTTTTGGTATGGTTTTTGACTTTGTTTGTGATTTTGTGTGAGTTTTTTGAGGGGGTTTGGCTGGCAGGGTTTGTGTGGGGGTCGCTCAGGTTGCTTATGTTGAGTTTTATTTACTCACTTTGATTGTTAATTGGTTTGATTTCTGCACACATAGGGCGCTCGATGATGGTGTGCGGGTGGAGGCTTATGGCCTTGGCCCAGAAGTGAAGTGTCGGAGCTGTGCTCCTATCACTGAGGGTTCACACTGAGAGCGCCCTATAACATCATATAATGTGACATGTTCTTTGACATATTACACTATATTTGGTTTGCAAGTTGTGAGCCAAGTTAGGCACCTTGAGCTTCCCCCTCACAGACAACTAAATTAGAAGCAGCCAGTGGTAGTAATAATTGTTGTAGAGATTTAAAAAATTCAATTTGGTTCGAATTAGGTGCATATACATTGAAAAGCACCATTGTAGCATTTCCCAGATTCATGTCTACATGTAACCACCTTCCTGAAGGATCAGCAGCAATCAACTTAAACATAGTGTTACATTTTTTATTCACCAATATTGCTACACCTGCTTTTTTCTTCACAGCTGGGGCATAAAAGCAATGTTTAACCCCTTTTAGTTTTTGGGACTCTGCGGCCGATAAATGAGTCTCCTGTATATAGCATATGCCATATTGGATGGTTGAGGCCAATAACATTTAACGAGAATACTTTAAGCTCAAGAAAAAATTTACTTACAGAACACATGAATGTCATCAAATATTTCAAGTATTAATTTTCCTGTATATAACTCATTTCCCTTAAATTAATATTTGGAAAATAATATCTATTTCTCTTAAACATCCCCTTCTCAAATCCCCCTCCCTTCCTTAATCTCTTATACATTATGGGGTTCATAATAATAAAAAAAAGTCTAAAAAGTGGCCTAAATGGGTACTTGGACGATCAAAAAGCCTGATCATCCAAGTATCCATAATCAAAGCTGGTTTTAGATGTATCTAAAACCAGCTTAGGCCTTTCCCCTGCCTCTAAATGCACAGAGAGAAAAGAGGTGTTTTTAGAGGACGGGAAAGGGCAGGCAGTGGGCAGGAGGTGGGCCAACCTAGATTTAGGTGTGTAGCAGGTATAACCAAAACCTTAGGCAGGTTGCCTAGTCGGCACTTATACGTTTTGACTTAGACCAAGTCAAAACAGGTATAAGTGCCGAAAAGGGGCCACGTGTTTTGGACATTAGGCTTTTTTTAGGTTGATTATATGTTGTTAGTGTAGATGTAGTGGTGGTCTGGGCGTTTAAACAGCTGAATGTAGAGGCAGGCCTTTAGGGAAAAAAAAACTCCTTTTGGACGTTTTTTTGATAATGGACATTTTCCCTGCTTCTACTTTCAACATTTAAGACCTTAGGCCAAAAGGGGACTTAGACATTTTTTTTAATTGTGCCCCTCTATACTTTTAAAACCCCCCAAATCCTTCCCTATTCCCTCCCATACCCCCCCTTCTCTTATTGTGATAACTTGAAGACATAAAATCAGACTGGAAGCCCCTCTCCTCCCCTATACATTTTACTTCATTATCTCCTCTAGTCTATAAATTAAATATCCTTTGTGAATATAATATTAACTCCAAATATATAATCTTACTTAAGAAGAATAAACCGTTAAATTTCCCTTTTAATATGACAATTTATCCATTTTTGAAACTTACTAAATATAATAATTCTTAAATTTAAGAAATATATGTGCCCCCATTCATGAAATATAATTATATATCCCTTATATAATATTTCATATATATTTTAGTTTTATCAATTCAAATATGAAGATTAAATATTTACTAGAGTATATAGATCACATAAACAACTAAATTTTCTGAAAAATTAATTCAATTCATATATTCATTACCATATCAAATAGATTTATTATCCTATATAATAAAACGATAGCCACGCATGCGCACTCCTATCTGCGTGTTCCGTATGTTTGTGGCCGCAGGAGTGTGTCACCAGCTGCCGATCACCTCCACAAGCCGGGACCCCAGCCAGCCTCAGATCTCCGTTCCTTCAGCTGGCTACGGAGGAGAGGGATCGTGGCCGCTCAGCGCCCCCACTGAGGACCCCATCAACTTTCCGCCCCAGCTCTTAAACTGACCCCGCCGCCCGGGACCCGAGTCCTTTGCTGCCCCCCTTCCCTTCCCGCGGGCCGGACTACAAACCTGGCGATTCCAGCAGCGTGTGCAGCAGTCTTCACACGCTGCTTCGGGCCCTTCTACTGCCCTGATTTGCTCTGCTGCATCTCTGATGATGTCATCAGGGACGTGCCAGAGTAAATCAGGGCAGTAGAAGGACAGGAAGGGAAAGGGGGTAGAGGAAACGCTAATGCTGCTACACAGGGAATTGTTGTGGGGGAGGGAAATGGAGGGGGAGGGTTTGCTGCTTTGGACAGACAAACAGAGGGAGGAAGGGAGACAGAAAGAAAAGAAGAAAGACACAGGAGCAGGTGCACAGGGAACTGGTTTGGGGGGGGGAGGGAAATGGAAGGGAAGGGAATGCTGCTTTGGACAGACAGTCAGAGGGAGGAAGGGAGACAGAAAGAAAAGAAGAAAGACACAGGGGCAGGGAGATACACAGAAAGACAGACAGACAAAGGGAGCCAGGGACAGAGACAGACAGAAAGAAAGATAGCGGGAGTCACGTCAGGAGGGGTGCGGGATGCGGCAGAGGGAACTTTTCCAATGGGTGCAACTGGGCGGCTGTCGGGAACCTCTGATCAGGGGCAGAGCAAGGTAAGTGTATCATAGGGATGAGAATAAGGAGGGGGGGAGAAAAAGGAACGGAGGCCTAATGTTGGAAAGGGAGAGAAGGAAAGAGGTGCTGCTGGACATGGGGGAGGTAAAACAAAGGGAGAAGGGCTGCTGCTGCATAAGGAGAGTAGTGAAGGGGTGGTGGTGGACACAGGGGAGATAAAAGGAAGGGAGAATGGACAGGGGGAACAGGCAAGGGGTGGTGATGGACAGCCAAGGAAAAAGAAAGACAGAAAGAAAGACAGTGGCTAAGGAGAGAGAGAGAAAGAAATAAAGACAGACACACACACACATATATTCTAGCACCCGTTAATGTAAGGGGCTATAAGACTAGTTTACTAATAATTTAATATGAATAATAAGAGTCCTTATATCATTTTTCCTTTTTTTTTCCCCCCCAATTCACCTGCTTTTCAAACCAAATATCTATAGATATGAGGGATCATTGTACCATCACCAATTCAGCTTAATTTACTAACATCTGTAAAGTTTGGTCTTTGTTCTCTCTTCTTGATGTAAATACGTCAGCACATAATATTACCAGAGTAACTAGAGCAAGAAGACCAAGTTTAGCTTCTTCCCATAGCTAATCCCCACATAGTTATACCTCCTAGACAGGTGATCTACCTACTCCATAAAGAACCAATTAATTTTATTATAAACATAGAGATATGCTTACATTGTTCCCTACATTCAAATCCAAAATAGAACTTTAAAATTAAACATTGTGTATTCATGAAGAATCAGCTGGACGATTTTACCCAAGCGCTGCGTTATGTGTACTTTTGTTTCTCCGAGTAAAACTCAACACTCATTGCACAGATAGTTCCCATTGTCACCTGCCACGCTGACCCCTCCCTGGAACTCAGTTGACAAAGTTGACAACGACCAGATGAAGGATACTGCTGGGTCAAAATCATAGCTGTAACACATTCTGGCCATCAAATCCTCCGCCAGTGTTGAGGGAAAGGCTAGAGAGCGAAGGTGCCCAGTCCCATCAAAAGAACAACACGGCAGTGCAGTGCAGGAAACGTCCGATCCGGTACAAGGCCACAGCACTTCCATTCCTCAAAGCAACACTCTCTTGCATAAAAAGTTCCATGTGGCCTTGTCTTGTTCCTCATCCAATGAGAAGCCTGGATGCCATGCGGCAGGGGAGGTACATCCAGAGGGACGGATCATAATCGTGCTTCAACAGGAACAACATCCCGTTCACCTCCCCATGGTGCCACTGTATCCCTTCACAAAGGCACACATCCTGCATCGTCGCTCCGAACCAAAATCATTTCCCATTGTTTCTTCTGGCACACAGCAACTCACCATCTGCCCCATCTCCACAAAGTCCACTGTAGGCCTGCACCGGAGGAGGAAGGCATGGCAAAGTGATCCAGAATGAAGACTCACGAGGCCTCCACTGTTTCTCCTCCCCTCTTCTTCCGTCATCCACCTTCTCCAATATCAGGTGACTATTTGAATGTATTAATGTAACAGCTGTTTACCTGTTCATGTGTAGAATCTTTTCCTATCTGAAACGATGATTATTCCAATGGTTCCATTACAGTTAAATTCAGTTGCAGTATCCATTTTTAATATTAAAGAAAGTCAATACTAAGTTATTCATTGATTTATGTATTTCTCAAAACATTCCAAATCAAGGTAAAAAATCAAGGTAAAAAATTCATAGTTTCCATCATATAATGATTAATTCATAGGTACTTCTAGAGATGATAGAAATTATTTGAGACTTTTAGGATCCTCAGATTGATGAAATTTATCTTTATAGGTAACTCTCATCAGTGCTGGATAAAATAAACCATATTTAGCTCCAAGATCTCTTAGTGGTTGTCTGAGCTGCAGAACTGCTTCCTCAGCTGAACTGTTTCTTTAGCAAAGTCTGGAACAAATAGTAGTTTGGAGTCCTTATAAATCAAATTCTTTGTTTTTTTGCAGCTTTTAAAATGTGCAATACATGTTGAAACCTTAATAATTTTATTATTACTGGCCTGGGTTTTTCCTGATGAGGTTTTTTCTCCCCAATCCTATGCGCTCTTTCTATTTGCAATGGTACTTTAAATTTTATAGGATGAACTTTAGAAATTATTTCTTCTAGAAATAATATCATATTTTCCTTTTTAGATCCTTTTTTTATGTTTAAATCTATTTTATTAAACAACAGTAAGTACAACTACAATAATAACCATGGTATGCATTTTCAACAAACACCCGCGGAGGACTGGACTCTTATGTCCTCCCCGGACCTACCTGACCCCCACCCCCAACAAAGAAAACCCTACCCCCCACCCACCCCTCCCTATCCCCCCACTGAGACATAAACACTCGTAAGCAGGGAACAGCAGAGACATCTAGAAGCACAGTTTCAGAGGTGGAGTCTATTCAAGACCCGGCTACGACTCTCAGGAGGCAAAATGTTCAAATATGGAGTCCAAGTGTGAACAAAGTCTCTGCTCCGGCGTCGGGAAGAACGTGCCAAACGGGCCTCCCAACCCATAAGTTCATGGAGGTGATTCCTCCAATACCAGAATGAAGGTGGTTCAGAAGACAGCCAACAACACAAGATACATTTCTTCCCCAAAATAAAACATTTACTAAGAAATAATTTTTCATATGAATTGTACATGTACAAGAATGAAAAATGGGCAAACAGCATAGACTGCACGGATACTGGCACAGGGGTCCGCAACAAGCCCTGTAAAAAGGAGGCCAGCTCCGTCCAGAAGGTCTGAATCCCCTCACAACTCCAAAGACCATGAAAGTAAGAATTTATCTCCACCGAACAGCGAATACATAACTGAGTATCAACACAACCCATATGGTAAGCCTGACTCTGGGAAGCATAGGCCCGCAGGACAGTTCGAAAGTGACATTCACGGAGCTCAGCACTATGTACCAAGCCCGCAGTTCGAGTCAAGGTGTTTAACAAGAAAGTGTCCCCCAAGTCCCTACCCAAGTCCCGCTGCCATGCCTCCAAAATACCAGGGAAAACCCTAGGCGGGCAGAGAGCCAGAATCCGGCCATGCAGAGCAGATATAGAGACCCTAGTATCAGGATCCGCAGCCAAAAAAGTACAGAGCTGGGTCCCAAAGTCCCCCTGCAAGGAAGGCCCCTGAAGAGAAGCCACATAGTGACTTAGTTGGCAATAAGCAAATGGAAGGCCAATCTCAGGGACCCCCCTCCCCGCCAACTCAGCAGAAGGTAAGAGAGACCCATCATCCCGCAGAACATGCCGCAACTGTTCCACCCCCCGCGCCCTCCACCGACCAAACACGGAAGGTCCAACCCCCGGAGGGAAAGCTAAATTCCCCGCCAACGGTAGAAATACACTAGAATGAGCGTCCTGATTCCACAACCGAAGGATTTGATGCCACACTGTCCACAAGGACCGAAACAAAATACTACGCTTACAGGGTCGCGGCAATTTAGACAACGGGGCATGGAGGAGATACAAGAGATGAAGAGGATAGAAATGATCCCGCTCCAGAGAGAGATCAGTATAAAAAGAGGTACCCAACACCCAATCACTTAGATGACGAAGCAAACAGGCTTGGTTATAAACCCTGATGTCAGGCACCCCCAAACCACCCCCGTGGGCAGGCCCCACCAACAGGGACCATTTCAGTTTAGGTCTACGGCCACCCCAACAGAACCGGATCAATAGGGAGGTAAGGGAACGAATATCCCGCTGCAACAAAGAAAGGGGAAGAGTCTGAAGAACGTAAAGCCACCTCGGGAATACAACCATACGGAATAAATGAATACGCCCCAACAGAGACAATGGCAACGCCTGCCATTTGGCTAGCAACAGTTTAGTATCCGCCAGGAGTTTATCTATGTTAAGACGGTACAATTGGGTCACATCCATCGTCAGCCTAATCCCCAGATATCTAAAAGAGGTGACAGCCCAGCGCAGCGGGAAACCAGCCCCCCACGTCCGCTGAAGAGGAACCGAGGAAGCCAGCGCCTCAGATTTCGCATAATTCAAGGCGAAGCCAGAGAAATCTCCGTATTCCCGAAGACTTTCCAACAATACGGGCAAGGAATGCTGTGGGTCCGTTAAAAAGACCAAGAGATCATCTGCAAACGCCGCCAGTTTAAAATGTGAATCACCCAGGACCAATCCCCGAATCTCCGCATTAGCCTGAAGCTCCCGAAGTAGAGGATCTAAAGATAGCACAAAAAGGAGCGGAGACAAGGGGCAGCCCTGTCGAGTCCCCCGGCCAATAGGAAAAAAACCCGAGCAAGTCCCATTAACCGAAATCCGCGCCTCCGGATCACTATATAATGCCCGGATTGCACCGAAGAAGAAGGGGCCCAAACCGTACGTCCTCAGCACCGCAAAAAGGTAACCCCACCGCACCTTATCGAATGCCTTCTCCGCATCAAAACTGATAAGCATGGCGGGGCTACCGTCCTGTCCCACCCGTTCTAGCGCCAACAAGATGCGCCGGATATTCTTAGCCACCGGCCTAGCCCGCACAAACCTCACCTGAGATTCGGAAATCACCGACAGTAAAACACGCGCCAGGCGGTTAGCCAAAAGTTTAGCCAAAAGCTTCGCCTCATAATTTAACAAGGAGATAGGACGATACGATTCTGGCAAAAGAGGATCCTTACCAGGCTTCGGGAGAACTATAATGGATGCTAGATTTACGTAGCGAGGAAGGAAGCCCTTAGCAACACTCAGATTATAAACCTCAGCCAGCACTGGCGCTACGTCCGTCACCAACAACTTATAGAACTCACTCCAAAACCCATCCGGGCCTGGCGCCTTGCCCAACGAACTGACCCCAATCGCCCCTTCCACCTCTTCAGCGGTGATAGGAAGATCTAAAACTGCTGCATCCCGCTGAGATAAACAAGGCAAATCGAGGCTGTCAAGATAAACTTGCCCATCCAAAAGCTCGGTGCCTGGATCTGTATATACCTCCGCAAAGAACTCCCGAAATAATTCACATATCTCCTCCGACCGATGATACAGCACCCCAGAGGAGCCCCGAAGAGTCGTTATGCTCTCAGGTCCCCCCCTCGGACGCGCCAAGCGGGCCAACAATCGACTGCTCTTATTCGCAAACCGAAATAAAGAAAACTTAAAGTACTCCCTCGTCCGCAGAGCCCGAAGATGCAGCAGTTCATTCAGTTCCTGCTGGACCTCCAAAAGCTGCACCCGAAGCTGGAGGGAGGGCGCCCTGCCATACTGGCGTCTCAATCCAGTCGCCTTCCGCTCCAAAGCCAGAATGTGCCTATGCTTCCGCTTCGACTCCCTAGCCACATAAGAGATGACATCCCCCCGTAAGACAGCTTTAGCCGTCTCCCAGTAAAGAATGGGATCATCCCGATGCTGCTGATTATTAACTTGAAAATCACGCCAGCACTGTGTCAAAAACTCGTGAAAAACTCCCTATACAGGTAGCAGGGAAACCGCCAGGACCCTCTGTTGCTCAAGGAGTCTCCCCAAGTCCACCGAAATCCCACCCAAGCGTGGTCAGATATTTCAATGGGGCCCATTTAAACCCCCATTACCCGTGGCAGCAGCACGCGAGAAATGAGAAGAAAATCAATTCGTGAAAGCGTCCCGTGCGCCCTGGACAAGTGGGAGTAATCCCTCTCCAACGGGTGCAACACCTGCCACACGTCCAGCAACCCCAAGGTAGATTCCAACAGTTGGCCACCCGTATAAAGCTTAGAGGTCTCTCTACCCGACGAAGCAGAGCGATCCAGCTTCGGGTCCGGAACCTCATTAAAGTCCCCACCCACCAGCATCGGAACATCTCCAAACTGTAAGAGATGATTGCGGAGCCCCCTAAAGAACCTGGCCGAAGGATTATTAGGAGCGTTAACATTGCAAAGCAAAAGAGGCCGATTATCAAGTAACACCAAGGCAGCGATATAACGCCCCTTAGGGTCGCGGAACACCCTCTGGGTGCGTATACGCAGGCCCTTACGGAACAAAATAATAACACCTCCCTTTCCCCCCACCGCGGGCGCCTCCAAATAGGAACCCACCCACCAGGTACAGAGCTTGGCATGTTCCACGGAGGATAAACGGGTCTCCTGTAGAAAGGCAATAGAGGTTTTAGAACGATTTAAACACTGCAGTATTTTAGAACGCTTAATAGGGGAGTGAATCCCCCCTACATTCCAAGAAGTTAGAGTGTATTCCAGAGTAAACCTCTCAATAGCCCAGTCACACAATAAGAAAGAGCCAGTATGGTGCCAGAGAAGCGTCCCAGCCACCGCTTCCCCGGCTTCTCGCCCCCACTTGCCCCAAGAATCAAACCATACCCCTGCCTCCGAGTCAAACCCCTAGCACAGTAACCCCCAACCCACCCACCCCAAAATTCCACCGAATCCCCGGCCCCCGATGAGCCCCACCCCCGCCCCCCAACACCCCCCCACCCCACCCCACAAACCCCCCTCCACCACCAACCCTCCCCCGATCTACACCCAAGATACCCCATAAAGGGCATCACTTCCAGGAAACTAGGTACACCCTCCCACGGGATAAGGACCAGTACCCCCTGACCCACCGCCCCAAAACTCCGTAAACAGTAAGAGACAGCCACCATCATCCAAACCCCCAGGAACACTCAACCCACCCCTCCCCTCCCCGAACACCACAGCCACTACAACAACCCTCGAAGCCCACTCACCAATCCCAACACCCAATGCTCAAACCAGGTAGAGCAGGAACAACCCAATCTAACAGAGAACAACCAGGTCAACCCCCCTCCAGCCACTCACACACCAACCAGGCAGTCCCTCTAAAAAACACAGGGACCCCACTCAGGGGAATAAGAATGAAACCCTCAGTCCAAACTCAATTCACAGATCAGTCCGCCAAAAATGAGTCTCCTCAGTCCACTGCAGCTCCTGGAGGTGGGTCCTCAGGCATCATCTCCGTCACAAAACGCTGAGCGGCCTCCAAGGTGTCGAAATGATGCGTGTTACCCAGATGTGTCAGTCTCAGGCGCGCCGGGTATTGCAGAGAAAAAGCAATGTGACGCTGGATGAGACGGGTGCAGAGAGGTGAAAACTTGCGCCGTGCCTGAGAGACCTCCGCCGAATAATCCTGAAAGCAGAGAATCGGCTTGTTGTCATACGAAAGCTTCTTGCCCTGCCGCAGCGCACGCAGGACCTCCATCTTGTGATGATAATTAAGGACACGGCAGATGACCACTCTATGTCTGTCAGCATTCTCTCTCCGCTGCCCCAAGCGATGTGCCCTCTCCACTCTCAGGGGGCCCGAAGAAGATGGTAAAGACAAGGACTCAGGCAACCAGCGTTCCAATAACGCCCCCAGCTCCACATCTCGCACCGATTCAGGCAGGCCCACAAACCGAAGATTATTACGGCGGGACCTATTCTCCAGGTCATCCACCTTGGCCCGCAATGCCGCCAACGCAGTAGTGTGGGCTGACTGCTCCTGAGCAAGCTGCTGGACGTGATCCTCAGCCGCACTCACCCGCTGCTGAGTCTCCTTGACCTCTGATGTAAGAGAGGCAAAGCGCTGGTCCAACGTGTCCAGTTTATCTAGGATGTGCTGAAGTTTGTCCCCCAGAGAGCTCTCCAGGGCAGCCTGAACCTCTGCCGTGACAGCGGCAACCCAGGAAGAGTGAGGAGCCTCCGGCAACGGGGGCGCCCCGGGATCCGCCATCTTGGCCTCAGGCATCTTGCTCCGCTCCCGATCCTTCCGGACCGCCTTGGCTGCCATGATGATCCCTCCTAGGCTCCCAGCTCCTGCCACGCCACCAAGAAACGTCGCAGTACCAGAAGGAAACCAGGCCCAAAATCAGTCCTGTCTTGGAAAACCACGCCGCGCACCAGCGAGCAGCGTCCCAGCCACACGCCTCCCGCGGCACCACGTGACCGCCTGGAATCCCGGGATCAGCACAGCAGGGCCGCCACATGAATCGGGGCGCTGCTCCTCTAACTATCTCCCCAGCACAGGGAGATCCCCGCACTCAATTCCAGCCTGCAGTGAGGAGCTGCACCGCGTGTCAGCAAGCAGAGACGCGGCCGCTCCCGGAGGCGGCGCCACGTGGCCCCCGGGCGTCCCGCGACCGCAACCCCAGGGCAGCGACGAAGTTTCAAATATAATGATTCGAGTCTCACCGCGTCCTCCACTCACTTCTCAGCGCCGCGGGAGACCCGAACCAGAGGGAGGAATGCAGGTAAAATGCCGCGCCGAGGTCGGGTGCATCGGAGCTGTAGAAACACGCTGTCTACAGCTCCATGTTTCCGCCGGAAGAGATCCTTTTTTTAATCCCAGGATCCTTACATTCTATCTCTTTGATCTATTTTCAAGATCCGTCATTTTTTTTCTCATTTCTTTAAGGATAATATGGTCTTCCTTATGATCCTTCTGCACATGTTCAATATTTTCTACTCTATTTTCCAAAGTATCCATTCTGTTATTTATTATATCAAATTTACCATTCATTATGTTCATCTCTTTTCTCATCTTAGTTAATGTTAAGTTAATATTTCTAAGTACTTCCATTACCTCAATAACATCTAAGGCATCCATAGGTAATGGGATCCCCTCAGGAGTTTGTGGATCTTCTTTTAATCTTTTAGTTTTCCCTATGGCTTTTGCTGGAGTCACCTGTATCTTCTGCATGATTGATGATATTATTATTATTGTTGTTTTTAGAGGATTAATACTTGGATAGAAGAAACAATTTTCTTGTTGGAGTCTATTAAATGATGTCTAGAGGAGGGAGCTTAACTGCTAGCCATTCAAAAGGTCTCCAAGTTTCGGAATCAAGATGTTAAACTTTAATTGTGATGGACGCAGAAAAAATAGGGTACTAGAAAGCCGCAGAAAAAATAGTTAATGTCTTATTAAAGAAATTAACAGTTAAAGGAAAGATTTATAAACTATAAAGAGTTTTACCTCATGCAAAATTGTCATTTCTTTAATAAGACATTAACTATTTTTTCTGCGGCCCTCCAAGTACCTGCAAATCCAAAATGTGGCCCTGCAAAGGGTTTGAGTTTAAGCCCACTGCTCTAAGCAGAGCAAGTGAGAAATCACTGATGCATTTTAGGAGCATCGCTCATAGATTTTACACATTCGCTTATAAAAATACTTGCAAATCTGGAAAATTGTTGGGGTTTTTTAGAAATTGTTGCTCACTTGAAAAAAAAGTTTAGAACTTGTCACTCTTATGAGAAAAACTTTGAGATTATCAATTGGTTCTACAAGAAATGAGTCCCAATGGAGGACTGACTTTGGGAATAGCCTCATACTAATGTTCATACCACAAACACACCAGTAGGGTCAGCGTAACTGCCTAGCTTGGAAAGGAAGGATATAGCTGCAAATGTTTGATTCACTATTACCAAAGGCCATCTCCTCATCTTTGAAAAATGCATCAATTCCACTAAAGAGTATACATATATAGAGAATCCTACTGCTCTGTGGTGAGAACATAAGAACATAAGAATTGCCTTACTGGGTCAGACCAATGGTCCATCAAGCCCAGTAGCTCGTTCTCACAGTGACCAATCCACTAGCACTTGGCCAAAACCGATACAATATTCCATGCTACCGATACAAAAGAAACATCACCCCACCCCACATGATAAGCTTTCCAAGTGTTCAGTGCTAACAAACTCATCAACAGCTCTCCTCTGAGTCCAAGAAGCTGAGTCCAAGAAGGTGAAAAGCAGGCTCAATATCAGCCTAGGTCAACACCCCACTGCCCAAGAAATGCAGTAAATCTACTGCCTCATCAAAAGATACATATTGCAATGGGCAAAGCCAAGGATCAATGCATAAGTTGACAGTCATACCCTTTGGATAGGACAAGTTATGAATGAAGAGAGTAGAGTGGGCAAACCTGATGGGCTATGGCCCTTATCTGCCGTCATCTTCTATGTTTCTATGACTCCATACTGGCAGTTGGCACCAAAGCTGAAAAACACAATCACTGAAACTGAAAAAGAGCATCAACAATCTTGTTAACAATTCCAGGCACATGCCACACAGACATGCAACAAAAAAAAAAAAAATCAAACGAAGCAAGATAACCAAAGTAGGACAAAAAGCTGATTGAAAATTCAGTTCCTGAACTACTGCAGTACTGTCAGAAAGGAAAACAACTTGTCTGTTTGCCAACCGTACCCCGCAGATCACAAAAGCAACCCACACAAGGAAACATTTCATATAAACAATATTGTGACAAAACCCCCACTCCCATCAAGCTGGCTAAGCCTCTGGACACTATGACCCCTGAAATAAGCTCCAAAATTCATACCACCAGAAGAATCTGTGAACAACTATAAATCAACATTGGAAACTGCCTGCCACTACCATATCTGAACCCCATTAAAGTCTGCCCCCCCCCAAAAAAAAAAATGATGCCACATTATAAATTATCTGGGATAAAACTCTCCTCATCAGGATAACACATGTTGCAAAATTATGTTGTTCCACCACAGACTGAATGTTATGACCAACTCCAATCAGGATTTTTTTCTCTGTCTCCTATTTGGTTTTTTTTTTTATAACATTAGTGGTCTTACGAGACTCCATAATCAAAGATGTGCATAGAAGACAACCACAATTTTTTTAAAAAAATTTTTACTCCTCCTAACCCATTAAACCACAAGCAGCATACAACAACCCAGCCCACACACAAAAACTCCCCACTGACCAACCAAAACCTACACCACTCCTAAGAAAATAGTCACCACTAGCATTGCCACCCATCCAAGCCCACCCATCCAAGCCCACCTACCTTCAACTGGAAGCAAGGGACTGCAGAACTCCAATAATACCAGCAATCACCCACACATGCCAGCCAGCACCAATCAGGCCCAGAGTTTACAGCCTGCCCCAAACTCAGTCTTGCAGACGAGCCAAACAAAAGCACACTACCACTGCCCCAGTAACAGTCTTAGCTACAATAGGCGATCCCACCCCCACACAGCCCCAAACCACCAGACCTACAATGGACCTCACTCACAGCACAGAAAACCATGGCCTCTACATATCTTGTCTCTTTTGATTCATTGACAAGATTTTCACCCAACCAGGCTTTACAGAACCCTGTGAAAAACTCATTCCCTGCCAAAGTCCCTTCACCATTGTGCCTTTTTTTATAGGCACCTACTGAGTTAGGCGCTGTTTATAAAATCAGGCCTTCTGTGCCTCAGAGGAACACAGGATCAGACCAAACTTTCTGAACAGTCAATATAAGTGGGAAACGTTCAGTTCTGCTCCTTATAGCTCTAGGGAAAATCAGATTAACAGACCAGTAACCCTTATATGATTACTTTTCCTCTCTTAGTCCAATAGCAGGGATCTAAGGCCCAAATGAGCCTCATTGTTGGGTTACTTCTTGCTCCTCTATATCCTTCTTGCTAGATTCTCTCTAAGAGAGGAAAGACATGGCTTCTCCCTTGTTCTTAAATTGTATACTTCCTTCCAAAAGCTCATAGTCAAATCCTGTTGGATTAGATTCTCTAAATGTATCTCTTTTTTTTTTTTTAATTCTTTATTGATTTTTAATCAAAGACAGTGCCATGCAAATAAAAGAACAATAATTTTTACATACAATGTGCACTATTAACTATATAGGTAACATATAAATCATTTAAGATTTTCTAGAATCCCTACAATTAATAATAACATATTATATAATACTGGTGTTTTAGCCCGTTACATTCGTTACAGTAACGGGTGCTAGAATAGCCCCACCTATACCCTGACCCTGACTCTGATCACACCTATGCCCCGCCTCTATCATGCCCGGACTCTGCCTCCCACTAATTCCAGTCCCACCACCTCACCTTTCACCATTTCCTTTGTACCCTTTTGGCCCTCCTGACAGGGTCTTTACTTATCCGAGGGGCAGCAGCAGTCCTGACGTACCAACCTTTCCTCCCTCAGTGCCCCAAAGCAGCAATGGTCCTACCATTTCCATCTCTCCCTTTCCCCCTTTCATACCCTCTACCAACATTTCTTTCTGATTCTTCCTTTATCCAAGGCCCAGGTGCACTTCCACACACTTCCTAAAACTGCTCCTCATGGCCCTAAAACATGTTGGAAGGGAATAGTAGATTCTCTTCCCTCACATAATCAAGCAGCACACATGCCTTCAGCCCCTTCATTTTCCCCTGAAACTGATTAAGTCACCTCTGCAACCTCAAGGATTCAGACAGGTGAAGCCATCTTCCGCTGCGGCCTGCAGCCGCCAACAGCCGCCGCGGCCAACATCCGCCTCGTGGAATTCTCGTGCATGCGTACTCCTACCTGCGGTGCCCTACAGCGCATGGAAAATGGGAGCACGCAGGTGGGAGTGCGCATGCGCGCTTAGGGCTTTATTATATTAGATAAATGAAAATAAAATAAGTTACCCAAATGTCACCATCAATATTTAAACCCCACCCTCCAACCCCCCTCCCCCTGGATGTGTAAAGGTAATTTAACAGAAGGAAAGAAAAGATAAATAAACATTATTATTATAATTACACAAAATTAGTCAATGGGCTCCAAACATTATTAAATAGACTACTAAAACCCCTACGTTCCGCATTAATTCTTTCATATCTGTACGTTGTACACAAATTCACCCACCAAAAAGTGTAACTTATTCTGTCATAGTTTTTCCAATTACTTGTAATCAATTGAACAGCTATGCTTGTCATGAAAATAAAAAGACGGTTCTCTTACTGTTAAGCTGTGGTTGGCATATGTTTTATGGAGCAAGGGATAGAATGTTCTGGCTACAACTGCAGTGACATAGTACTTTTGACAGTCTGCTATACCGGGAAGCAGAGAAAGCCTTAAGAATGAGTCTCAGCACAGGAGAGAGTCATGAAAGTAAAATCTGGAAGTGGGAGGAGCTGAGCATAGGGCTTATGAGAAAGCAAATAATTCATAATGGGTAAAGTTTTTAAAAATAAAAAAATTATAACCATGCAACTACAAGTTCATTAACAGTTTGATTTAGGGCCTTTTTTGCTTTTGCTAAAATTACTGAAACACTCAGTGTTGTTATTACATATAAATTATACTAAAGAAATTTGACAGAAAATTAAATTCACTGTTTCAGTTATACTGTAAGTGATAGCACAAAATGATATTGTTTGTGAGAATAAGTCATTTGAATAGAAATAATGCCAAAACATGCAATAAGGCTTACAAATAAAATAAAATAATTCTTGAAGACCAGAAAGGCAGCTAAATAAGTTCATATTTTATTATAATGATTAGAATGTATAAAACCAATCAGACCATAGTGTATATTTGTACAGAGATTTAACCATTTACATTCACTGGATCTCAGAGTATGTATAAAACTGAGTATGTGTAAAACCATAAAAATGGGGACCATCTGTGAAATCTCCTTGCTCTCCAAATCAAAATATAGTAAGCCAGTTAAATGGAAAGACATATATTTAAACCAACATTCAAATAAAGGTGAAAAAAAGGAACCTCAATATATAATTCCTGAGACTATCTGCTTTATGGGTCACAATCATCAGTCTCAACAAATAAATTAATAAAATAAACATTCCTGAGCAGCATAACCAAACTAGAGAAACCCTTTTACTAAAGCTTAACATGCAATAATGGACATCAGTATGAATTAAGGCCTAGAATCTATAAATCACACCAAAAGTTATGCACCTAGATTGACACACCTAATAGATCTAGGTGCCTAACTTATTTTTTTAATTGGCTTAATTGACACTGATAACACTATGTAACAATTTTTTTTGTTCCTGGGAAACAAGGGCCTGATTCTCTTTTGGACGCCATCAGAAGTCACCTAAGAAGTGTCTGCTGATTGTGTGTCAATCAGGCATTGGTGTCCAAAACAGAATCATATCTACAGTCCAGGTCAGATGCCAGAAATGTAGGCCAGCACTTTTCAGGCCTAAATTTAAGGTGTCTTATCTCATATCTACAGTATATAGATGCATAACATTACTTAAGCCTGCCCAAGGCCACTTCAGGGTGAAGCCATGCCCATGACCCACCTTGGGCATGCTTAACATTGCTACGCATCTATGTAGACATGTTGCACATCTCTATAGATGTGCTATGGAGGCCTACAATGTAGGCATCCTGCCTCTGAGTGATTTGTAAAAAATGTGCATCCCAATTGACTACCAGACAGTGGTAGGACGCCTATCATTGCCTGCTATTTGATGCACGTTTTCAAAAATCTGGCCCTAAGTGTTCTTTCTTAATTGATTATGCCACAAAAGTATAGAAAAGATCTATCATTCCCCTCAGACTTTGCTTTTGTGACCAGGACATTGATATTTTGAAATATACCTTTCTTGCAGAACATTCCAGATTGATTCCAAGCAGAGTACACTTATGGGCCCTTTTGACCTCTAGACTCAAACAGTGGAACTTGTTGGTTGAAAGTGTGCTAGTCACTGATCGAAGGAATTGACACTAAGTGTTTTCCATCTACTTCACCCATCAAGATTCAATGTGACCAATCTGTTTAAAGCAATTGGAATCACCTGTAACCTAAATAAATGGTGTTTCTCCATTGATAGCTCATTCAGGAGTATCTAAACCATGCTGGTCTATAATGGAAACAAGTGCCCACCTATTCCACTGACTCATTCAGTACACCTCAAGGAGGATTACAACAGTATCAAGACCCTACTAGGCACCTTGAAGTATGATGGGTGCTGCTGGGAGGTTATCAGAGACTTCAAAATGGTGTCATTCCTAATGGGTCTCCAAAACAGTTTTACCAAGTTTCCCTGCTAACTCTGCCTTTGAGACAGCAGGGTCACAAAGGCACACTACCAAAGGCAAGAGTGGCCAAAGCGGGCTGAGTTCTCTGTGGGGAGAAATAACATCACATGGGAACCGCTGGTAGACCTCCAGAAGGTGCTGATGCCAACACTGTACATTAAATTGGGCCTAATGAAACAATTTGTCAGACCTCTAGTTAAGGAGTTGGCAGCCTTCAAGTAACTTCAAGACATATCCCCTAATCTGTCTGAGACAAATGTCAAGGCTGGTATCTTCATCAGACATAGATATAGAATATCCTGGAGTGCAAGGAATTTCCCAAGAAGCTGTCTAAGAAGGAGAAAGTAGCATGAAACAGCTTTGTCTTAGTGGTTTGGGGCTTCTTGGGCAATCACAAGGCCAAAATCTAAGTGGAGTTGGTTGAGGAGACACAGAAGGAAGGAAGGGAGCATAAACTTGGGACATAGGAAGGAAGGAAAGAGGGGTCACGAACTTTGGACATAAAATGGAGAGAGGGAATGTGTTGGGACAAAGAAGGGAGAGAGGGACACAAACTTCAGACAAAGGCTGGAAGGAAGGAGGAGGGGCACAGACATGGAACACAGAAGGAAGGGAGGGGGCATGAGCTTGGGATACAGAAGGAAGGGAGGGAGGGAAAGAGATGCTGAGTTGGGAGATGGAATAGAAAGGGGGAATTGTTAAGCATGAGTGTGAATGAGAAAGGAAGATAAGGTGTACATGGGGAAAAGGAGAAAGAGGAGAATTGTTGGGCATAGGGAGGGAGAGAATTGTTGGCATGGTGGGAGAGGAATAAGGTAGAGATGTTAAAGAAATGTTGGATGTGGTGGTGGGGAGGGAATAGTGGGACAGATGGAAAGGGATGCAAGATGGAGGAATATTGTACGTGGTGGTAGAGGGAATGGAGGAAGTCTGAGATGGGGTTTAAGGTGGAGCTTTTGGGCCACCCCCAAAACACACAAAAAATGTTCTGCTGCCTATGCTTGAAGGCTGCTGACTCCTTATCTAGAGCTCTAACAAATTGTTTTGTTAGGTCAAATTTGATGTGCAGTGGTTACATTAGCACCTTCCAGGAGTCCACCATTGGTTCCCATTTGATGATATTTCTCCCCATAGAGAACTTGGTCTATTGTGGCCAGTCTCGCTTTTGGTAGTGCATCTTTGTATCCCTCCTGTCCCAAAGGCAGAGATAGCCAGGAAACGTAAACCCCATTAGAAATGCCACCATTTTGAAGTCTCCAATGACTTCCCAGTCATACTCATCATACTTCAAGGCATCTAGTAAAGTTTTGATGCTGCTATAATCCTCCTTGAGGTGTACTGAGTGAGCTAGTGGAAAAAATAGGTACTTGTTCCCGTTATGGAGCAGCATGACTTAGATGCTCCTGAATGAGCTGTTAATGAAAAGAAGCCACTCTTTCGGGTTACTGGTGATTCTAATTGCCTATTATAGACTGGTCACATTGTTGCAGAAGCAGAGCCCATCTTGTTGGGTGAAGAAGGTGGAAGAAGCTTTGTGACATTTCCTTCGATCTGTAACTTAAACACTTTCATCCAAAACGTTCTACTGCGTGAGCCTACATGCCAAAAGCTTGGCATTGGATTTGGTGAGACCAAGATCTCAGATAAAGTCATTGAGGTCTTTTTTTATTTGGATAGTATGGCTTTCTCTCCTCAGCTGTACCACTGATATTGTAAACTGGATCTACAATGCCTCCCTCACTCTGACTTGCAGTTCTCTTCTGAAGACAGATGTTCTCTCTCAGGTGGAGTGGGTATGGGGAGCTCAGGGCAATGGATGAAGGGATATCTACCACAGGGCTCCCTATTCTCCCCCACCCTATTTAATCTCTTCATGAGCTCTATCGGTAACATCAAGTTTGAAGACGAGAGTATATTATCCTATGCAGATGACATCTTTCTCCTTATTCTCATAACCAACAATTACTCGGACATCACCAACAAAGTTTCACATAATATTGAAAGAATTCAAATCTGGGCGACTACCAACAAACTAAAATTAAATATAACTAAAACCAAGGTTCTATACTTCCACACACACCAATAGACGGCACCAACAAGCATTATTCTTCGATCATGCAAGACCCTCCCTGTAGAAGAATCCTCCAAAATCCTAGGTTGCATCCTGAACTCCACACACCATGGAACCACAAATCTCCAGTCTCTGAAAGAAATCCCTCTATACCTTGAGACAATTAAGACTAATCAGACTATATTTTCACCAACACCACTTTGCCTTAGTTGTACAGCTGATGATACTTCCACAACTTGACTACTGCAACTCCATCTACATAAAAATCAACACCACTCTGATTCACAAAATGCAACTCATCCAAAACACCGCTGTCAGACTAATCTTCAACCTAAGAAAATATGACTCAATTATAGCCTTCATCAGGCAACTGCAATGGATACCCATCCAGTCACGTATAACCTTCAAAACTTCATGCATCATTCACCATATACTTTATGGAAACTCCACAGCTCTTCTCGTCCAGCTCTTCTCCAAGGCATAGTCTACTTCCCGCACAACCCTCAACAGAATACTTCTAAATCTCCCTTCCACAAAAAAATCTGCAATACAAATGTGTTTTCCACTCCAAGCTTACCTTTCTAGGCGTAAAAACTCGGAATGACCTTACTGAAATAACCAGGATGGAAACTAACAACACCAAATTCCAGAAGAAACTGAAAACCCATCTATTTGGCACCTAATCACTTGTATCCTCCTCTCCTCCTGTATCTTCCTACCCTCCATTGTCCTCTCTACCCTCTTCTAACCCCTTCCTCTGTAATGTCGCCAAGAGCTTGTATAGGTATGTGTGACGCAAAAATGGAAGAAAATATATAAATAAATAAATAAAATATCCAGATATGTGATTGCAGATGCATGCTTGCCATTTCAACATTTGGAAGGTTCCACCATTCAGAGGTAGCAGATGCTTGAGTGATGATTGGATTCCCAACAAATTCTTGGGATACCAAAATTCAGGGTTCTCTTTTTCCCTCTGTACCATCCTATAAAAGAACAAAATGAAATTGAGTTAATGAAAACAATAAATTTATTTCACCTATCCCTAATGTGTACAAGATTCTCACAACATATTTCGTATATGATATATTCTCAAATAACCCTGAAAATTTTAAAATTTAAATATTTTTAAATTAAACATTCTAAGAAATATTGTTGCAGAAAATTCTGCCTTCCTAGTGAGAAACAAAGTTGTCTTATCTACCAGAGTTTTTTTGGCAGCGCTTGCATGTGAAGTGAGGTACCTAAGGTTTGTCCATAAATTTAACTGTCTCCTTTACCTGTTCTTTCAAATGATCTTTCATGATTGTTACCTGATCTTCAGGTGGAATCCTTAAAATTTTTAGCTCAGCTTTTGTATGTTTTATTCATTCTTCCACAGTTAGATCACCTTGTTTAACTGGTGCAACCCAAAAATCTGGAATTTTCTTATCATATAAAGTTGCAATGTGTGTTGAGCCATTGAATTTGAGCTTACCTCAGACATTCTTACAGTCTTCAGTTTTTTTTCAGCTAATAAGCCTATCACTTCCATTTCTGTGGCAAAAGCATCCTTCTGCTCCTGGAATTGTGCTTATGGAATCCATAGCTTCTCATTTAAAGCTTCTAGTTGTGTTTTCAGTTCTTCTATCTTATCTTCAGGAACCAGACATGGACCAGAGATTGAGGGCTCCTTTTACTAAGCTGTGATAGCATTTTTAGCGTGCACAGAATTGCTGTGTGTGCTAAACCCATGCTACGTGGCTAGAACTAACACCAGCTCAATGCTGGTGTTAGCATCCAGTGCCCAGGCAATTTAACGCGCGTTAAAACCACTATTGCAGCTTAGTAAAAGGAACCCTGAGTGTTGTGCAAAGCCTACAAAAACTCAATTTAAGAATATTCAAATCTTAAACAAACATGTCATGCCTTTTGGCTTAATGCCAACTTTGTTCTAGGATATTCAAAACCACAGGTATTTGACTTGGTGACTCTTTTAAAACCAGAGTGTTTCTCTGTCCCAAAGTTCAATAAAATGCAAAAAGTGCATATCTGTGCACACACTACGTTTTCTCTTATTCAGTCTACAATAATGGTTCAAATTCTGGTAGGGCTAGTCTCAGTTAGGTGCTGGTCTTAGACCAGAGGGCCGCTGAGTGAGCGGACTGCTGGGCATGATGGACCACTGGTCTGACTCAGCAGTGGCAATTCTTATGTTCTTAGTTTTTCACAAGGTCAATATTCTCCTTAACACTAAGAAATATTTGGCCAAAATCATCCAACATATGTCTTAGAACTAGAATGTCATCAGCGTATGAGTAAATCATACCCTCCAAACTTTATAAATCCCTTCCAAATGAGCTCATATAGGTGTTAAACAATAAAGATGATGGAGATCCCTGAGAGACTCCACAGTATGAGCTAATCCTTTTGGGGTTTTTTTTTAACCTATATACTATGTAAAATGGAGCTGCTCATATAAAAGTGGGCCTGTGCTCTGTGAAATTCATTTATGAGTTCACCAGTTACTATAAGTTGTTTTCATTTTTGAATTTTCAGATTTGATAGAAAACTTGTGTTAAAGTTACTTCTATGGTGGATTCCATCATATTTTTAGATTATTGTCCTTATGACCAGAACCAGAGGCAACAAGGGTTCACTAGAGGTAAGTCTTGTCAGTCAAATCTGATCAATTTCTTTGACTGAGTGACCAGAGAATTAGATAGAGGAAGTGTGCTAGATGTGGTGCATTTAGATTTTAGCAAAGTATTTGACAGTGTTCCACATAGACGTCTAACTGATTGCCCTTGGAATGGGCCCCAAAGTAACAGGTTGGGTCAAGAACTGGTTGAATGGAAGACAACAGAGGGTAGTGGTTAATGGAGATCGCTCTGAGGAAAGGGATGTTACCAGTGGTGTGCCTCAAGCTTCTGTTCTTAGGCCTATTCTTTTTAACATTTTTATAAGTGATATTGCTAAAGGGCTGTCAGATAAGATTTGCCTCTATGCGGATGATACTAAAATATGCAATAGAGTAGACACCCTGGATGGTGTGAATAACATGAAGAAAGACCTAGTGAAGCTTGAATAATGGTCTGAAATTTGGCAGCTAAAATTTAATGCTAAGAAATGCAAGGTCATGCATTTGGGATGCAAAAACTGAAGGAACAGTGCAGTTTAGAGAGTGAACAACCTACATGCATGACGGAAGAGTGGGACTTGGGTGTGATTCTGTGTGATGATCTTAAGGTGTTGAAAAGGTGACAGCAAAATGTAGAAGAATGCTACGGTGCATAGGAAGAGGTATGGCCAGTAGGAAAAAGGAAGTATTGATGCCCTATATAAGACTCTGGTGTGACCTCATTTAAAATATTGTGTACAATTCTGGAGACCACACCTTTAAAAAGATATAAAAATGATGGAGTTGGTCCAGAGGAAGGCTACTAAAATAGTTGGTGGTCTTCGTCATAAGGCGTATGGGGACAAACTTAATGATCTCAATATGTTCACTTTAGAGGAAAGGCGGGAGAGAGGAGATATGATAGAGACGTTTAAATACCTATGTGGTGTAAATGTGCATGATTGGAGTCTCTTTCATTTGAAAGGAAACTCTGGAATGAGAGGGCATAGGAAGAAGTTAAGAGGTGATAGGCTCAGGAGTAATCTAAGGAAATACTTTTTTATAGAAAGAGTGGTAGATGTGTGGAACAGTCTCCCAGAAATGGTGGAGACAAAGACTGCATCTGAATTCAAGAAGGTGTGGAATCTCTTAGCGAGAGGAGGAGATAATAGTTAATAATAATAATAATAATAATAACTTTATTTTTCTATACCGCCACAGTCAGACGACTTCTAGGCGGTTTACATAGTAAGAAGGCTGGACATTCAGCGAATATTAAAGGTTTTAAAACAATACAAAACAAAACAATAGATCCACATACAATACGATACTATACAATACCGTGAGTCTGAATAACAATACTATACATTAAGTCTAAATACAATACTATACATTAAGTCTAAATACAATATCGTACAAAGAGTCTAAATGCAATACAATAGTTTAGATGCGAAAGTTACGTATTAATTGATTGGAGATCTAAGGGTAATGAGTGTCTGAGGGATTTAGAACAACCAAGAGTTGGAGTTCTGGGTTCGAGGAGATCAAGGTATGAGGGGTTTGTAGAGAGAGAGAAAATGCGTTTAATGGGGAGAGGAGACCTGGTGGCGTTGGGGACCGTTTTAGTCAATGTATTTTGCGAATAGGGCAGTTTTGATTGTTTTGCGGAATGCATTATAAGTTACATTGGGTTCGATTATGTGGTTTTTCAGCCAGATTTGCTGTCTGTTCGCTTGGAACTTAAAGGTTCTATCCAGGAAGGCTTTGTATCTGCAGCCTGTAATCTTTGGGTATGCAAAGATGTTTTTGTTCCTGGTCGTTCTTGTGGGGTTGTGTAGGGTGAAGTGTGTTTGTAGATATGAAGGTGCTATTCCCCAGGCTTGTTTAAAACAGGTGCAAGCAAATTTGAATATAATTCGCGCTTCTATTGGAAGCCAATGCAGTTTTTTATAGTAGGGGCTGATGTGGTCGTTTTTTCTTAGTCCGAAAATTAGGCGGACGGCGGTGTTTTGTATGAGTCTTAGTTTTTTGATTGTTTTTTGTGGGATGCCCAGATATATGATGTTGCAATAATCAAGAAGGGATAGGGTCAGTGCTTGTACCAGCAACCTGAATGATGTAGGGTCAAAGTATTTTTTTATGGTTCTTAGTTTCCATAACGTGTAAAAGCATTTTTTGACTAGTGAGTTTGTGTGGTCAGTCATAGTTAGATGAGTGTCTAGCGTGATACCTAGTATTTTTATGTTTTTGGAAATTGGGTATTCGTGGTTGTTTATTTTTATCGATGTATTCGTAATTTTGTCATTAGGACTAGCCAGAAAGACTTTTGTTTTCTCTGCGTTTAGTTTTAGTTTGAAGTTGTTGGTCCATTTATTGATTTCGGTCATTGTGTATGAGAGGTTATCTACAATTTCTTTTGTGATGTCGTTTAAGGGTATAAGGATGGATATGTCGTCGGCGTAAATGTAGTGTATTAAATTTAATTTTTGTAGTAGGTGGCCTAAGGAGGCGATATAGATATTGAAAAGTGTGGGTGATAGGGGGGAACCTTGAGGCACGCCTGATGGGTTTTTCCATGGTTTGGAGTAGTTTCCATTGCCAATTACTCTGTAGGATCTGTTTGTTAGGAATTCTTGGAACCATTTCTTTGCCTTTCCTGATATTCCCATTGCTTCAAGGCACAGTAGCATGATTTCATGGTCTACCAAATCGAACGCACTGCTGAGATCTAATTGTAGGATCAGTGCGCTTTTGCCTTTACTGAAGAGATCATAGAGGTGGTTCAGTAAGGAGGCTAGGACAGTTTCAGTGTTGTATCCTTTCCTGAATCCTGATTGGTGTTCGCTAAGGAGGTTAAATTTGTCCAGGTAGTTGACTAATTGAAGGTTGACCAGTCCTTCCTGTATCTTTGTGAAGAGGGGAATGCTTGCTATGGGTCTGAAATTGGTTGTCAAGGCTGAGGAGGCTTTCTGGTCTTTGGGGATTGGGGTGATTAGTATGTGACCCATTTTTTTGTTTAATGTTCCGCTTGTAAGGGTGGATGTTAGCCATGCAAAAAGTTCCTTTTTAAATTCTAGGGGGGCAACTGTCATGATTTTAGGGGGACATGCATCAAGTAGGCAGTTAGATTTGGTGTACTTGTTAAATAAATTCAGGAATTGCTGCCAGTTTGGGTATTCAAGGTGGTCCCATATCATGTCTACCTTGGTGTCTTGGTCGTGGGGTTCCAGGAATTGAGGAGCATTTGTTGTGGTCGTGGGTAGTGTTGCTCTTAGCTCTGTGATTTTATTTTGAAAGAAATTGGCTAGGGTTTGTGCCGATGGAGTGGGCTCAGTGTCCTTTTTCAGTATTTGTGTTGTGTCGGTTATGGTTTTTACTAGTTTGAATAATTCTTTGCTGTTTATTTTTGAAGTACCAATTTTTTTCGCATAATGCTTAGTGCGTTTTTCTTTGATCATATTTTTGTATATTTTCATTTTTTGTTTCCATTTTGTCTTGTCTGACTCATTGTTTGTTTTTTGCCAGATTCTTTCCAATTTTCTTAGTTCCTGTTTGGTGGTTAGTAGTTCCCCGTCATACCATTCATTTGGTGGTCTATTTTTCTTTTTGTAGGTTTTATATGGTGCAATTTTGTTTAAGAGTTCTTTGCTGTAAGTTTCCCATTTTGTGGGGAAGTTACTGTGGATGGGTAGATTAGATGGGCCATTTGATCTTTATCTATCATCATGTTTCTCTGTTTCTGTGCTTCTAACATAAATTATATGAAAAATGTGCTTGTATTACATACACTGCAGCATCTACGCTGAAAACATTTGTATCTGATGAGGCCACCCCCCACACCAAAAAAAAAAAAATATATATATATATATATATATATACACACACATATATATATAATCTGTGTTGTAGTTTAGATGGAAAAATGTGATTCAATCTAAGTTTGTATCCACTTAAATTCTGAACAGGCATTATTCATTTGAGAAATCACTACTTTGTAGTGCAGAAGAAGCATATTTTTTTCACCTTTGGTGCTTTACAATAAACTCATACTGATCTAAATTGATTGCTCTGGGATTATGCAGCATTCATTAAAATATTGCTGTATTGACATGCACTAATGTCTTCCAATTAACAATTTCAGTTCTAACCATTGGAAGAGACTTGACCTCTAGATTGTCATACATATCCCTCATTTTTTTTTTTAAATCACAATCTCTTATGAAATAAATTGGCAAATCTATGATTTAATGTTGAACTGTATTGTTTTAGAATTATACATTTTACTCTAGATTCTATATACTACAATCAAAGTTGTATACACAAATCTGTGCATATTGTAAATTTGTGTGTGTAATTTCCTCTTTTACAAAGCCACAGTAGTAACATTTGATGCTGTGAATGTGACAGCCCATAGAAACTGAATGGGCTACATCACATTTGCTACCACAGAAATTGCTACCACAGCTTTGTAAAAAGGGCCCTTAATCGGTTAACAAACCAATCGGTACCAATAATTGCCAATTAATAAGCAATTATTGGAACTAATTAGAATTTATACTCACAACTTTCTAAGCATATTCTATAAAGTAGTGCACATAAATTCCAGGGTGTGAATCTCAAAATGGGAGTGGCCAGAGGAGGAGCATGGGTGGGTTGGAGGTAGTCCTAAAACTAGGACATACTATTGTAGAATACTAGTGACCTGGATTGGACACTGGGCTAGATGGACCATTGACTGTTTTTATGTTCTTATAATACACTTTATCTGTGCACAACTTAGGTGCAGGAATTTAAGCCTCATTTTCAATGGCATAAATGTTTGTGCCTAAATGTCAGTCGCTTGGGCGGACACTATGCATGATTCTGTGCCTAGCTCCAGAGGTAGTTTATAGAGTAGCACCAAGTGCTGCTTTTTGGCACCAATATTTTATGCAAAACAAAAAGGAAACCAACAAATGTGCAGTAAAGATGCAGCAACGTAACCCCCCTCCCTCCATAAAAAAAGAACTGCAGAGAATGTACAAGGTTCAGGAATTTTTATTCAAGTCAATAAAAAGTTACATTTTCAAAATTGGTCCTCGATTTTGAAGGGTACGGACCCAACACAGACCGTGTTTCGAAAAACATTCTTTCTCAGGAGTCTGTGATTCTCGCTACATTAGTATATAAGAACCATATGGAAATACAGCAATTGAACATAACTCTCTCAAGAGACAGGCAGTTAAAAACGCCTGACAAAACGTTATCACTGAGCAGTAACTTTGACAGAAGTTTTTAACCACCTGTCTCTTCAGTTATATTCAATTGCTGTATTCCATAAGGTTCTTGCATACTAATATACCGAGAATCACGGTCCCCTGTAGGGGTGTTTCCTTATTTACACCTGAAGGTTAGGCCTCTCTGACATCATCAAGCCTGAACCATTGTTTGCAAGAAATCATTCCAGCCTAAACCTTGCAAGAAGGGAAAGAAGAATACATCTTTGCTGTTTATGCCTGATGCATTCTGGGTATGGACCAGAACTGTATTCTAGTCAAGGACATCCAGCTATGCCTACATGCTCAGCCTGTGTGAATCTTGGGGGGAGGCATGGCTCTTATGCTGTTCTTATCTAACGAAAGTGCCTCTGTTTCACAGCCTGTACGAGACTCTATACAAAAGGCTATTCATCTAAGTTATGTTTCTGGATTGGTCCGGAGAGGTCATCTGATGAACCAAGTGGAATATGTTAGGATGTGAGGGAACTTGCATCTTATCATAGATGTTCTCTGCACTTCTATAATAATTAAGACCTGAAAAGTTATCTCTTGTGATTCTCTGCCTGAGAGAGAAAACCGGACTTTTAAATACATCTGGATTCCATCACATAAAGGAAACCTTTGCTGACAACCTAATTTACAGCTTTTCTAGTGGCTGACGGACTGTTCCTAATCAGAAGAATTTCTACATCCGATTTTGCTGAGGCCTAATCTATGTGGTGAGAATAAGGAAATCTATTGTCTTTTCAGCTGGGTTAGAGAGAGAATTTGATTGTCTTTGGGACAAGGAAGTGAAGTTACTCTTGATGATAAACTGTAATAGATTGCTGCTAATCAGGAATTATTATTATAAGAATTAGTTTTACTCATTTATCTAGCAAGTGTGGTGTGATAATTATGTAATGAGATATATATATGTATTCAGAGACATTGTGAACAATAATTAGTTTATTATTGCTGCTGGCTTATGATTTATATTTTTCTATTTTCATAATAAAATTCTTCCCATAGCCTTGGTCTCTATTCTTAGTATAAATTGGCAAAATAATGAACCTTGGGTAAGGAGATTATGGTTTTCCCTAGCATCTGACTAAGACAGGCACATATTTTTTTATGTAACTGATTAGTCATCCATAAATCTTTCTCCCAAACCACCACCCTTCCTATCCATCTCTCACAAAATTAACTCCCTCACCTCAAACTCCTTCCCACAAAATTCCTGCTAATCACTAACACTTCTTTCTCCTCCAGTCCAGTAGCACCCTCCCTTAGCAACCTAGCTTCTACCAATCTAAGCAATGCCCTTTTTCTTGATCCCACCTGCTATCTTAACTTATCTACACCCTGCACCCTTCCTTCTTCAAATTACTCACCCCCACCCCATTCATCCTTTACTGAGCTATTCAGCAGCTCAGCCATTGTTATTAGCCCACCATTAAATTGGTGGGCTTTCCCTATCACCCTAAGCACTGGGTCTTTCCTTCTTTCATTGAACAAATGAAACAAGAAAAGAAAAAGGTTAGATAAACTATGGTACAATATGAAAATCATGAATATTTTAAGTCATACTGCAGGTACTCTGCTATGTATATTATGTAATATAGAAAAATTGTAACAAATGCATATATATTTAAAACTGATATAGAATACCATGAATTTTTTTTTAATTAATGAGGTTTTTCATATCATTTAAATTGACTGAAACAGAGAGAAGCAAATTAGGAGCTCTGCATGCAAAATGCAGTCTGTGTCATGCCAGTATGAGAACATGAAACATTTAAAATGTGTAGCTTAAGTGGCATAAAAGAAAGAAAAGGACAATTATAATAATCTGAAGTTTTTCTTTTTACTTCCAGTGGTCATATCCAACTGTGAGACTTTTCAGGTAGATCATTATGAAATTCAAAAGGGACACGATTTATGCAGTGCATTTGGCTTCTTCATGCTTAAAAACATCCTAAAATGATAACAAAGGAAAAAGATATATAAACATCACAAAATGAAACACAAATGTCTGGACATATCTTTTATATAAAGCCTTTTTATCAGAAGACACCCTGAAGTCATACCCTGTCAAAAGCTAACACATTTAAGGATGGTGTGGGTTTTTTTTTTTTCCAAATATGTTTTATATATTGTATTCATTAACAACAGATAAGTGTATTTGTTCTCAGCACTTGAACAAGGTATTTATGGCATTTATCTTGACAACAGCAAAACATTCTGACAATATAATTGCACAGAAAATGTTCAGTGACTTGTTTGAACCCTTGCATCCTTTTAGAGATGGATTAGATTGTATCCTAGATTTTCAGCTTCACAAATAAATTAATGAGGTTGCCATTTTTCTAGCCAGCACTAACCTTGGTTTGTGTTTATTCCCGTTTCTTGGTTGGTGGTACTGTCAATTTTAAAGAACAAACCTGTTAATGACATAACCTTGGTATCTAAAATACTCTGCTTTCCTTTCCATAACATATAATTTGCTTAAAAGGATCCTATTGTTAGAAGGAACATGCTTGGCTTTTAAAGATAATGAAATCATTCTTTTACCTGATTATTAATTTTCTAGCAAGCTAGTCTTCTATTGTAGTGTAAACTATTTGTGGATTTATTCTTTTATGTCATCTACTACTGACTTATAAAGAGTCTCACTGTGTTCCTTTCATAGTCCATTTGGTGGCTAATTTCAACAAAACGGAATCCTTTCCAAAGTGTTATTCGCTAAGGACAAATTCTGCAAACCACGCCTACATCGGGCAGTGGCAACAAAAATGGTGGTGTTCATGTGTCAATCACGTGTAGGCGAAAACAAAGGAAACCGCAGAGAAGATATACAAGATGCAGGCGCTTTATTGTCGATCGATTGTTTCATAATACATATCCTCCTTTTGCTCTAGAGTCTAGAGAAACAGGGACACAACAGCTGTGCTAAGGTGTAGTCCATCTCTTCTGTAGAGCTTGTTCTTCCCCAGGAAAGTAGTCCAGTTCCTAACAAAGTGGAAACCCTCCTCATCGCACCATGTCCTCAGCCAAGCGTTAATTGCTTGTAGTTCGCTCTGTCTCCTTGTGTCCGCTCTCGGTACTGGCAGGATCTCTGAGAAGGCTATCCTCCTTGTCCTTAGTCCTGGGGAGGAAACTGAGACTAAGGACAAGGAGGATAGCCTTCTCAGAGATCCTGCCAGTACCGAGAGCGGACACAAGGAGACAGAGCGAACTACAAGCAATTAACGCTTGGCTGAGGAGATGGTGCGATGAGGAGGGTTTCCACTTTGTTAGGAACTGGACTACTTTCCTGGGGAAGAACAAGCTCTACAGAAGAGATGGACTACACCTTAGCACAGCTGGGACGAGGATGCTGGCACGCAACGTCCAGAACGCCATAGACTTGGCTTTAAACTGAAGAGAAGGGGAAAGCCGATAGTCGAACTGACCTCGACACATCGGACATCAGTACCTGACAAGGATACTGACCTGGGACATTGGGAAGGAAAGCTTGGGACTGAGTGTGTATGTTTTGAAAAAGGACATCGGACATCAATACCTGATAAGGATACTGACCCGGGATATTGTAAGGGAGGACTTGGGACTGAGTGTGTATGTTTTGAAAAAGGACCTAAGGACGCATTGCAGGGACCGAGGGCACAAATGGAACTCGTAAGAGGCACCAACATGGAACAACAGGAGCCAGAGGAGCAAGGACCTTGTGAAATAGAGACCAGAACTGAGAGAAAATTACAAGAACAAGTGGTGCAAGGGAAACAGGCTGAGGACGTCACAGACACACAGCAGCAGGAGGAGGATGAAACTCGGGGGCTGGCAAACCATGAGGAGGACTGCAGGAGTACCAAAACACGAGGAGAACAAAAAGAGAGGGCAAAAAACTGGGTCTTAAACTGCCTGTACACAAATGCTAGGAGCCTGAGGGCCAAAATGGGAGAACTAGAAATCACTGCTAGCAAAAAGGACCTAGACATAATTGGAGTCACAGAAACATGGTGGACTGAGGAAAATCAATGGGATGTGGCCATACCAGGGTACAAACTATACAGGAGAGACAGGGCACATAAAAAGGGTGGAGGAATAGCGCTGTACGTAAAAGACTCCATACCCTCAACCAGGATGGAAACAACAGTTCAGGCGGATGGCTTGGAATCACTATGGGTTAAGCTACAGGGAGGAACTGGGGCAGACATTAAAATGGGTCTGTACTACCGCCCACCAGGACAACCTGAAGAAATCGACCAGGACCTGGAGGCAGAACTGAGGCAGGTATGCAGAAGCGGAAAGGTGATGGTGATGGGGGACTTCAACTATCCAGGGATAGACTGGAGTATTGGGCACTCAAACTGCGCAAGGGAGACCAAATTCCTAGAGGTCATGAGGGACTGCTTCATGGAGCAACTGGTCAAGGAACCAACACGGGGTGACGCCACTCTTGACCTAATCTTCAACGGACAAGAGGGGCCAGCAAAGGAGGTGACAGTATTAGCCCCGCTAGGTAACAGTGATCACAACACGATCCAGTGCAGGCTAGAAATTGGATCATCAAAGGGGAAAAGAACCACAACGACAGCACTCAACTTCAAAAAAGGAAATTATGATGCCATGAGGGAAATGGTGGGAAAAAAACTCAAAGGTAACATAGGGAAGATGGATTCCGTAGAAAAAGCCTGGACCTTACTCAAGGGAACTGTGCACGAAGCGCAAAACCTGTGCATCCCCAAGTTCAGGAAAGGGTGCAAAAAAAACAGAACAAAAAACCCAGTGTGGATAACAAATGCAGTGAAGAAGGCGATAAGCGACAAGAAAGCATCGTTCAGAAAATGGAAAAAAGACAAAACAGAGGAGAACCAAAAAGTGCACAAAGAACACCAGAAGGAGTGTCACCGAGCGGTTAGAAAAGCAAAAAGAGAATATGAAGAGAGACTGGCAGAGGAAGCAACAAACTTCAAGTCTTTCTTCAGATACGTCAAGGGGAAGCAACCGGCAAGAGAAGAAGTGGGACCATTGGATGATGGAGACAGGAAGGGAGTGGTAAAGGAAGAGAAAGAAATAGCTGACAGGTTAAATGAGTTCTTCACGTCAGTTTTCACGAGGGAAGATATAACTAACATCCCAGAACCTGAAGAGAGCGGAAAAGGAGACCAAGATGTAAAACTGGTCAATTTAGAGGTAAGCCAAGAAGATGTACTCAAGCAGATAGACAGACTAAAGAGCGACAAATCTCCAGGTCCGGACGGCATTCACCCAAGGGTACTCAAGGAACTAAAAAACGAAATAGCGGAGCCACTTCGACAAATATACAGCCTATCCTTAAAAACCGGAGAGATCCCGAAGGACTGGAAAATAGCAAATGTCACGCCCATCTTCAAGAAGGGCTCAAGGGGAGACCCAGGAAACTACAGGCCAGTGAGCCTGACCTCAGTCCCAGGAAAGATGATGGAGGCACTGATTAAGGACATCATCTGTGAACACATCGAAAACAATGAGCAGCTAAAACCGAGTCAGCATGGCTTCTGCAAGGGTAGGTCATGCCTCACAAACTTATTGCACTTCTTCGAGGGGGTAAACAGCCAGGTGGATAAAGGGGAATCTATAGATATCATTTACCTTGACTTCCAAAAAGCCTTCGACAAGGTACCACACGAAAGGCTGCTTAAGAAGATATGGAACCACGGGGTACAAGGGGTGATCCACCGATGGATCAAAAACTGGCTGGCGAACAGGGAACAGAGGGTTGGCGTAAAGGGCCATTACTCAGACTGGAAAGGGGTCACGAGCGGAGTTCCGCAGGGGTCGGTGCTGGGACCGCTCCTGTTCAATATCTACATAAACGACCTAGAGGCGGGAACCAAGTGTGAGGTTATTAAATTTGCAGATGACACCAAACTATACAGCAGGGCTCAAACCAGGGGAGACTGCGAAAATCTCCAAAAGGATCTAACGCAGCTGGAAAAGTGGGCCAAAAAATGGCAAATGAGCTTCAACATAGGGAAATGCAAGGTCATGCACGTGGGGAAAAAGAACCCGATGTTCACATACAGAATGGGGGGAACACCGCTAGGGGTCAGTAACCTGGAGAGAGACCTGGGAGTGATGGTAGACGCAACACTGAAGACATCGGCGCAGTGCGCTACAGCCTCAAAGAAAGCTAACAGAATGTTGGGTATCATTAAGAAGGGTATTACGACCAGGACGAAGGAAGTCATCATGCCGCTGTATCGTGCAATGGTGCGGCCGCATCTGGAGTACTGTGTCCAGTACTGGTCGCCGTACCTCAAGAAGGACATGGCAGTACTTGAGGGAGTACAGAGAAGAGCAACTAAACTGATAAAGGGAATGGAAAATCTCCCATATACCGACAGGTTGAAGCAGTTGGGACTTTTCTCACTGGAAAAGCGGAGACTTAGAGGAGACATGATAGAAACCTTCAAGATCCTGAAGGGCATAGAAAAAGTAGACAGGGACATATTTTTCAAATTAAGGACCACCACAGGTACAAGGGGGCACTCGGAGAAATTGAAAGGGGACAGGTTTAGAACAAACGCTAGGAAGTTCTTTTTCACTCAGAGGGTGGTGAATACATGGAACGTGCTTCCAGAGGCTATTATAGACAAGAAAACATTAAATGGTTTCAAAGAAAGTTTGGATAGATTCCTAGAAGAAAAAGGGATTGAAGGGTATAGATAGATATAGACCACTACTCAGGCGATGGGCCTGATGGGCCGCCGCGGGAGCGGACCGCTGGGCAGGATGGACCTATGGTCTGCCTCAGCGGAGGCAACTTCTTATGTTCTTATGTTCTTATGTTCTTATTATCCAGCTTACTTTTAAATTTCAGTCCAACTTATCTCCTATTGTAATCGTGTTGAAATCAGAGGCTCCTTCTATTAATATAACCTCATCTCAACATGCTTTATTTGATACATTTCTCATCATCGCTCTGAGACTTATACTGTCCAACTGGAAATCTTTTGACTCGCTTAATGCACATTTCTGGTTACAATCTGTGTTACAACATAAACGCAAAATGTTGATTTCTACCACTAGGCCTCTGAACACTAAAGTCAACACGAAATGGGCCATTTTTAAAGATTATCTGGCTTCTCTCTAAATCTTACTCAGTTCTGCATATGGTACTGCTTATTTATCGTTCATATTTCTTCTCTTTTTTTCTTCTCTCTTTTCTCTGGGGGACCCCCTCTTCTTTCCCTTAAGTTAGAACTTTCCCCTTCCCTCCACCATTTAATAGTCTTTCCTTCTTTTTTGTTCACTCCACCCCCCTTTTATGATCTTTCCATTTGTTTTACTCGGTTGTACCACAAACCAAGAGAAATTATTATCTTACTCATATTTGAACTTCTTATGTTGTACTAGGAATTTCTCTGTTTGAATTGTTGAAACAGTATTAGTGATTTGTTTTTTTTTTCATTTTGCATTTTGACAACATTTTCAATAAAATTTCATGGTAAAAAACAAAACATCTTTCTCTGGGGTTCCGAGTTTTCAATATGCTGGAATGCCTGATATTGATAATGCACAACTAAATGCCGAGGTGATAAAAGTCTCTAGCAAATACTAATGGCAAATTCTGTAACCCAAACCTACATCGGGCGGGGGCTACATAAATGGTGCTGTTCACGTGTCAATCACGTGTAGGCGCCATTTACAGAATGGCGTCTACAGAAAAACGTAGGTGTTGGTAATGTAGGCCAATGTTTTAAAGGCCTGTGTTACTGGTACCTACGTTTGACTGAGAATCACAGCTAATGGCACCTAAGGTCATCTCTGCCCCTAACCATGCCTTCTTATGTTCTGATGTACTTTGACCTTAAGCACCATTAGGCACCATGCTTAGGTATGATTCCTTAGGTGCCTCCCAGCACCTACTTCTTATAATGAGCTAATCAGTTTTTAACAGCATGATCAATTACTGTGCAGATTAAAACCAATTAAAGCAATTAACCCCCCTTTTTTCAACAAAACCACAGTGCAGTTTTTCGTGCTGGTCATGGCAGTAATAGCTCTGATGTTCATAGGAATTCTATCAAATGACAATGGAACATAAACATAATTTACATTCTTAAAAGTTCTTCAAAAAATAAAGCTTATACATATAAAGTTGTCTTCAAAACTTCTTAAATTTCTATAAGTCAGATAGCAATCGAAGGGGTTTTGTCAAATTGTTCCATAACAGAAATCCTCATTTACTCATAATGCACAGTAGTCAGCTTTTCACCCCGCATGAAAAAACAAAACAGCAATTTGCAGATAAGTTCCTGTTTTTCAGCCATTTTATTAAGGGTTTAAAATTCACCAGGCTTTATACTTCTCAGGAGCTTTTCACCAATGTCATTTAAAAGCGTGGTTGAATTGTTCATTTATTTATCTGAATCCTATTTAAATTTAATTCTCCACACTATATAGACACTAGGGCTTTGGGCATTTGATAACAATTTTTGCATTCATTTATAGCTTAAAGAGAAAAAGAAAAAAGCAGTTTTAAAAAATTTTTGCACTATGAATTATAGATTCTTAGATTAGACCACAGAATGTTTTAAAATGGTGTGAGTGGGTAATGTCTGCCAAGCACGTTTGTGCATTTGGCGGTGTTGAACCCTGGTGAACTCAGACAAAACCTTTCACACAAGTTCCGACTTACTTATGTAACACTCTGTTTGTAACATCCAAACAAACACTTTGCATAAGGGGTTCAGTTAGCCCGAAACCCTTCAGGTGTCTGGAGAATAGAGAGCTAGTCTGGTTTTTGTATGCTTATATAACACCCATGGAACGCCTACTTTGCAGGCATCTTATTTTGGCAACTAGCTTTGAACGTTTTGTGGACAGATGGCCATCCATCTCCCTGTTGTTTCATCTTTTAGATTTTTATTTTTAATGATCCCCATAGTATATTACTGAATGTTCTAATACACTATAGAGCATATTTGCATGTACTATATTGTATATACATTATTCAAGGTTACATTTAATGAAGTACATAAATATATCTTACATCCCATGCTTAATAATAACCTTATTCATTTACTTCTAATAACTATAAAGCAACTTTTATAAAATTATATTAATCAACAGATGATAAATGACCATGCATGAGATGCCATCTCATGCAAGTAACAAGGATAAGTTTGGAAAGGTGAGCTTTATCAATGTATTACAGCATTAAATCTGACATACTGATGGCATATATTTATGCTGTAGTTTCTTGGTAGATAACAATAAAGCTGCAACCCATTAACCTGACATTATGAAAAGGTATAAAACATATAGGCCCCCTTTTATCAAGCTGCAAGTTTTTTTATTGCAAACCACTGTGGTAAAAGCTCCAACGCTCATAGGAATGCTATGAGCGTTGGAGGTTTTACTGCAACGGTCTGCAATTTAAAAAAAAAGCCTTACACAGCTTGATAAAAAGGGGCCATAAATTGGTAACAATTCTGCATTATTTTATAATAATAGTATGCAGAATTATTATATCATGAAGTGATGATGAGCATGTCAAGAACTTAATAGCTTCTTTTACTAAACCACGGAAGAGCTTCTTTCTGTGGCCTGACAAGGTAAATGCTCTGACACTCATTCAGTTCCTATGAGCGTCAGAGCATTTACCTCATTGGCCTGTGGTAAAAAGTTTTTCCATGGTTTAGTAAAACCCAGCATAAGTAATAATTCATTGTTTTATTGGAATATGAACATATATGGTATATACTTATATGACCTATGACCTCTTTTCTTGAAAGACTGTGAATGAGGAAGGACATTTTAATAAATAAAAAGACCATATGCTCCTCCCAGCCTATATGAAAACTTTCCTTTGGCCAATATTGGAACAAGGACAGTCTCACCAGGTACTTCCTAGAACCCAATGTAACATACAGTATGTAAGACTATCTCCCATTGTTATTTTAATATTATTAGTCAATATAATTCACTTTGATAACATGTTATTATTCAAGTGTCTCAAAGCAAGATATAGTCTAAAATACTGGAAATACTTCATTAGACAATAAAGAAATTAATAGATGCATTGCATTACATCATTTAGAAATGATCACTATACACAAACCTTTGATGATTCATGTTGTTTTCTAGTTGTCAAATGCAAGGGAATCACCAGTATTTAAAACACTGCTGTCAGTGTTGGATTCAAATGCAGAACATAGTGTTTCAATTTGAACCCAGATATTCAATACCAGACCATACCCATCTATCAACATTGCATATCTGGGGACAGAATAGCTGTTGGAAGGTATCCAGGTACTACAAATATTATGGCTACTTTTAGGATAACTTCCACCTTTGCATGGCCTCTACCGGTGGTGTAATGAGGGAGGCTGGTGCCTATGGTGGTGGCACCCAACATGCTGTGCCCTGTGCCCCCCCCCACACACACACATTTCCCTGCTGTTTGAGTGACCTCTTCCTCCCCCCCACCCCACGTACCTCTTGAAATGTTTACCAGAACAAGTAGCATCTTCTACATGCTGCTTACGCTGACCTTGGAACCCTTCTGATGTCATGTAACAAAACATAAGAATTTATTTCTAGACCGCCATTACTGTAAAGTTCAATGCAGTTTACAATAGACTAGCTACGATACATAAATCAACGTGAAGAATATGTTAGTATTAAGAGCTAAGAAATTTAATAAACAAGAAAGTCTTAAGTTGTTTCCTATAATGAAGGTAAGAAATGGATGATGATGATGAAAGCCGCTTGAAATCCTAGTCCCATAAAGCAATTTGAAAAGAGAGGGTTTTAACATGATATCTTTGGTACCTACACCCCTTAGATGGAGGAAAAACAAAAAAGGTTTTGGCAATACGTGAGTGTTGCATAGAATAATAACAAAACAACTCAGTTAGGTAGGACGGAACCAATCTCATTAATACCTTATAATAGAGACACCCCAATTTAAAAAGAATTTGTGCCTCCACAGGTAACCAATGCAATTCATGATAATAATAAGTGATGTGGTCATATTTTCTTAGTCCATAAATGAGCCTAACCGCCGTATTCTGGATTATTCGTATCTTAAGTAGATTTTTCTTAGTGTTTGCCAAATAGATGATATTACAATAATCCAAATGCCCGAGAACCAATGACTGTACCAGAATCTTAAAGGCAGAAAAGTCAAAATAGTTTTTGAGTGTGCAAAGTTTCCATAACATATTGAAACCCTTGCAAATCACTATGTCTACCTGGTTGCGCATGGTAAGATTCTGATCAAAGTAACCCCTAGGACTTTTAGAGTTGATTGACTTGGATAGTGATTATTTTTTATTAGTAAAGATGTCCCAATTGTGTCATTACCTGGAGACAGAAAAAAAAATGGTTTTGTCAGAATTAAACTTTAAACTAAATTATTTGATCCAATCTTCCATCACACTACTTATTTCTTCTATAGTATGAGTTATATTTGAGATGATGGCTGCACAACCAGGAAGTGACATCAGAAGGGAGCCAGGGTCGGCATGAGCAGCAAGTGGGAGATGCTGATCGTGCCAGCAAACATTTCAAGCGGTATGTGGAGGCTGAAGAGGTGCATTGGCGTTAAGGTCTAGCGCGCACGGCAATTCAGCATGCACTAAGCACGCGCTAAAACCGCTATCGCAGCTTAGTAAAAGGAGCCCTAAGGTGCTACATTTACAGAATAAGGGCTGTGTAGACAATGTTCAACAATACAGCTATTTATTTCTTTATTTTCTTTTTATTGTATTTAGAATATACTCATACAATCAAAAAATAAGCTTTGACATGAAAACCAACAATGACACAAAAAATTAAATCGATATCAATTATACAAGCAAAATGTAAATACATAGTCCATCATAGAGAAGAGTAGGACAAGAAGAGAAACAAACTCCTTTGAAGATGGGTATAAAGAAAACAAAATCAAATTAGAAAAGGAGTGAAATCCTTTGTCAATCATTCAGTGAACCAGAGCAAGAAGAGGTGCATCTAAGTCACAGAAAATGTCTCTCCCCCCTTAAAAAAACCCCAAATAAAACAGTTGAAATGGTATTAGAGTGACATGCAACATTAGAAGGTCCCTCTGTGCTTAAAAAAAAATTCTGATCCTTATATTTTTATTCTTTTGTTGCCTAAGACTAACCACAAAGGAACATAAGAACATAAGAAGTTGCCTCCGCTGAGGCAGACCAGAGGTCCATCTCGCCCAGCGGTCCGCTCCCGCGGTGGCCCATCAGGCCCATTGCCTGAGCAGTAGTCCCAGACTATCCCTATAACCTATCTCTATTACTATCTGTACCCCTCAATTCCTTTCTCCTCTAGGAACCTATCCAAACCTTCTTTGAAGCCTTGTAACGTGCTCCGGCCTATCACAGCCTCCGGAAGCACGTTCCATGTATCCACCACCCTCTGGGTGAAAAAGAACTTTCTGGCATTTGTTCTAAACCTGCCCCCTTTTAATTTCTCCGAGTGCCCCCTTGTACTTGTGGTTCCCCATAATCTGAAAAATCTGTCCCTGTCTACCTTTTCTATACCCTTCAGGATCTTGAAGGTTTCTATCATGTCTCCTCTAAGTCTCCGCTTTTCAAGGGAGAACAGCCCCAGCTTTTTCAGTCTGTCAGTATATGAGAGGCTTTCTATACCCCTTATCAGTTTAGTTGCTCTTCTCTGGACTCCCTCAAGTACCGCCATGTCCTTCTTGAGGTACAGCGACCAGTACTGGACACAGTACTCCAGATGTGGTCGCAGCTGAGGGAAATTCTCCCCCTAGTTCAGCTACAGTCACACCGCGCCAGACTGTTAGTACACCATGTACGGTACCTACTTCATAGGATGTATTTGCTCTTGGAGCTAATAATGCCCAACTTGGCTAGCAATACCTCACTGGGCCTATTAGGACCAAAAACTCCTCCATACCCATGTCACATCTCTTCTAGTAAAAGCTCATTGGCTCCCCGTACCACACAGGATAACCTATAAAATCATACTTCTAACCTTTAAAACACTCCATAACAATCAACCTGAATTTCTAAACAATATTACAATTCCCTATACCCCTGTTAGAATACTCAAATCACAAAATCTTTTAACAGTTCTATCTTTCAGTATTATTAGCACTACACACACAACAAACTTTTCCTTAACAGCACCGATGCTCTGGAACTCGTTGCTCTCTGAACTACGGGACAAAACTATACTAGATCGATTCAAGGGAAAACTAAAAACGTTCCTCTTTAAAAATGCTTTCAACCTTTAACCCACTAATCTTTGGTTATCAGATGGGATCCCCGCCCATTTTACATTTCCCCTAGATGGCTTTCTTTCCTATTGGAATTGTATTTCCTCCCTCCAAACCTATTGTTGTAGTAAGTCTCGTATGTTACAATTTACGTTTCCCCTATTTGTTTGCTTTTATTATGAACATACTGCTTAGAAGCGTGATAGCGGTATATCAAATTGTTATTAAACTTGAATATATTCATCTACCCTGTGAGAGGAGCAAACCTGGTAGGGCCAAAGACTCAACCAGGGGATAGAGTCTGTGACGGCATCTCTGAAGAGTACTGCCAAGAAGCAGGGATCAAACTCAGTAAAGCCCTGTGCAACGGTAAGCCAGTAAAATTTAATTGCACTGTTTTATTGAGAGTCAGTCTAAATCTTTTTTATAAGAGAGGCAACTTTTTTTTTTTCTCAAAATGTACCTTTAAAACACAACTGATTGTTTTTTAAACAACAAATTTCAAGACTCCTGAGAAAGGTACCCTGAGTACTGAAACACATGCAGCGTTGAGTCGCTGAATGTTTTTATATTACCCCTACTGAAACATCTCGACCTTCCCACTTTGTTTTGTTTATTTGATTGCTTCTGTGGGGATTTCCTGCTGCTTCTAGTGGTGCAGTTTTAAGTGATGAAGACATCAGGGAAGCTGTGATGTCCTAGTTTGAAGGTCAAACAGAAGAATTCTTTTCAAAAAGGTTAAAGTCATTTTAGGAAAAGTGGATGAAGTGTATGGAGCTATAAGGTCTATACTGAAACATGAAACCATTAAAAAAACTATTTTCTTTCCTAATGAGGTAGATAAATTAATGAATGACCTACATATTTCTTTGGCTTCTTCTACTAAACTGCAGGTTTTGTAAACTTCTTTGTTCTCACAGGTTTCCTCGAAAGACGGCTTATCCATTTTGATCACAGAATTGAAAGGTTCTCAAGCTTTTTGGCTGAAGATAAAAATATGCTCTTAAAAAAATTGAAAATGTAGGGCTCCTTTTATGAAGCCGCGTTAGCGGCTTTATCGCACGCACCTTTTTAGCGCATGCTAACCCCCGCGCTAACCAAAAAACTACCACCGGCTCAAGAGGAGGTGGTAGCGTCTAGTGTGAATGGAAAATTAGTGCACGCTATTATGAGTATTAAACCGCTAACCTGGCTTCGTAAAAGGAGCCCTTAGTAGGAACTTGAATATGAGATTTGAATTTGAGTCAAATGTTGCCTCTCCTAAGGATTTGTTCTACTTAGGGCTCCTTTTACTAAGGTGCGCTAGCATTTTTAGCACACGCACAAGATTAGCGCGTGCTATAGCGCACGCTAGCCGAAAAATTACTGCCTGCTTAAAAGGAGGCGGTTGCGGCTAGCGTGCGTGGCATTTTAGCGCACGTTAAAACCGCTAGCATACCTTTGTAAAAGGAGCCCTTATTCTTGAAAACAGTGCGTAAATATCTAGAAACAGTGATACAACTATTTTAACCTGAAGATGACCTCTGTTCTCCTTTTCTTGGCCCAAGCTAATGCACTCTCAATCAGTCTGCCAGCTGAGAAGCTGAGAATATCAATTTCAGTGTTGATTCTTGATAGAACCACTCAACCACACATTAAGCACTATACTGAATACAGTTCCAGTCACTTCATCTATAAAAAAAGATATAGTAGAAATAGAACAGGGAGGGCAACTCGGATGTTCTTTTGCAACCCAGACAACCTATAAAAAATTGGGCTTTGCACAATATAGTACATTTCTTTGAAATCAGACATGCTTTAATATAGTTATTTCATTAGTGATTAAACACTGGGGGGTAAATTCTCTATTAGTACGTCTAACTTAGGCATGCTTTAGACGTCCGGTAAACGCAAGTGCCAATCAAACGGTACTTAGGCGTGCGGTAGATGTCCCTACAACCTATTCGCGCAATATAGACGCAGGTTTCTGAAACGTCATTAAGACGTCTCCAATGGACCCGTGATAGACGTGGGTACGATTTTTTTTTTTTTTTCTTAAGATTATACTTTTTTTATACTCTTTATTATCACTCATTCAGCATTGTAAGTATAGGATGATGAAAAAGATAACCAAAACACAGTATACCATTTTGTAAACTATATATTAGTTGATCTAGCAATATCAGTGAGGTAGGGAATGGCAGACAGAGAACACTGCTGTGTTGTATCTTTTTCCTCTAGGATATCAGAATTGTACAGTTTACCATTAATACAAGGAAAAAAAATATGTTATGTTTCAAAGGAGAACTAGAAGATGAAACATACCGAGTGGGTGTTGAACTTACATTATCAGTATGGAAGGTGGGAACCGGTAGATGTATGCTACACAGAAAGCTGTACAGAAATGTCATACTCACCTCCTATTAGAAGTGGAAAGGATAGGACTTTGAACACCATATAGACTTTTTATAAACTTCGTTTAAGTTTCACAAAGACTGGCAGGAAAGGCACCCTAAGTCATCCAATAAGCTTTCTCTCGATTTCCCAGAGACATTATTTCAGAGAGGATAGTTTAGAAGTGATATCTTGCTCGAAAGAACACTCTCCTGGTCTTAAAACATTCCTACAATCAGCTCATTCTTCAGAACAAAGGTAAATCCCATAACTTACACTGGCCCAACTTAGAAACAGAATCAAAACACAGATCAGACCTGAATGTGGCTTCTAGTTCACAGGAAGAGGAAGTAGCCAGCAGCACAATACTGACCTCATTGTGACATCATCAAGGTGCACCTGGAAGGTAGATATGCCACAAGTAAAAGACAAGCCGGGAGTTGAACTCACAACCTACAGATGATCAATATTGTGCTTTTACTACTGACCTACACCTGTGTCTCTGGTTCCCCTGTCATAGCATACCTTAGTGATGTGCCAAGGTATAATCAGCTTAGCTATCATATCATAATTAGCTGACACAAAAAAGTGGTAGCTCAATGGTTTAAAGCACTGCTTTCACTGACCTGAAATCCATATTCTCAAGTATGGTTGAATACATAGTCCAAAAGTGCTGTTTTGATCACACGCAAATTCAACTTCTCTAATGTTTTGTATCTGGTATTGCTAATGTGCTGTTTCAGATGAAAATGAGATGTGATTGGTCTGTATCCTGTAATTTTATTCAAATGAGTATTGTGTCAGCTGAAGGAGTTGAGGGTGTTAAAACCGAACTGTACTACTGAATGAATCTATTCCGTTTAGGCGCTTAACATTCGGCGTCCTATATGCTACAATAATGGCATTCCTTTGGTAAGTAATCACAACATCCTTAAATGGTTTAAGATTTTTATTGTAGAATATCATGTCATTTCATTGACACTCAAAAGTCCAGAAAAGCGGTGTGAAATTGTAACACATGCAACTGCAGTTCGCTGAGATGGATCACAGCTACACCGGTATACAGAGTAAGCCACTCCTAGGTCCATATCAACTCCCAGCCTACAGGAGGAAAGGGTACAATGTCAGTGCCTGTGAAATATTAAGATTTCTTCATGGTAGGGTAAGGCAGGATGTAGGAAAAGGAAGACAGGAAAGTAAGGAGGTCAGAGAATAAAGGCCAGAGGTTTCTGCCATAGAAGCAAGGGAAATAAAAGCTGTCCTCCTTGTTACAGAGTCCATATGTGAGCTAAGAACCTACACACACTGGTTGGAATGTTGAAGGTTAGTAGAAGTGAGCACAAATGTCTCATACCTACCTATGCACAAGTATCAGGAATACATCACAGGATCCGCCCGTATCACAGGAACAGCTTCACGATGAGATGCTAGCCACAGGAGGAGGAGGAGGAGATCAGCTGGGCCCGAACACCTGCAAAGAGGGGAAGCATGTTAATACATTGGAAAAGTCCCCCACCTCAAACTGTCACAATACCTACAGTTACCCTATAGCTTCAGTTGAACTTGAAGTACCAGCATGGAGAAGGGAGGGGGGGTGCTATAGTCTTATGCTACACAGAAACTTGTAGACCAATACCATCATTAACTCCTACAAGGTGTGGAAAGCTGAGCAGCATATAGGCTTCTGATAGCCATAGTTTTAACATTTTAGCAGTATAGGTCATCCAATCGGCTTTCTCTGAGCTTCCACTATAGATGTCATTTATACCTAAAACTAAGGGGGTGTTCAATCAACACACATGCTAACCTAACACCAGCATGTGTCGATATACGATTTGTTGTTGGTAAAACAACAAAAAACCAAGAGGTCCTAAACTGCTAGCTCTTACCAGGCCATCGAGAAGCACATTACGATGCCCTTGTATGGTGACGATGAAAGTCTTGGACATCCAACCTGCAACAAGAGTATGAAAGCTGTTAGCTATTTGACATGTGGGCAATTCATCATAAAGCCTGCTAATGGAATGATATACAGGAGCAACATAGTGAATGAGGCCAAAAACAAAGATAGCTATATTTGATTCTTACCTATTATTCTACCTTTAATACTTGAGCTGCTACCAATAACTTCTTGCTTTGCTGGTCAGGGACATCTGAACTTTAACTTCTGCCTAGAGAAAGAGGCATCATCACATTCACTCACATGAGATAGAGACAGACAGAGAGAGAGAAGCTGTTTGGGGTTCACATAAATATACTCACCATTATCCCAAGAAATGGGCTCTTATTAGGTTGTCCCTGACCACCTGCCCTCTCCTACGCTCTTCTTGCTCAGGTAGAGGCCTGCGTCTAGCTTGGATGTCCTCGTCATCGTCACTGTCTTGGACCGGCTCAGGAGGGTCTGGCATCCGTCTTCTCAGCGCTAGGTTATGTAGCATGCAGCAGGCAACAAACATCCTGGACACCTTGTCGGGCCTGTACAGTAGTTGCCCTCCTGAGCGGTGTAGACATCTAAAGCGGGACTTGAGCAACCCAAACGCATGTTCCACGATGGTCCTTGTGGTGTTCAGGGCCCGGTTATATCGCTCCTCCTCTGGCTGTTGGGGACGCACAATTGGGGTCATCAACCACGTCCTCAGGGGATAGGCACGATCACCTGCAAGGAGAAACAATATTAGAAAAGGGGCACATATCTGTTGTCCATTGTTCTGCATCATCCTCCAAAGTTAGCCATGACCCTGTGGTAAAATGAGAGAAAGGCGGTTAATGTAGCAAAGCTTTATCTGCAGTAGTACGTTAACTCACCAACCAGCCATCCACCTTGGATTTCACCCCTCTGGAACCTGCCACCTAGGCCGGAGTGGGCCAGGATATAAGCGTCGTGGCAGGACCCTGGGAAGCTGGCACACACATCTGTCACCTCCATGGTAGCACTACAGACCATCTGCATGTTCATGGAATGATATGCCCTCCGGTTCCTAAATTGCCTTTCAGTTTCAGCAGGTGGTCTGAGTGCTACGTGTGTGCAGTCTATAGCTCCCAGGACAGAGGGGAAACGTGCCAGTTGAGCAAAACCCCTCATTGTGCGTCGCCGCTCTGCCTCACTCATCGGAAACTGGATATACATAGCAATACGCCTTAATAAGACTTCCAAAAACTTATTGATTATCCTGGATACAGACGGTTGACTGATGCCAGCCCCAGCTCCCAGGGGCCTTTGGAAGGTTCCTGTAGCCAAAAACCCCAGGGCTGTAGTTACTTGTACATAAACTGGAAGGGAATGTCCCCTAAGAGTGGTGCGCTCCAAATCCACCTGCAGTTGCTCACAGAGATGAACTATGGTCTCCCGATTAAATCTAAAGAGACCAATACACCGCTCATCTGTCATATCAAGGAAGTTTGCCCTGGGCCTATATACCCTGGGGGCCTGGCGTCAGCGTCAGCCTGGGCCTCTGCCTCTAACCTGGCCACGCCCCAGGGCCACAGCCGTACCTCTTCCTCTACCTCTAACCTGCCCACGCCCCGGGGCCGGGGCCGGGGCCAGACCCCTTCCTCTGCGCAGCAATCTATCAAGGGCCACCACACGTAAGACAAACTCAAAGTCGTCAGCCATCTCTCAAACCAACACCAGACCAAAGACACCAACTGACAAGTACACAACAAAAGGGAGAAGATGGGGGAAAGGAGAAACAATAAGATCACAGTACAAAGTCACAATATCACAAATCAAGCACCAGAAGCACGAACGCACGGGAGTCTAAAGGAGACAAAATAATGGTTTTTTAAAGCTCCTTATATACTCTCGACGCCGATGTAGCGTCTGACGTCATAGAAGCCATTAGAATTTTGAAATCTGTTTGCACGTTCATTGGGTGTGCATAGATCAAATACACCTGTAGATACTTGCAATGATTACCCCTTGTCAAAGCTTGTACCTAAAGCCATTTCTGGAGACTCCCATTCCCAAATCCCCAACATAGCTCAGTGCTTAAAAGCACTGCATGTATCTTCCAAAGGTCAGGGGTTCAAGTCCTGATTAAGGTTACCAAAGACATAATATTATTTTGTTTTTCCACCCACCCAAACATGCATAGCTAAGCTAAAATATGTGAACCTCCTACTTCCCAATCTTCATTTATTTCATTTATAATTTGTCATTGTGTTTGGGGGAGGTGAAGTTTCATTAGGTTTACATGGTAAGCTTCTAAGCGTTCTGCTGTACTTTTTTGTATAACAGCGATATCGGGGTGGTTTAGGATGTAATCTACAGTGTTGATGTAGCGCGGAGCGGCCGCTGCAAGCACGCCCAAGCGGCACAAACACGTCATCGCGTTTTTTTGCGTTGTAACATCATAGAATCGCCCGTTCTTCATACACAGTTATTTTTCCTAAAATGGCTGCCAGGAGACAGCCAAATTTCTCTACTGAGGACTCCAGGCTGCTGGCCAGGCTCTTCTTGGTACATGAGCACCACTATTTTAGAGTGGCAGGCCATCGCAGGTCATACCTGCAGTTCAGGAACTCCTGGACCCGCCTGACCCGGCGGTATAACAGAAGAGCCTCATGTCCCAGGGAAGTAAGTATTCCAAGTCAGGCCCTCACAAATAATCATGTAAAATGTAATGATGGAAAACTGTCTCAATCAAATTGTTCATGTTTTTGTGGGTAAATTTTGATTCCTTTTAAAAACTACAATTGTGTATAATAAATCTTTTACATTGAATACTGAAATTAAAGCACATCCCAAAGGAGCAGTAGTAGGATTTCAAATGACAAATTCAGCTCCTAGAAGGCATCTATTCCATTCACAACATGCACACAACTAATTTTTGGGTCACAAGCTTCGCATTTGTAATAGAAACATCTTGAAATCAACTTTGCCAAAGGAAAACAAATATATTAAAGTGCTGCTATGTCATTTCAAATACCTTCAACTTTCCTGTATCAATCTGCTGGTCTAGGGAGATAGTGGCATGACGTTTAAAGTGACAGCGTCAGTACCCTGACGTCAGGGGTTTCAAGCCACGCTGCTCCTTCTGACCAAACTATTTTATTGCCCCTGCTGCATGATTGTAAGCTCACCAGGACATGCTGTAATGTGGGGCAGTGCTGATAGGCTACAGCATCAGCACCCTGGGGTTGTGAGTTCAATCCCACACTCCTCCTTGTGATGCTGGCCATGTCACCTCACACACCCCCCCCCCCCCACTGTCCCAGGTACAGTAGAGAGATAGCGATGCCTCCAGCACAGAAAGGGGAAAATGCTGGAGTACGTGAATAAATTCATGTAAAACATGTGGCAGAAGGGGGTGGAGGCAGGCAGCAAAGCGGATAGGGGCTCTTGGAGGGCAGCGTACTCCATTTTTATGTGCTTATAGAGGTCAATACTTAAGTAAACATGTTATGCCACAGTGCTAGATGGCACTCATCATATCCCTCCCTCTCTGTTCTTTCTCTCTCTCTCTATTATCCAGGTTGAGGATCTCAGGAAAAGGGGGCGGCTGCTGAGGCGCCAGGAGCGGGCCTTCCTTGAGGGGGTGAGGGAGGAATTGCACGCTGAAGCCGGTGAGTAATGAGTCCAGCGTGTGTTTCTTTGTGATCAGCCTACCAGAATAAATAGATGAAAATGCTTGAGTAGCTGTAAACCATTCTTAATCATAAAATCTGCAGTAAAGCTGCTATTGTGATATCATGTCACAATGGCGTTATGGTGTTCTACTTGCCTCACTTACTTACGCTACATTTTGATGTTAACAGTGGAGTAGGTGCTTTGCATCCTGTTATTAGCATTTGAAGAAAATAACGTATTAAAGAATGTCATGTTCAAAAGTGTTGTGGACATATCTGACTGTATCCTATTTCTCTCTTGTCAAGCAGCAGCACAGGCACCCCCTCAGGAGGACCCGCAACTAATGGAGGGAGCCCCACCCTGGTCCTCGGCGGAGGAGGAAGAGGAGATGGAAGAGGAGGAGGAGGAGGAGGAAAAGGAGGAGGCCTGGCAGCCCTCAGGACCACCCACACTGCCTGCCCCACCACTGACCCCTGGACCTCCACCACTGCCCCCTGGACCTGCACCGCCTGCCCCACCACTGCCCCCTGGACTGCCTGCCCCACCACTGCCCCCTGGACCCCCACTGCCTGCCCCACCACTACCTCCAGGACCACCACCACCATCCCCTGTTGGACCTTCCCCTACCCATAGCCCTTCCCCTCACTCTTCTGCCCTTCCTGTTCCCATCCCACCCCCTTTCCTTGCTGTTCCCCCCCAGGAGCAGCCCGACCAGCCTCAGGAGGGGGTGGTCAGGGAGATAGAGCCCTACTCTGCCCTCTTGGAAGAGGTGCAGGTATTGAGAGGGTGTGTTGAGAGGATGGAACATGCCCTCTTGCGGCTGGTAGCCGAAAGAGGGCATGGTGCCAGCAGCCATACACCCTCTCAATAACTGCACCTCTTCCGCCCCCCTCACCTGAGGTAGCTCAAGCTGCTCTTGGGGGGCACCCACCCTCTTTCCCTGCGTTATGTGTTATGTAAATAGTTATTTTGTTCTAAAGTTTAAATTTTAAAAAAAGTTTTCTATTTGAATAAAAAAAAATTTTAAAGTTTAAACTTTCCTGTGTGGTTTTAACCTTGTAGCATCAGCAGTTTAGTGGACAGAGTCCAAGGTAGATAGGGGTTCAGGAGGGACTGCTGAATGGGCCCTTTTCAATATAACAACAAGGTGACATATAGAAATTTTGACAATCTTTATTGGGGTCTGTCATTCATTCTATTACCTGCTAGCCACTCTGATGTCAAATCATTGCAGAATCTAGGAAAGAAGCAAGTGAATGCAAGGATATATGCAACTGTAGGTAGATGACGACATCTCAGCTATGATGTGCAAAGTAAGCCAGCCCCTGTTCCAAAGTAAATGGCTACATAAGGAAGAGAATATAAGTCACTGTGGTAGATTTGTTGTTGAGGAATAGGGTTACTGCTAGTAAGAGTTGGCTCCACACCAGGAGAATCCAAATGAGACATGTGGGTTTTTCTTCCTTTCACGGAAGGTGATGGAAGTAAAGGCCACATACCTCAATCTATCCTCCTGGTTCTTGAGCTGCACTATTTTGGTTAAGCAGGTGTGGAAACCACAAAGATGCTCACAGCTGCACTGCTCTCAGTAATACAAAACTCCATCTGACAATACTGCAGTTGCCTGTCTAAGACACCTGAAAACAGAAAAGAGGAGAAGCTGGTTTACACAAGGTTCACAAACAGGGGGTTCAACCCCCAGGTCCATATCTGTCCTCCCTTCCCTGAAGCAATGTGTTAACCTCATTTATGTTGAGCTGCTTAGATGTCACCGTGGTATAGTTGTTAAAGCAATAGCCTTAACTCGCTGATGGTGTGGGTTAATATCACCTGTAATCCTCCACTGCTACTGTTTAGAACTCATGTGAGGGAATAGACTAACTGAAAACAAAAAGTTTGTGTGCATATAACAGCAGGAATGCGTGCCATGGTGTTCTATGAGGCCAACATTATCAATTTACTATTGTTCCTGAAAGTCATCAAGGATACCTGTGTGAAGAGAACAATAGAAGTGTGAAACATGTTAGCTTTGTGAACATTTATTTCACTCATCAGAAGAGTGACTCAAGTGAAGAATAGTAGAATAAGCAAATAAAGGTTACCATATATCATTCTCACCTACAACTGTTTGGCTAGGTGCAAGCTGGTGTGCTGAGCTGCTCGTCTGGTCTCTCTCTGGCAAACACATAGGTGATGAGCATAGTTAACCTGAAATGAAGAATAGAGAGAAACTGTTAACAAAGACCTATGTCTCCAAAATTAAACACTGAAGTTGTGTCAGAACACACACCTAGAAGTAACAGAGGTGCTAACATACCTTTAGACTCCTTATTAAAAATGGCAGCCATTAGGCACTCATTAGGAGTTTTCCACCTGAACCATGTACACTGATTGGATGTCCACTGAATGGCAGTGTTCCCCCCCCCCCAACACACCCAACCTATTCTTATCAATGAGTTAGTACACAGAACCATTCCTCACCTGATTTTAACTTGCCTGTAATTTGATTCTACAAATAATTAACTTTAGCTCTATGAGTAAACCCTCTCAGATGTATGAACACATCCATTTTACTTACATATCCATATTTCTACCAGCAAAATTTCTACCAGCATGGTCTTTATCAGTCTTCTCAGTCATTTTTGTCAGCCCTGTGGAATGGAGAGTAGGAGATATCAGAAATAAAATAACTATTATAAACAATAGCACACAATGAAAGCCCATAAAGAGAAGTCAGTTTTTGCTGGTTGGTTTCTTTAGTTCTATCATAAGGACACCTAAGCAGCTTACAAAATATCATTCTCACCTGGACTTACTATCTGAGCTGCTTCTAGAATAGATAAAACAACATATTAGAATATTGTTAATGGCTCTGTGGAATAGAGAGAAATGGGAGGCAGAGATAGGAAAAAAAATGTAAAAGACTAAGACAGAGTAAAGTCTCAAACATCTGCATAAGCAATAGGACAGAATAGAAAGGAAACGCTGCTCACCTGGACCTTCTTATACCCATGCACGCCTATGTAGCGTCTGACGTCAGCATGGCGGGAAAACTTTCTCTATGCCTATTGGGCGCCGTTCGGGTGCGGTTCCTTGGCCCGCTTCCTCACCACGCCTATCACACCTCATTGGCTGTTCTATGGGGGGGTGTTTGAACGTGTTCTACAAGTAGCCTGAAAAGATGGCTACACCTTGCAACATGGCTCCAAAGCGAAAATCGAATTTCTTGTATGGAGAGTTGCAGATCCAAATGGGGGCAACTATGATTCCCTCTTTGGGAGGGAAGCTGATAGGATTGGGATAGAAGGCCAGCATGCTATCTGGAGAAGAATATGCAGTGACATAGATGCTGTACACCATCAGGGCCGTGATATAGAGACTCTGAAAAAACGGTGGCGTGCCCTGCGGAGAGAGGTCCGGCGGAAGCAGGAACGGATTAATGCGCAGGGTCCTTGCGGCAACCTCCAACTGACTGTCCTGGAGAGTGAGGTGATGGACATAGTGGGTCCTGGAATAGGTCCTGTTGTGGGAGCCATTGATATTTCCCTGGGGCACCAAGGTAAAATCAGTTTACATAGAAGCCATTGACTTGTTGGTGTTTTAACTCATATTTTATATCTTTCTAAACTACAACAGTACTATACAACCAATGCAATTCATAGTAATATAATAAAAGCCATTGCCTGTTTTGATACTCTTGGAAGCCTAACATGTGGAATACGTTGCTAATGTTCCATATGTTAGCCTGCATAATACCTTGTAAATGACCAGATGTACAGTATTGTGACCTGTGATGCAATTCAAATGATGTTCTCAGATGTTACCGCTTTCAACTAATACTAATGTGTATTTTCTTGTCTTTTTGCAGAGGCGTCCCATCCTCCTTCTGCTGCTGATAGGGATGAAGGGGATGAGGAGGAGGAAGCAGTGGCTGGCACATCATACGCCACCCCTCCTCCTCAGAACAGTGATACACAAGCTGCACCTGCGCCCCCCCTTCATCCCCACGATGACAACAGGGCAGTAGAGGAGGGGGAAGAGTTGGAGGGGGAAGAAGAGGTGGATGAGGTCGGAGCCCTGGGGGAGGAAGATTTCCATCAGGGTGATGAGCTGGAGCCCCCCCCTGATGAGCTCCACCGTCAATTGGTGGAGGTGGGTGACCACATCCACCAGAGGCAAACTTTGCTCATCAGGGAGGTGGCTGAGATAAAAGAAGCCACACATGTCATGAACCAGCACCTGGCCTCCCTGGTGGCCGAGCAGTCTGCAGCACGTACCCTGCAGGCTGCAATGCTGGAAGAGCAGGCAGGGAGTCGCCGGGCCCTGGAGAACATGTGTGGCATTCTTTCACACCTTCTCCCCCAGCTCATCACCCAGACTGCCTCCCGTGGGGATCCTGGAGCTCAATCCACCTCCCAGACCTCCTCCAGCCAAGCTCCCACCAGGCAGGGTTCCCCCCCCGGCCACCCATGGTCGGGGTCGAGGCCGTGGCCGGGAAAAGGGAAAAGGAAAGGACCCCCATTAGGACCCACTATGTCCTCTGAACACTCCCAGGCCAGTCATGCCGCACGGACCCTGGGGCTCCGCTGGACCTCCTCTGCATGTACACGCCACAGCCTCTATATCACGGTTCAGTCACTGCAGATCTTTCATCCAGATAGCCTCCTGGCCTGAGTGCCAATCTTCATCAGCTTCAACTCCCATCGAGGGCATCATAGTTGGATAATAACTATTACACCCTTCCAAGGATCTGTAGCTCTCCAGGAGCCATGTTGCTAACTTCATCTTAAGGTGCAACCCGTGCCATCTGTTGGCAGCCTGGACATTTGCCTGACTTCATCTTAAGGTGCAACCCGTGCCATCTGTTGGCAGCCTGGACATTTGCCTGACTTCATCTTAAGGTGCAACCCGTGCCATCTGTTGGCAGCCAGGACATTTGCCTGACTTCATCTTAAGGTGCAACCCGTGCCATCTGTTGGCAGCCTGGACATTTGCCGGACTTCATCTTAAGGTGCAACCCGTCGCAGTGTTCCCGCTAAGCTGCGCTGGGGTGCGCTGGCGCTCAAAATATTACCTCGCAGCGCACAAGTTTCTCGTCACAGCGCACACAGTGTAGAGCACAGTTCTTCAACCGCCGGTCCGCAAACAAAATCTTGCCGGTCCGCGAAGGATTCGGTCCCCGCCGCAACGAAAGGCCGGCGTCAGCTGACTTGCAACTTCCTGTTGCAGTCGCTGTGCCGGGACTCCTGCCTTCGCCGGGACTCCTGCCTTCCACCGCGTTTGCCTCCTGCCTTGTCTCCGCACCTCCAGACCAGCAGCGGCAGCTGTGTATGCTTTTAACTTCGGCACAGAGCTGCCCCTAATCAATAGTTTAGCGCGGTTTCATAAGGCAGCCTCGGGGCCTTTGCTAGGCCGGCCCACATCGCATCATCGAAGCGGGCCGGCTATCAAAGGCCCCGAGGCTGCCTCATGAAACCGCGCTAAACTATTGATTAGGGGCAGCTCTGTGCCGAAGTTAAAAGCATACAGAGCTGCCGCTGCTGGTCTGAACTCTTGGGCCGCTGAAGGAGGGCAAAAAGCAGCTGTCCTGGAGGTTTCCCTTCCTCTCGCCTTTACAGGTTCCTTTTTTCCACCTTTTTTTTTTTTCCTTCAAACGGCAACGGGCCCCAGCATCGACTTCAATCAAGTAAGTTCCACTGTCAATCAAGCGGTTCTGCTCGGCCAAAGCTTCCCCTGTGACATGAGCCACCCTCAGGGGAAAGAAAGTGACCCACAAAGGTGAGGGGAAGGGGGGCAGATGATGGAAGTTGGGGGGGGGAGAGAGAGAGAGAGAGAGAGAAGGGGCAGATGATGGAATGGAGGAGATGAGAGAGAGAGAGAAGGGGACAGATGATGGAAGTGAGAAGAAGGGAGAGAGAGCAGAAGGCAGATGGATGTCAGTTGAGAAGGGAGAGCAGATGCTGAATGGAAGTGGGGAAAGAACACATACTGGATGGAAGGAGGAGATAAATAAAGGGGGAAGAAAATAGTAAGATAATGGAGGGGTGAGGGAAAGGGGTGACAAGCTGTGTGTAGACACAGTGAAAAGAGGGAAACGGGACTAAATAGTAAGAAAGAATTTAATTTAGATGGAGGCAGAAAATAGAGAAGGAAGACCAGAGAAGAAAAGGGAAGAGAGAGCAGAGAATGATCAGATCTGAGTGGAGGAAATGAGAAGAGAGATATGCTAAAAACCACAGGGGGGAGGGAAGGATAGAGATGCCAGACCATGAGGGGAACAGAAGGAAGATGATGGATGCTAGACCAAATTGGGGGGTGGGGGGGGGGCAGGAGGAGAGATGGCAGGGAAAGACAGACAGTGAATGGAAGGGGCAGATGCTGGACTGAAGAGACAGAGAAGGTTATCATGCTGCTGTACCGGGCCATGGTACGCCCTCACCTGGAGTACTGCGTCCAGCACTGGTACTTTAAGAAGGACACGGTACTACTCGAAAGGATCCAGAGAAGAGCAACTAAAATGGTTAAGGGGCTGGAGGAGTTGCCGTACAGCGAAAGATTAGAGAAACTGGGCCTCTTCTCCCTTGAGCAGAGGAGATTGAGAGGGGACATGATAGAAACATTCAAGGTACTGAAGGGAATAGACTTAGTAGCTAAGGCAGGGAGAACGAGAGGGCACTCTCTAAAGTTGAAAGGGGATAGATTCCATACAAACGTAAGGAAGTTCTGTGGTAGAAAGCAACATATTTATTTGGCTCATAACTTGCTGGCGCCCGATATTTTTAGCTCACAGTGAAAAAAGTTTGCTCACAACACCCGCCCGCTTAGAGGGAACACTGAACCCGTGCCATCTGTTGGCAGCCTGGACATTTGCCTGACTTCATCTTAAGGTGCAACCCGTGCCATCTGTTGGCAGCCTGGACATTTGCCTGACTTCATCTTAAGGTGCAACCCGTGCCATCTGTTGACAGCCTGGACATTTGCCTTACTTCATCTTAAGGTGCAACCTGTGCCATCTGTTGGCAGCCTGGACATTTGCCTGATTTCATCTTAAGGTGCAACCCGTGCCATCTGTTGGCAGCCTGGACATTTGCCTGTCTTCATCTTAAGGTGCAACCCATGCCATCTGTTTGCAGCCTGGACATTTGCCTGACTTCATCTTAAGGTGCAACCCGTGCCATCTGTTGGCAGCCTGGACATTTGCCTGACTTCATCTTAAGGTGCAACCCGTGCCATCTGTTGGCAGCCTGGACATTTGCCTGACTTCATCTTAAGGTGCAACCCGTGCCATCTGTTGGCAGCCTGGACATTTGCCTGACTTCATCTTTGTCACAGGAAATGAAAGACTTCTTCCTTTGAACCAGGAAGCATTTAATTTTGAATTGCACACAGCACAGCGGGTTCTCTGAAGAAGCCTCCTTGGTAAAACGCGTCAGAACCCTGCCGGACCATCGCTGTATGGACTTTGAAGTTAAGTTTGCTTGCACTTTTTGAAACTATATTTTTTTTGAATCATTGAATACTCACCTATGTTATGGACATGCTAAACAGAATGAAGCACTTTCAATGACCAATCTCTTTAGGGGTTTGTTCCCCATCCTGAGTTTTTTCTATTCCATCCGTGGATTCTGAGCACCATCTGAGTTAAATAAGGTATTAAATACTTCTTCAGGCTTGTTCCCTTTTGTTTTTTGTGGTTGCATCCTATATTATGCATATTTCCATCTATTATGTACAACAGCAAGTCAATGGATTTATGTTTTACAATAAAATCCATCAAATAAATGAAACATATATAGCTGACAATGTGTTTGTGTTTCAGCTTATATTGTATTCGTTAGGTACTTCACGGAGCTACATTGCTGTATCATGTGGTTTACAGAGGTATGTCCCAACAGTGTCATGAACGACCACTAGGCCAGTTAGGGTTTGAGGATACCCCTAATGGATATGCATAGTGGTAGATTTGATGGCTGACACCTCCATTAGATGCAGGTCTCTCATGCATGCTCATTAGGGCTATCCCTTACAATCCTCTTATCCCACCTTTCACAACCTAGCTCCCTATGCACCAACATCTGTCCCTCTCTTTTCTGTTATTTTCCTTGATTCATACCAGGGGAGGGGAGGAGAGGGCTGGAACCTACATGCCATCTCTCCATTCCACCTCAAAACCTAGTGTTTCTCCCTAATCTCCTTCCATCCCCAGTGTCAACCTTTCACCCTTTCTGTTTGCAAATACCCTTGCATCCCTAATCTCTCCTTGCCTCCATGACATCCTCCACCTCTTGCTTTTATCTTTTCTCATTCCAGACTACTATCCAGCATATCTCTCCCCCCCCCCCCCCTCAAGTCTGGCCATATCTAGACACCTCTCCTGCATTCAACTTAAGAATCTCATTAATATGTATCCCATCTGGTGCAGTAGCTGCCTTAGTTGATGACATATTTCCCATATTTAAACACAGGTTCCCATCCATTCCACTTGGAGTTAATTGAAAGTTGTAGGCCCTCTCCGTTCTTTCTTTTTGGTGTACTCTGCTAATATGGAAAATGTAGGTGGGGCAGATCATGACATTATGAAAGCAGGGAGAGTGGTGGGTGTGGGCATCTGTGTGTAACCTGACCTGGCCCCTTCTTTTCCCTAACAATTTATACCCCTCCACACTTAACACAAATCCTAAGTCCTCAACAATCCCTCACACCAACACCCAGAAAAATCCATAAACTAAAGAAATACAGATAATGGGGGTGGGGAGGAGTGTCAAAGGCAGAAGGGAGTATAAAGGAGAACAGGCAAGTCATAGCACAAAGTTAAATCATTGAGGAAACGGAACACCACAAACACCAACTCACATGAGGGGGTCTTACATAGGAAAAATGGCTATGCCAAAGCTTTCTATATACTAAAGCACGCCTAATTAGCGTCTGACGTCATAGGAACCGTTAGGATTCAAATCTAATTGGATGTGCATTGGATGTCTTTTTTTAATATACAGCTGTAGTGACGTTGTAGTCATTTCCTTCACATCTCTAAGCTTTGATACGAAGCTCTATGTTCTAAACAAAGTTACCTCTATAGCTCTATGCCTTAAGGCATTGCTTTTCATCTTCCATACATCAGGGGGTTCAAGTCTTGAGTAAGGTTAGCAAATAGGTTATATTCATTTCTCAGCCAGGACACCTGGTAACTCTTTAGCCTTGCCTTTACATATCAATATTTTGCTTCAGCTTTTATTATGTGCAGCCCATTGTCTAATATTTAATGCAACCTGTACTCTCTCATGCTGAACACCCTCCCCCACCAAAAACATCCCCCCCCCTAACTGGATCATTCTTCAACACCTGTCCAAGCCCTCTGAAGTTTGATTTAACTCATAGCTGATGGCCAATGCCTATATTGCATCAAAAGAAACACATTCCTACTAGAATGGCTTGTAGTTAGGAGTAAATGAAAGTATCTCATGCACCTGTGGCTGCAGAATGCTGAGGAGAAACAGCAAATTCCACCACTTCTGAGAACTGTTAGAATGCAAGGAAACAAAAGTGAACAACAAACAGCACTGCAATCGGCTCTCTTTTGAAAGCAAAGAAAAAACAGCACACATTATCAGCACTTAAAAAGAGAATAAACAGATACACACCTTAACATTCAAGCTTCCCTCATTGCAAAATGGAGGTCTTCAGTTGCACAAAACTAACCTCATTGTGACCTCATCAATCTGCACCTTCAAAGTAGTATGCCACAATTAAAAGATGTGCTGGGTGTAGAACTCACAACCTCTGGATGTTAGGAGCACAGGCTGGCGCCTAACACATAGAGCTACAGCTGCTTCTACTAAGGTCCATCTTACCACCCGTTCATATCATACTTGACTGAGCTGTCTATGCTCATTAGCTATCATATCAGGATGAACTCAAATAAGTTTAAGCAAAGGAATGCCTAAAGATTTGGAAGGTTTTCAAGTAGAAAACAAATATCAACTATGTATTAAAGAATTGCAGCACAAATGACGCTGATCGGTAAGGGCAAAAAAAACACCACTTTTCCGGTATGACGCCTAAACGGAACAGATTACTTACAGTCATATATGCATTAGTACAGTGCTTAGAATGAAGATTAGCGTGTGAGAAAAATGGAGCTTCACCTTACATGCATTCAAGCACACTTGGGAATACGGGTTTGGGGCTCAGTGAAAGCAGCACTTTTAACCATTGAGCTACCACTCTTTTGTCTCAGCCTACTATGACATTATAGCTAAACTCCTTTTCCCTTAGCACTTCACTAAGATATGATATGACAAGGGAGCCACAGACATTGGAGCAAAAGTTGCTGTAGCTCAGTGAGGAAAGACACTCTCTACCAATCTTCCGGGCTTTGAGGGTTCAAATCCCAGCCTGTATTTTACTTGTGGCATATCTACCTTCCAGATGCACTTTGATGATGCTTTCCACTTCTTATAGGAGTTGAATATAACATTACTATACAACTTTGCTGTGTAGCAGAAAAATAAACTTTTCCCCCTTCCATGCTAAAAATTTGAGTTCAACTCATCTTATATTTCTCCTTTTAAACATGGCATACTTTGTTAGTTTATATCATGGTAAAGTATATATTTCTGAAATGGTGAAGAAACAATAATATACAACTGCAGTGTTTTGTCTCACCAAACTGCTATAAGCACAAGAAAGCATTTGTAGCTCAACACGGTAATGCTCCTGTTCTGAGCTCTGACCTCTGAAACTCCCCGGTTCAACTCCCACCTTTGCTCATTTTATAAAGGTCCTAGTTTTTTCCTATTAGCTCTTATAACAGGGTCTACATGGTGGACTTTGCCATTTGTAAGGTGCACATTTCCCTTTCCAGGCAAACCTATTTTCAACTTACCATGGCTCGGACATCCTAAGCAGTGATGAGAGCACATTAACCAGGCGATCCACAAATGTCATCTTGCTGTCAGAGGAAAGGTTTCCTCTCATCACTGCTTAGGATGTCCGAGCCATGGTAAGTTGAAAATAGGTTTGCCTGGAAAGGGAAATGTGCACCTTACAAATGGCAAAGTCCACCATGTAGACCCTGTTATAAGAACTAATAGGAAAAAACTAGGACCTTATTAAAATGAGCAAAGGTGGGAGTCGAACCGGGGAGTTTCAGAGGTCAGAGCTAGGAACAGGAGCATTACCGTGTTGACCTAGTAATGCTTTCTTGTGCTTATAGCAGTTTGGTGAGACAAAACACTGCAGTTGTATATTATTGTTTCTTCACCATTTCAGAAATGTATACTTTTACCATGATAAAAACTAACAAAGTATGGCATGTTTAAAAGGAGAAATATAAGATGAGTTGAACTCAAATTCTTAGCATGGAAGGGGGAAAAGTTTATTTTTCTGCTACACAGCAAAGTTGTACAGTAATGTTATATTCAACTCCTATAAAAAGTGGAAAGCATCATCAAAGTGCACCTGGAAGATAGATATGCCACAAGTAAAATACAGGCTGGGATTTGAAACCTCAAAGCCTGGAAGATTGGTAGAGAGTGCCTTTCCTCACTGAGCTACAGCTCCAATGCCCCTGGCTTCCTTGTCATATCATATCTTAGTGAAGTGCTAAGGGAAAAGGAGTTTAGCTATAATGTCATAGTAGGCTGAGACAAAAGAGTGGTAGCTCAATGGTTAAAAGTGCTGCTTTCACTGAGCCCCAAACCCATATTCCCAAGTGTGGTTTAATGCATGTGTGGTGGAGCTCCATTTTTCTCACACGCTAATCTTCATTCTAAGCACTGTACTAATGCATATATGACTGTAAGTAATCTGTTCCGTTTAGGCGTCATTCCGGAAAAGTGGTGGTTTTTTTGCCCTTACCGATCAGCGTCATTTGTGCTGCAATTCTTTAATACATAGTTGATATTTGTTTTCTACTTGAAAACCTTCCAAATCTTTAGGCATTCCTTTGCTTAAACTTATTTGAGTTCATCCTGATATGATCGCTAATGAGCATAGACAGCTCAGTCAAGTATGATATGGAAGGGTGGTGAGATGGACCTAAGTAGAAGCAGCTGTAGCTCTATGTGTTAGGAGCCTATGTGTTAGGAGCCTGTGCTCCTTACATCCAGAGGTTGTGAGTTCTACACCCAGCACATCTTTTAATTGTGGCATACTACTTTGAAGGTGCAGATTGATGAGGTCACAATGAGGTCAGTTTTGTGCAACTGAAGACCTCCATTTTGCAATGAGGGAAGCTGAATGTTAAGGTGTGTATCTGTTTATTCTCTTTTTAAGTGCTGATACTGTGTGCTGTTTTTTCTTTGCTTTCAAAAGAGCCGATTGCAGTGCTGTTTGTTGAAAAAAAAAAGGGGGTTGTAAAAGCCATGTGTAAATTATATTATTGTTTGGGCAGAAATTTGGTTTGTTATCCATGCAATATAATGTGTTCCATTGTTATGGTGTCATTATATTTATTAGGACAGAGAAAAGATGAAAATTACCTATTCAAACTCACTATTGGAATTATTGATGAAAAAACACAGCGGACGTCTGCCTCGCGTCTAACAAAGAGCCGCAATTACGATAGTTGAAACGGCATTGAAATCCAAGTTAGACCAGGGTTTCTTACGTCTACATAATACATGATATTTAGACGCAGTTGCTCGCTCAGGTAGCGCTCATCTAGCGTCCCCATTTGGCACGCCCACGGAACGCCCACAGAACGCCCATGTCCAGAGCTGGAGACGGGACTATGCTTTCTATAGACGTCAGTCCGTCAACTATGTCTTAGGGACGTCTATGTGTCGTTTATTTCCCATTTAACATTAATTAAGACCCTTAACTCCGTAATTATTCACTTACATCGGACGCCTAAAGCACGCCTAAAATAAACGCAGTAATAGAGAATTTACCCCTGGATGTTTTTCTTTTTTTGTTAATAAGGCATAGTATAATTGTGTACTTGACTGGAATAAAAGGAACAAAAATAGTTTAAAAAAACCAAATTAGGCATGTAGATAAAAAGCAATTTCAGGAGTACCAACGAAGATATATTTGAAAGGATCTAGCTTCAGAGAATGTCAAAGGATAAAGATTATCAACATGCAAAAGACAAAATGTGCTTTTATCTGGAGGATATTTTTTGTAGAATAATGTGATTCTCATTTACGCTTCTGAATAGGTTGTTAAAAGCCTAATTAATAACAGGAAATCAAAAGGATGAAATGATTTGTTCATTATTTAATATGAAAGGCATGAATTTTGCCAAGTGACATATTGTCAATAGACTTTTTCTTTTAGACTGAATTGTTTTATACGAACCACCTGGTTTCCTGTTTATAACTTTCACATGACTCGGTTTAATGCATAAAGAATAGTTTTAACCAATAAACAGAGTCACTGAAACAAATAGAATAATTTGAAATCTAGATGAATGGTGAATAAACATTGCAGAAAAATGTATAATATATGGATTAAAGAGAAATAAAAGTGTGTACAGAACAATTTTCATATTAAGAGGAAAAAATATTTTATATGACTATAATACTTATATCCAGTTCCATTACAGATGAACGCTCTGACTTTGAAGTGAAACTCTAATATGAATTGTTTATTCTTTCCAAAAATACTAGAACTAGGGAGCATGTGATGAAACTACTAAATAGTACATTTCAAACAAACCAGATAAAATATTTCTTCACTCAAAGAGTAATTAAACTCTAGAATTCATTATGGAGAATATAGTGAAAGTGGTTAGCTTAGCAAGGTTTAAGAAAGGTTTGGATAATTTCCTAAAAGAGAAATCCATATGCAATTATTAAAATGGCTTGAGGAAATTCACTGCTTATTCCTAGGATAAGCAGCATAAAATCTGCTTTTCTCCTTGGGATCTTGCCAGGTACATGTGACCCAGGCTGGCCACTGTTGGAAACAAGATACTGGGCTTGATGGACCTTTGGTCTGTCCCAATATATCAACTCTTATGATTTTATGTTCTTATGATAACCTTATTATAATTGTCTTTAAAATGATGTGTGTCTGGAAAAATTATTGATTATTTAATCAAGTATGGTGGCAATCAGTTTTTTAGTCTTATAAGTCTGAGAAAGTCATTGCCAACAAACTTGGTTCAACTTTAAAGGGTCCTTTTATTTATTTATTTTTAAAGTGTCTATTCCGCTTTTAACCTAAGCAGATTACAAGACTAGGATGTGATATCAGAAGAGAGTTGAGACCGGCCAAGTACCAGATGGAATATGCTGCTCATGCCAGCAAATATTTCAAGAGGTACACGGGATGGGGGTGGTGGGGGCAAAGAGGAGGAGGTGTACCGGCCCCCCCACCAAGATGATGCCTGGGCGGTCTGCCCTGCCCTCTTACTACACTACTGTCCCGTAGTAATTGTGTAATTGGTGCGCACTTCCTATATGCTAAAAAATAGATTTTATTTCTTAGCGCTCTGTGTAGGTCAAAGGTAGGGAGTAGGCATGTTCTGCACTAATTGGTGAATACAGCTACATTGCTACATGCTAACTAATTAGTAATCAAATTAGTTAAAAGAAACCTCTAGTTAAGTAAATATTGGGTATTATGGGGGGGGGGGACGCTAGAGAGCCTGATCAATATGGAGGCTTGAGTCACGAGCTCCCGATGGCGGCCCCGCAATTCAGCATTTTCACCCGCCTATAGTCACAGAAACTGTGCTATTCTTAGCTGACACGATGCCTTTATCTAAGCAAGGTAAAATTGAGGCTGCCTTTGCCGGCACTTCTGGGGCCAAACGGCCAAACGGCCAAAATAGGATCCGCCGACCCCTACTAAGGCCGATGCGAGCAGGCCACATGTTGATCCTGAGCTTTCGATCTCGGATCAACTACAGCTCATCTCAAACATGTTATCGGAAAGCAAGGACGACATCAAAGATATCAAGCATGAGATTATGAATCTCACAGAGAAAATGTCAGCGATGGATGCTAAAATGATCATTTTGGAGCGGAAAAGTCAGCTCATTGATGAGATCGCTACAAATCAAAAAATGGATCAGAGAGCCCTGCACACGCTAGATATCCAGCTGGAAGATCTTGGCAACCGCGGCCGCAGACATAATTTACGCATCAGTGGCTTAAATGAGGGGATCGAAGGCCCTGATGCTTGCAAATTTTTTGAAGACTGGCTCCCCAAAGTGCTATCCCTGAAATTCGACCGAGCCCTAGAGGTGGAAAGGGCCCATAGGGTGCCGACCAAATCACCTTCTGGATCGCAGCGAGTACGACCCATAGTGATGAAGCTGCTCCGCTTCCCTCATTTGGCCATGATAGTGGATAAGATGAGAACTCTGCGTAAACTCGAATGACAAAGCCAAACTATTTACATCTCTGCTGATTACACTAAGGCCATGGCAGAGAAGCGCCGCAAGTTTTTAGCCTTGCGTCCTCGCCTGCAAGCTCTTGAAACCCCCTTTGGTCTCTTATCGCCAGCGCGATTCAAAATTACCTATCAAAACAGAACCAAAACTTATACCGACCCTGAAGAGGTGGATCTATTCCTGCGTGAGCAGGAAGAATTGCAGCGTATGGATACCTGTATGGTTTAAGTCGTTGTCTGTACCCTGTTTTCTTTACTATCGCTGCACTAGTACTGTTTAGTGCTGATTGTTAGCTTTATTCTGTTCATCTCAGGATTGTGAGTGAAATGTTATGTTAGTTGTATTTCCTGTATTTCACCAACAATGTACTTTATGGCAAGGCCGCTGGGAGAGGGGATGACCTTGAGCCTCCATGTTGTGGTGTCTCTTCCCCTCCGTAGACCTTTGGATCGCCTTTTTTGCGGGATAGTTACAAGGCTTATGTCTTGTGGGTGGGTGGGCGGTTGGATGACTGTGGGGTGGGTGGGGGGGTGTATGTCTTTGTGTATGTTTGGGGTTTTCCTGTGTTTGTTATGAGCTAGGCAGGTTTTTTTGCAGGTTTCAGATCCATTAGGCAATGAGATGTCTGTCTGTGTGCTGTACAGTTGTTCTTCTTTCTGTGCAGGGGACTGTGTTTTCTATTATATGATTTGATTGCTTCCCATGCCGGTTAGTAATGTCTTGTCTCTGAATATTATCCCATCAAGAGAAAGAAAATGCTGTTATTTTGTAAGCATCACTCTGCTCAGGTGGTCTTTTTGCAGGAAACCAAACTGAATGCAATTGAGTCTGCTAAATTGAAATGAGATTGGGTCTCTCACTGCTTTTTCTCTCCCGCAATTTCCTCTAAAGGTGGGGGTGGCTATTTTGCTGGCTAAGCATCTTCAATATACCATCGTACACCCTTAACATTGATTCCCAGCGCTATACTTTTTAACGCTTTATGGATCCAATGTTGTTGATCCAGGGTTTTTACAGGCTCTAGCTAAAGAGCTGGCTTCTATCACTACTGACTATTTTATAGTGGGTGGTGACTGGAATCTGGTTCTTGATGCACATCTGGATCGTAGATCCCAGTCTTCCTATCGACCTCCGAAAACACTCCCACTCTTATTGGATATTGTACAGTCCTATGGTCTCACTGATGTCTGGCGCCTTTTCCATCCTACAGACCTTGAATATACATTTTGGTCAGCGCCACACTCGTCTGCCATGAGATTGGACTATTTCCTTTTATCCCACTTTCTTATTCCTTCTGTACAATCTTCTACTATACTTTTCTGTCCTATATCAGATCACTCAGCGGTTCTGGTCGCTCTTTGCTTATCTGCTCCATCCTTCTTCCCTCTACTTGGCGCCTGAATGCCGCCCTCTTGGCTGATATTGACTTTCTGATCAAAGTTGAGACATGGTCTAAGGACTACCTTTTGAACAATGACACCCCGGATATGTCTTCCCAGACCATTTGGGATGCCTATAAGGCTTAGCTATGTGGGGAAATCATAGCGTATACAGCTCACCTCAACAAAGACCGTAAACGACTACTCACTGACCTGGATGCCCAAATTAAACCTTTGGAAGTCCGCTATCATGCCTCTCTGGTAGCTTCCGATTTGATGCTTTTACGTAAGCTTAAATTTCAATATAATACTATTCTATCTGAGAGGGCTAGTATTTTGCTGATGCACGAGGGGGCTCTGTATTATGAACATCATAACAAAGCAGGCACGTTGTTAGCCAATTATCTTAAGCAGAAAAAGTGAGCTAGTCGTATCAAAGCCATTGGGGCGTCTGGATCTCTCATCACTGACCCTAATGCCATTGCTGCACATTTTCGTTCCTTTTATGAACATTTATATACTTCGGGTGTTGATCCTTCTGAGGCTGACTTTGATGCTTTTTTCAAAGACATGGCCCTCCCCCATGCTATCACATCAACTCCTTCAAGATCTCAATCGGCCCATCACAGCACTGGAGATTGGACAGGCTATAGCTGGCTTAAAATCAGGGAAGGCTCCAGGGGGGAATGGATATTCTTTGGGATTTTATAAAACTTTTCAGACTCTTTTGATCCCCCAATTACTCAGACTCTATACAGATTTTATGGCTCGGGGATCTAGTGGGGGTACTTTTGCTGAAGCCAACATTGTGGTGTTTCCCAAACCTGGCCGGGACCCATTTTTGCCCAAAAACTATAGACCCATCTCGTTACTCAATTATGATTGTAAGATTTTTGCGAAGCTTCTTGCAGACAGACTGGCTAAAGCTCTTCCGCTGCTTATTCACCCTACCCAATGTGGTTTTGTAAAAGGGCGTTTGACCGCTGACAATTCCAGAGTATTCTGTCATGTGTTACATGCAGCTCGTGCTGTTCTTTCTCCCACTTGTGTGATGTCTTTAGACACAGAGAAAGCGTTTGATTATGTGGAATGGAAATATCTATTTTATAGAAACATAGAAACATAGAAGATGACGGCAGAAAAGGGCTACAGCCCATCAAGTCTGCCCACTCTGCTTACCCATCCCCTGTCTATGCCCTAATGACCCAATTTCCTTATCTTGACCCTCGTAGGGATCCCACATGGATATCCCATTTATTCTTAAAGTCTGGCACGCTGTCTGCCTCGATCACTTGCACTGGAAGCTTGTTCCAGTGATCAACCACTCTCTCTGTGAAGAAATACTTTCTGGTGTCGCCATGAAATTTTCCGCCCCTGAGTTTGAGCGGGTGCCCTCTTGTGGCCGAGGGTCCCTTGAGAAAGCAAATATCATCTTCCACTTCGACACGTCCCGTGAGGTACTTAAATGTTTCGATCATGTCTCCCCTCTCCCTACGTTCCTCAAGAGTGTAGAGCTGCAATTTGTTCAGTCTCTCTTCGTACGAGAGACCCTTGAGCCCCGAGATCATCCTGGTGGCTGTCCGCTGAACCGATTCAATTCTGCGCACCTCTTTACTGTAATGTGGCCTCTAGAATTGCATACAGTACTCCAGATGAGGTCTCACCATGGCCCTGTACAACGGCATTATAACTTCAGGCTTTCGGCTGACGAAACTTCTATTGATACAACCCAATATCTGCCTTGCCTTAGATGAAGCCTTCTCCACTTGATTGGCAGTTTTCATGTCTGCACTGATGATTACTCCTAAATCTCGTTCTGCTGAAGTCCTAGTTAAAGCTTCTCCGTTCAAGAAGTACGTCCTGCATGGATTTCCGCTTCCGAGGTGCATGACCTTACATTTCTTAGCATTGAAGCCTAGCTGCCAGGTTGAGGACCAACTTTCCAATGTAAGCAGGTCCTGCGCCATATAATTCTGTAAACTGCATTCACTTACTATATTACATAGTTTGGCGTCATCGGCAAATAGTGTTATTTTACCTTGAAGCCCTTGAGTCAGGTATACTCTGCGATGGTTCCAGCTGGGTGATGCCTTTATAGATATGGTAGTCTTTTGTATTCCAATCCTAGGGCCAGGTTGAATGTGGATGGTTTTCTGTCTCCTTACTTCTCCCTGACTCGTGGTACGAGACAGGGCTGCCCCCTGTCACCTCTCCTATTCAATCTGGCCCTAGAACCTTTGCTGTGGTGATTGGACACATCTCCTGCCTTTGCGGGCATATGGGTGGGCCCCAATGAGGTCCATGTCTCTGCCTTCGCAGAAGATGTGCTCCTTTATATTTCCAGAGCGGAGACTAGTGTACCGGCTATCCTCAATCTTATCTCTGATTTTGGACAGCTTTCAGGATATACCATTAACTGGGATAAGACTGAGGTGTTTTACCTTTGAATCCTTATTGCACACAAGCTATGATAGCTCCATTTGGTCTTACCTGGTGTACCACTGACATTAAATATCTCGGCATACGTTTTTGTAGCACATGGAAGGATACGGTGGCTCTGAATGTCAAACTGCTGCTTACTAAACTCCAGACACTCTGTTCACAATGGTCCTCCTTGCGTTTAACATGGTGGGGTAGATTGGAGACCATCCACATGATGCTGACCCCACAGATCCTCTATGTTTTGCAAATGTTACCACTGCCCCTTCCTCCCACCCTACTCAAACAAGAGGATAGGATATTAGTCAAATATTTGTGGAATGGGAAACCTTCCCGTATTGCCCTATCTACCCTTTGAAACCTTGGAATCAAGGGGGAGTCAATTTCCCTCAGTACTCCGTGTATGCCAGTGCAGCCTGACTCAGGGGGGCTAGTAAATGGTTTTTACCCACTAACAGCGATGATATGCCCTATTGGGGGTTGTTAGAGAAAGGCCTGTTGGATTTTTCCCCCCTAGATATGGCCTGTTTTTCCACTACTGTTCCTTGCTTCAGAAACTGGGCGGTGCTTACTGCTACCCAGAGGGCGATAATAGATCTTGGGTGGACTCTCCCTTATCCTATGTACACTAGTATACATTCCCCTATATGGGGTAATCCCCATATTATGATTGGATCTCGTCGGGTGTATTGGCATACATGGATTACATGTGGAATTTGGTACCTCAAAGATTATTGCTTGATCATAGTTTGATGACCTTTACACAGTTGCAAACAGCTTATGGTGTGTCTCCTCACCAGACCTATAGATATCTACAACTTTGTTATAGCATACATGCAGCTTTTGGATCTGGTTTGGAAAAACTACATAAGGGGCCTGCTTACTATGTTCCGCTGCTGGCTTCCTGGAGTTCTAGACCTCATGTTATGTCATTGATTTATGGTACCCTTATGACTTCAGGTCAGCAACGATTCCTTCCTATCCACCGGATTTGTACGCAAGAGCTGGACTGTACTATTACTGCACATCAATGGTCTCAAGTTTGGCGCTTCTGTAATAGACCCCTGCATTAGACAGTCTTTATTTTTTGCTCTTCATAAATCCTTATGGACACCTGTTAAACAGCATCGAATTACTCCAACTTCCTCTGACAAATGCTGGAGATGTTTGGTGTCTCATGGCACCTTCCAACACTTGTTATATGATTGCTCCTTTGTCTCTGGATTTTGGTCTGAGGTGGGGGATATTATCAGGCATATTCTCCCTTCTCCTGCTGCTCTGACCTACCGTATAGTGATACTTCGATCTGCAGTGTTAGAGCCCCCACTTTCCCGTCCTCAATCTGCTCTATTTGACATTCTACTTGGACTTGCCATTAAGACTGTGTTACTCCACTGGAAACATCCTTCACATGTCTCGACATCACGTTGGTGGAACATGGTTCTTTCTGCCTATCAATATGAGCTTCATCTGGCTGAACGCAGGAGGTCACAATCAGATTTTCACCATATTTGGACTCTGCTGGTGTCTTTCTGCAATATTTGACTAACTCTAATGTGTTTTTGATATCTTTCTTTTTATCTTATTTAGCCTATACGTTTGCACTTACTGAGGGTTTGCTGTGATCTCATACTCATACTGCTGCAGTATACGTTTGGATATCTATGCCTTTATTGTTCTTGCTGTTGCTGATGCCTATGCCATTTTTGTTGGTTTGTTTTGTATGATTTTTATTTTGTTGTTCCAATAAAGATGATTGACTTAAAAAAAAAATAAAAATTGGGTATTATGTCAGTTGTTCCCTCATCGCCAATATCAATCAAACCTTAGGAAGGAAAAATTAAAGAGAGAAAAAGGCCTCAGAAGCCACAGGGTACAAATTTGCTTCGAGTCTATGAGAGAGAGCTAGACGTATTCATCGGCTCCTTCCTCCCCCTACCCCCCACTTCTATAGCACTGAAAGGTGTACACAATTCTGTACATTTAACAATCAATGGACGATCTCTGCTCAGAAGAGCTTGCAGTCTAATTTGGACAGACTGACAGGACATCTCAGGGTTGAGGATTTTCTGGCAGAGGGAATGATACAATGGGTATAAGTATCTGACTGTGAGTTAAGAATTGAAAGCAATTTCAAAAAAGAGGGCTTTTAGCTTAGATTTGAATATTGCTAGACACGGAATATGGCAGCCTGTTCTAGGCATACGGCATGGGAAGAAAGAAGAGATGGAGTGTGGAGTTGGTGGTGGAAGAGAAGGGTACAGATAAGAGGGACTTACCCGATGAATAGCGTTCATGGTACACCACTTCAAGTGAATTCCTTTAAAAAGACAGTAAATAAAGCCTATAAATATTATGAAAGGGAAGACCTTGTCACTAGTGGCACCAGACCCAGCACAGGCTAAAACTGCCCCAATTCCTAAGAAAAGGAACAGATCCTGGAAGTCAGTTAAGAATGCTTGTGGCAGTCAAGAAATGCAGCAGCTAAAGAAAACCCCAACAAGGTCTAAACAACCTGTCAGGTTTCCCAATCATTCATTTTGTGAATAAACCCAATTTCACCCACAGACAGTAGGAGCTGACAAAAGAAGTGTTAAATAAAGGGGTGAGTGTGAGAGAGACAGACTGCTCAGTGCACAGCCTTACCTTGTCAGGGGAGACAGAGCAGAAGAGGAACCCTGTTGGGGTAAATTAGACTCAGCTGTGAGCATTAGGAAGCAGCTCAGGGAGAAAGACTACAGAGAAGCATTAGAATGCTCTGAAGAAGTACTGGCTCCTGTACCCCTGCCTCGCAGAGATTCTGCTTCAGCTGGTCACAGAGCCAGGAGAGATAGAACTTCCAAGCACAGTCTAGGTTGTAAATTTAGGTCTTTTTTAGACAGGATGCTTGCATTTCAAGCAAGTAAACAACAGTCCTGGTTGGGTAACTTTATTAGCGGAGCCATGCTGTCCTACGGCGCCTTCCGCAAAGAAATCAAGACAGTACTATTTGATAAATGTATCTCTTAATTTGAGATTTTATTCTCAATATAACAATTTTACTGTATTAACTTAAATTTTTTACTGTCCTTTTAGTTAATATGCTGTATTCTTACTATTACCATTTTGTATTTTGCTGATTGTCCAGCTTTTCTCTTTTGTGTAAACCGCCTAGAATTATTTTGATTGAGGCGGTATAGAAAAATAAAGTTATGTTATGTTATGAAAAGCCAATGGAAAGCATTTTTTCAGAAGCTATCCCAGAGAAATATTTGTCCTCACAGTTAGGGGGAGGGGAATGGTTACTTAACGGAGAAAGCTTTATGGAAATAGGACAGAGTGTTCTGGCTATGAATGGACATGAATGGGACATGGAATGAACCTATACAGCAGAGAAAAGTATGAATGAGGATTAAATGAGCGAGTAAAAAACCCTTTGCTAAATGTCATAGTTAAAAAGTGTTCCTGGAAACATGTATGAGTGTGCTTGAAGAGAAGCATGATGAAGCTTGGGAATGGTATGAATGTGTCAGCCAGAGCTGACAAAGCATGTGAGCTAGCTGGGCTATTGCAAAGGTTAAGCAACCCAAAGCTTGGACATTTCAGAAGCACTTTATATTGGGAACTAGGGAGGGATAAAGGATCATCTTTTCAATAAGGATGAAACGATTCCCTCTACACTGATCAAGCTCAGAGACAGGTCAGTAGTGGGAAAGTGTATTTCAAGGAAATCAGGTCAAGGGTTTCTTGAGATAGTGCCCACAAATATTGCATAGTGTCTTTAAAGGTACTGAGAAAGGAGCTATAGAGCTGGGTGGCTTAGGGCCAGCCCAGTGGCCTTCGGGCTCAGGCCTGAAGTCCAAGGATAAAGCGCTGACAGAACTGTGTTGAATAAAAAGCAGCTAAACCATATATGAAAAGCAGCTATTCTGACAGAAGCTGAATGGACATGTTGAACATTGTTGGAAAGATTTTGTGAGTTTTTTCCTTTCACCTATGAACTAAGTTTTAACCTGGCTATGTCAAAAAAGGTTTTCCCAGCTGGCGGAAAATCAGGCCATTGGACTGGCAACTAAGAATAAATATTTGTTTTGGAACTATAATTGAGCTACTCCAGGGGCTCTAGATTATGCGCTAGTGGTGGAGGTCTGGCCCTGCTTAGGTGGCAGACTCAGGCCCTGACACAATATATAAATAAGATGACAGTGAAAACCAGAATATCTGAATACATGTGGAAGGAAATAACCAGAAAGGAAATGGTAAAAGTCTTTAGTGATAACTTAATTCTAGTTCTCGGTGCAGATCTAAAGATCACATGTTTGAAAGGATATAGACTGGATGGAGCCAATCCAGGGGTCAGCTGCTAAAATGTTCACTAGTATTTGTTATAACATGTACAGGGACAGATGTAAAGATCTTATTATATATACCCTGGAAGAAAAATGTGTGTGTGTATGTGTGTGTTGGGGGGGGGGTACAAACTTTAAAATACATCCAATGTAAAAATGCATAAGGAACAATAATATTTCTTTAATGAAATAATGTTACAGCCTGCCAGTGGAGGTGGTGGAGACAAGGACAGTATGAGGCTCATTCTTTAAAAAAGAAAAATGTCCAAAAAATGGCATAAAGTAGATGATGAATGTTTTTCTTGCCAAACCTTTCCAATTCACAATTTTCCAATATGATATTCTAGATGACTATCTATACTGTTGATCAGTAGTTTGTCTAAATCTCAAGGGAATGTGGTAGAGGTGTGGTGTGGGCAGGACTAGGGTGGGCTTATGAATTTGACATTTATTTTGCCATGATCAAATATTTAAGAATATGTTCTGGGCACAATTTGGACATCTGGGGTTAGACCAATTTCAATAACAAATAAATGCCAAAAAGGTGCCCTAATTGACCAGATTATCACTGCAGGGTTGTAAACATGACTTACTCCCCTTCCCCCCAAGATGTGAATGAAACAGTACATACTGTACCTCCCTATATGACAGCTTCAGATGTTATGGCCAGTCCTAGTAGAACAGCAAGCAGGTTCCTCGGTGTAGTCAACCATAAAAATGGTAATTCAGGCCCATATCCCACTCTGGTGAAATATTTGAACCTTCCAAAATCTACCCAAATCCCACTGGACATCCATGTAGATATCACCTGCAAGCATAAGGGCTATTGATGTGGTGTACAGTTGGGTCCAGCATGTTTTGGGTGATATTTGGAGGGTTCACCATACACCATATCTGGGACCTTTCATCTGCAATACCCTTTAAGATGCCTCACTGCTCTTCTGGGATGTCTCTGCAACCATTCTTCTATAAATGATGAACCCCCCACCCCCCTCCTACATACAATGGCTCTTGAAGTGTTTTTCATTTGAACATGGTTTTTTTGTTTTGTTTTTCCAAAATGGTTCAAAAAGATAGACGCACAGAGCATAAACAAATCCATTAAAAAATAAATAAATAAATAAGATAGACATTTTGCAGTTTGAATATGGGCATGTTTGGTACTAGATTTTTCCACAAAACACCAAAACTCACATTTAGACATCATATTAAAATGGTCCTCCATATGAGCCAAAACAAGAATAAGACAAACACAGATATGAAGAAGAGGAAGGGATCATAAAACTTAGGACTTGATATAGATGGGCAGACTATCCTCCTCTTTTACGAATGCATAACATGGGTTATAGCACCGGCAGCGGTGGTTACTGCTCTGATGTTCATAGAATTCCTATGAGCGTCGGAATAGTTACCACCGCTGCTGGCGTTAAAACCCGCGTTATGTGTTCATAAAAGATGGAGTATATTAATAGGGAGAAATATATTAATAGGCCCAGACTATATTTAAAGGCCAAATGAACCAAAAACAGATCACAATATTTGGGTCCGAGTATATCCCTAATAAAAACCCTGGACTATATATATATAGTCTAGGTTTTTTTTATTAGGGATATACTCAAGCCAAAATATTGTGATCTGTTTTTGGTTCATTTGTCACCAGATTTTTCTTTTGTTTATTTTACACATTTGTTTTAATAAAACATTTTAATTGACTTTAACACATGTGAATTCATAGGTTAATGCATGCTAAACTAATTTGGCAAGTTCACATTTTTCTAAGGCACACTTAAAAGGCAAATGTGTACTATCAAATGCACATCTTTTGTCTTCATGTGAAATCAATTTTCTTTCTTGCTGCTATTTTCATCTTATGCACAAAAAAGAAAACTTAATCATAAGAACATAAGAATTGCCGCTGCTGGGTTAGACTAGTGGTCCATCCTGCCCAGCAGTCCGCTCATGCGGCAGCCCCCATGTCAAAGACCAGTGCTCTAAATGATTCCAGCCTCACCTGCGTACGTCCCAGTTTAGCAGGAACTTGTCCAGCTTAGACTTGAAACCCTGGAGGGTGTTTTCCCCTACAGCAGACTCCGGAAGAGCGTTCCAGCTCTCCACCACTCTCTGGGTGAAGAAGAACTTCCTTATGTTTATACGGAATCTATCCCCTTTCAACTTTAGAGAGTGCCCTCTCATTCTCTCTATCTTGGAGAGTGTGAACAGTCTGTCTTTGTCTACCAAGTCTATTCCCTTCAGTATTTTGAATGTTTAGATCATGTCTCCTCTCAGTCTCCTCTTTTCAAGGGAGAAGAAGCCCATTTTCTCCAATATCTCACTGTACGGCAACTCCTCCAGCCTATTAAACATTTTAGTTGCTTGTGTCCTTCTTCATGTACGGCAACCAGTGCTGGATGCAGTACTCCAGGTGAGAGCGCACTATAGCCCGGTATAGCGGCATGATAACCTTCTCCGATCTGTTTGTGATCTCCTTCTTTATCATTCCTAGCATTCTGTTCACCCTTTTTGCTGTTCACCCTTTTTGCTGTTCACCCTTTTTGCTGCCTTTTTGCTGTATGCAATTCTGGAGGCCGCATTATCGCAAGGATGTGCTGAGACTGGAGTCGGTGCAGAGAATGGCCACCCGGATGGTCTCGGGACTCAAGGATCTTCCATACGAAGAACGGCTTGACAAATTACAGCTATACTCACTCGAGGAGCGCAGAGAGAGGGGGGACATGATCGAGACATTCAAGTATCTTACGGGCCGCATCGAGGCGGAGGAAGATATCTTCTTTTTCAAGGGTCCCACGACAACAAGAGGGCATCCGTGGAAAATCAGGGGTGGGAAACTACGAGGTGACATCAGGAAATTCTTTTTCACTGAAAGGGTGGTTGATCGCTGGAATAATCTTCCACTACAGGTGATTGAGGCCAGCAGCGTGCCTGATTTTAAGGCCAAATGGGATTGGCACATGGGATCTATTCACAGGGCAAAGGTAGGGGAGGGACATTAGGGTGGGCAGACTAGATGGGCCGTGGCCCTTATCTGCCGTCTATTTCTATGTTTCTATGTTTCTATTTGCAGATGGCTTCACTGACTTATCGATCAGAACTCCCAAGTCTCTTTCCTGGGAGGTCTTTCCAAGTACAGCCCCAGACATCCTGTATTCGTGCATGAGATTTTTGTTACCGACATGCATCACTTTGCACTCATCCACGTTGAACCTCATTTGCCATATTGCTGCCCATTTCTCGAGCTTGATTATGTCACTTTTAGATCTTCACAATCCCCCTGTGTCTTCACTACTCTGAATAACTTCATATTGTCCGCAAATTTAATCACCTCACTCGTTCTACCAATATCCAGATCATTTATAAAGATTTTGAAGAGCACGGGTCCAAGCACCAAGCCCTGCGGCACCCTGCTGGTGACATTCTTCCAGTCCGAGTATTGTCCATTTCCCCCACTCTCTGTTTCCTATGCTCCAGCCAGTTTATAATCCACCCTCAATTCCATGGCTTGCAATTTTATGAAGTAGCCATTCATGTGGAACCTTGTTGAATGCCTTATGAAAATCCAGATATACAATGTTGACTAGGTGGCCCTTGTCTGTCCAATTGTTTACTCCCTTGAAGAAGTGCAGCAAGTTTGTCAGGCAAGATCTGTCTTTGCTTAAACCATGCTGGCTGGTCCTCATTAAACCGTGTCTGTCAAGGTGATCAATGATGTGGTCCTTTATCAGCGCCTCTACCATCTTTCCTGTTACCGAGGTCAGACTCACTGGTCTGTAGTTTCCAGGATCTCCCCTTGAGCCTTTTTTGAAGATTGGCGTAATATTCACCACCTTCTAGTCATCCGGAATCTTTCCCGATTTGATCGACAGATTGGCTATCAGTTGAGGCAGTTTAACTATAGTCTCTTTCAGTTCCTTGATAACCCTCAGATGAATGCCATCCGGTCCCGGGGATTTAACGCTCTTAAGCCTATCAATCTCTTCTAGACTGACCATCAACCCTGTCCTCACAATTCAGTAAGAATGCTTCAAAGCACTACACGGACTTGCCCCTAAATATATAACTGACCTTTTCGTCTTCTCAGCCAACAGACACAAGAGAAGATCACATTCCAACTTCATTTCCCCCCCAGTGAGAGGTTGTAAACTGAAAAAACATCATGAACATCTTCTCTCACACCAAGCAGCATCATGGGGTAAAGACCTAGAACAATTGTTTTCGCCCACTACTTATGAGGAATTTAGGAAACGTCTGAAAACACACCTGTTCCTAAAGTATCTAGACAACTGATCCTCTCTTCTCTCTCCCCTCTATAGCGATTAACTTGTTCTATTGATCACTCTCTCCTCAAAAATGGATTTCCTGTCCTATTAACCCTCTTTCTTCCTCCCCTCTTAAAGTCAATCAATTTGTACCTTTGCTTAATCTTTGTAAACCGCATAGAACTTCACGGTATTGCGGTATATAAGCTGTTATTATTATTATTAATCTTGTCAAACATCATTTCACCCTTTCTATCCCCATCATAAATAAATAAATAGTTTCGCATATTGGCACCCCAGTCACTGTCCCGGTCCCCTTTCTTGGCACTCTGATATTTTAAATATCTAAAGAAAACCACAAGTGTCTCTTTTTTCTAATGATTCCCATTCCCTCAACAAAGGCTACACAGAATCTCATCTAAACATGGCCAAGGTGAAAATTAGAAAGGCCTGATATTGAAGAATACTTATTCATATAGGACCTAATTCTATAAATGGTGCCAAAAAATTGCACCAAAAAAGAGCACTAAGGCCCTGATTCACTTAGGAGTAAATTCTCTATTACTGCGTTTAACTTAGGCGTGCTTTGGACGTCCGATGTAAGTGAATAATTACGGAGTTAAAGGTCTTAATTAATGTTAATTGGGAAATAAACGACACATAGACGTCCCTAAGAGGTAGTTGATGGACTGATGTCTACAGAAAGCATAGTCCCGTCTCCAGCTCTGGACGTGGGCGTTCCGTGGGCGTTCCATGGGCGTGCCAAATGGGGACGCTAGATAGGCGCTACCTGAGCGAACGCCTGCGTCTAAATATCGTGTATTATGTAGACGTAAGAAACCCTGGTCTAACTTGGATTTCAATGCCATTTCAACTTTCGTAATTGCGGCTCTTTGTTAGACGCGAGGCAAACGTTCGCTGTGTTTTTCATCAATAATTCCAATAGTGAGTTTGAATAGGTAATTTTCATCTTTTCTCTGTCCTAATAAATATAATGTCAATGGAACACATTATATTGCATGGATAACAAACCACATTTCTGCCCGAACAATAATATAATTTACACATGGCTTTTACAACCCCCTTTTTTTTTTCTCAACAAACAGCACTGCAATCGGCTCTCTTTTGAAAGCAAAGAAAAATCAGCACACATTATCAGCACTTAAAAAGAGAATAAACAGATACACACCTTAACATTCAGCTTCCCTTATTGCAAAATGGAGGTCTTCAGTTGCACAAAACTGACCTCATTGTGACCTCATCAATCTGCACCTTCAAAGTAGTATGCCACAATTAAAAGATGTGCTGGGTGTAGAACTCACAATCTCTGGATGTTAGGAGCACAGGCTGGCTCCTAACACATAGAGATACAGCTGCTTCTACTTAGGACCATCTCACCACCCTTTCATATCATACTTGACTGAGCTGTCTATGCTCATTAGCTATCATATCAGGATGAACTCAAATAAGTTTAAGCAAAGGAATGCCTAAAGATTTGGAAGGTTTTCAAGTAGAAAACAAATATCAAATATGTATTAAAGAATTGCAGCACAAATGACGCTGATCGGTAAGGGCAAAAAAACATCACTTTTCCGGGTATGACGCCTAAACGGAACAGATTACTTACAGTCATATATCCATTAGTACAGTGCTTAGAATGAAGATTAGCGTGTGAGAAAAATGGAGCTCCACCTCACATGCATTCAAGCACACTTGGGAATATGGGTTTGGAGCTCAGTGAAAGCAGCGCTTTTAACCATTGAGCTACCACTCTTTTGTCTCAGCCTACTATGAAATTATAGCTAAACTCCTTTTCCCTTAGCACTTCACTAAGATATGATATGACAAGGGAGCCAAAGACATTGGAGCAAAAGTTGCTGTAGCTCAGTGAGGAAAGGCACTCTTTACCAATCTTCCGGGCTTTGAGGGTTCAAATCCCAGCCTGTATTTTACTTGTGGCATATCTACCTTCCAGGTGCACTTTGATGATGCTTTCCACTTCTTATAGGAGTTGAATATAACATTACTGTACAACTTTGCTGTGTAGCAGAAAAATAAACTTTTCCCCCTTCCATGCTAAGAATTTGAGTTCAACTCATCTTACATTTCTCCTTTTAAACATGGCATACTTTGTTAGTTTTTATCATGGTAAAGTATACATTTCTGAAATGGTGAAGAAACAATAATATACAACTGCTCATCACCTATGTGTTTGCCAGAGAGAGACCAGACGAGCAGCTCAGCACACCAGCTTGCACCTAGCCAAACAGTTGTAGGTGAGAATGATATATGGTAACCTTTATTTGCTTACTCTACTATTCTTCACTTGAGTCACTCTTCTGATGAGTGAAATAAATGTTCACAAAGCTAACATGTTTCACACTTCTATTGTTCTCTTCACACAGGTATCCTTGATGACTTTCAGGAACAATAGTAAATTGATAATGTTGGCCTCATAGAACACCATGGCACGCATTCCTGCTGTTATATGCACACAAACTTTTTGTTTTCAGTTAGTCTATTCCCTCACATGAGTTCTAAACAGTAGCAGTGGAGGATTACAGGTGATATTAACCCACACCATCAGTGAGTTAAGGCTATTGCTTTAACAACTATACCACGGTGACATCTAAGCAGCTCAACATAAATGAGGTTAACACATTGCTTCAGGGAAGGGAGGACAGATATGGACCTTGGGGGTTGAACCCCCTGTTTGTGAACCTTGTGTAAACCAGCTTCTCCTCTTTTCTGTTTTCAGGTGTCTTAGACAGGCAACTGCAGTATTGTCAGATGGAGTTTTGTATTACTGAGAACAGTGCAGCTGTGAGCATCTTTGTGGTTTCCACACCTGCTTAACCAAAATAGTGCAGCTCAAGAACCAGGAGGATAGATTGAGGTATGTGGCGTTTACTTCCATCACCTTCCGTGAAAGTAAGAAAAACCCACATGTCTCATTTGGATTCTCCTGGTGTGGAGCCAACTCTTACTAGCAGTAACCCTATTCCTCAACAACAAATCTACCACAGTGACTTATATTCTCTTCCTTATGTAGCCATTTACTTTGGAACAGGGACTGGCTTACTTTGCACATCATAGCTGAGATGTCATCATCTACCTACAGTTGCATATACCCTTGCATTCACTTGCTTCTTTCCTAGATTCTGCAATGATTTGACATCAGAGTGGCTAGCAGGTAATAGAATGAATGACAGACCCCAATAAAGATTGTCAAACTTTCTATATGTCACCTTGTTGTTATATTGAAAAGGGCCCATTCAGCAGTCCCTCCTGAACCCCTATCTACCTTGGACTCTGTCCACTAAACTGCTGATGCTACAAGGTTAAAACCACACAGGAAAGTTTAAACAATTTTTTTATTCAAATATAAAACTTTTTTTAAAATTTAAACTTTTGAACAAAATAACTATTTACATAACACATAACGCAGGGAAAGAGGGTGGGTGCCCCCCAAGAGCAGCTTGAGCTACCTCAGGAGAGGGGGGCGGAAGAGGTGCATATAAAGAACGGATGATTCTATGACGTCACAACGCAAAAAAACGCGATGACGTTTTTGTGCCGCTTGGGCGTGCTTGCAGCGGCTACTCCGCACTACATCAACACTGTTGATTACATCCTAAACCACGCCGATATCGCTGTTATACAAAAAAGTATAGCAGAACGCATAGAAGCTTACCATGTAAACCTAATGAAACTTCACCTCCCTCAAACACAATGACGTTATAAATTAAATAAATGAAGATTGGGAAGTGAGGTTCACATATTTTAGCTTAGCTATGCATGTTAGGGTGGGTAAAAAAAAATGAATATTATGTCTTTGGTAACCTTAGTCAGGATTTGAACCGCTGCCCTTTGGAAGATACATGCAGTGCTTTTAAGCACTTGAGCTATGTTGGGGATTTGGGAATGGGAGTCTCCAGAAATGACTTTAGGTACAAGCTTAGAAGCTTACCATGTAAACCTAATGAAACTTCACCTTCCCCAAACACAATGACAAGTTATAAATTAAATAAATGAAGATTGGGAAGTGAGGTTCACATATTTTAGCTTAGCTATGCATGTTTGGGTGGGTGGAAAATAAAAAGAATATTATGTCTTTGCTAACCTTAATCAGGACTTGAACCCCTGACCTTTGGAAGATACATGCAGTGTTTTTAAGCACTGAGCTATGTTGGGGACTTGGGAATGGGAGTCTCCAGAAATGGCTTTAGGTACAAGCTTTGACAAGGGGTAATCATTGCAAGTATCTACAGGTTTATTTGATCTGAGAACACCCAATGAATGTCCAAAACGATTTCAAAATTCTAACGGCTTCTATGACGTCAGATGCTACTTTATGGTTAGGGTTAGGGCTACAGTTAAGTAGCTCGGTAGCTCAGTGAGTAAAAGTGCTGTACCAATCATCCATAGGTTGTGAGTTCAACTCCCGGCTTATCTTTTACTTGATTATAACTTTTATTTGATTATGCTGCAGGAGTGTGTTGTTGGGGTGTTGCAGGGGTGTCTAGGATGACAGAGAATAGTCACTTGCATTTTCAACAATGCATTTGAATTTCTTAAGATGAAACCTTAGTGAGCCGGGGGAGGAAGGTCACCGCAGCCTCGCGCCTCAGATGAAAAGGTTAATTTTTTAGGGACTGTGTAAGCTGATCTGGGACAGTCTTCAGCGACTCGGAGCCCTCCTCCTAGCTGGGCAGAAGGAGGAGGCTTTGGCGGTGGTGGTTTTGGTGGTGAGTGAGGGCGGGAGGGGGAGTCGCATGGCTGCTGCATCTGCACTCCTGCTGGCCACAGACCTACTTATCACAGAGCAGATATCACAGAAGCACGCAGGTATGTGCGCATGCGCGACTAGGGTTTTATTATATAGGATATACACCTATTGCATCTCATTTTCATCACAAACACATTAGCGAGACTATCCACAATACATTACAAAGTTGAGCTTGGGTTTGATAAAATAAACAGCATAATTTTGACTCTGTATTACATTTATTGAACCATACTTAAGAATATGGGTGTTGCATCCATAACAACGGTGCTTTACACCATTGAGCTACCAGTCTTTTGCCTCAACTGACTGTGATATGATAGCTAAGTAGAGTATACTTTAGCACATCACTAAGGTATGCTATGACAGGAGAACCAGAGACACAGGTGTAGGTCAGTGAGTAAAAGCACTATATCGATCATCTGTAGGTTGTGAGTTCAACTCCGGGCTTGTCTTTTACTTGTGGCATATCTACCTTCCAGGTGCACCTTGATGATGTCACAATGAGATCAGCATTGTGCTGCTTGCTACTTCCTCTTCCTGTGAACTAGAAGCCACATTCAGGTCTAATCTGTGTTTTGATTCTGTTTCTAAGTTGGGCCAGTGTAAGTTATGGGATTTACCTTTGTTCTGAAGAATGAGCTGATTGTTGCAATGTTTTAAGGCCAGGAGAGTGTTCTTTCGAGCAAGATATCACTTCTAAACTATCCTCTCTGAAATAATGTCTCTGGGAAATCGAGAGAAAGCTTATTGGATGACTTAGGGTGCCTTTCCTGCCAGTCTTTGTGGAACTTAAACGAAGTTTATATGGTGTTCAAAGTCCTATCCTTTCCACTTCTAATAGGAGGTGAGTATGACATTTCTGTACAGCTTTCTGTGTAGTATACATCTACCGGTTCCCACCTTCCATACTGATAATGTAAGTTCAACACCCACTCGGTACGTTTCATCTTCTAGTTCTCCTTTGAAACATAACATATTTTTTTTCCTTGTATTAATGGTAAACTGTACAATTCTGATATCCTAGAGGAAAAAGATACAACACAGCAGTGTTCTCTGTCTGCCATTCCCTACCTCACTGATATTGTTAGATCAACTAATATATAGTTTACAAAATGGTATACTGTGTTTTAGTTATCTTTTTCATCATCCTATACTTACAATGCTGAATGAGTGATAATAAAGAGTATAAATAAAGTATAATTTAAAAAAAAAAAAAAAAAACGTACCCACGTCTATCACGGGTCCATTGGAGACGTCTTAATAACGTTTCAGAAACCTGCGTCTATTTTGCGCGAAGAGGTTGTAGGGACGTCTACCGCACGCCTAAGTACCGTTTGATTGACACTTGCGTTTCCCGGACGTCTAAAGCACGCCTATGTTAGACGTACTAATAGAGAATTTACCCCTTAGGGCTCCTTTTACTATGGTATGCCAGCGATTTTAGCGCGCGCTACAATACCACACACACTAAACACTAATGCCTCCATAGAGCTTGCGTTAGTATTTTTTGTTTAGCCCTTGGTTTGCACATGCTAATCTTGAGCGCACACTAAAAATGCTAGCGCACTTTAGTAAAAGGAGCCCATAAGTTAGACACCTAGAATAGAGTACATAGTCAATTAATTATTTAATTAGCCTTAATTGGTGCCTAGGTACTAGTAACCTGGATTGACCACCGTAAGAATGGGTTACTGGGCTTGATGGACCATTGGTCTGACCCAGTAAGGCTATTGTTATGTTTTTATGTACTTAGATGGTAGGTTCCTAACTTCGTAGACGCCTACCACTTCGAGGTAGGCATATACTTCTAGATGCCTAGCAGAAAATAAGAGGTTGATCATGGGTGGATCTTAGGTGCACTCATTTAGACCAAGAAAACCTTGGCATGAATAGAGTGTGCTTAAGTTTTCAACACCTACTGACAACTAATACTGCTTTGGGCACCGCTAGACATGATTCCATAAACAGCGTCTAGCTTATAATTGACTCTTGCACTTCTTGGCGCCTACATGTTAGGTGCCATTTATAGAATCAGGGCCTAAGTGCTATCCTATAAACAGTGCTCCAACTTGGGTGCAGTTTATAGAATAGCATTTAGTGCCAGGATCAGTGCCTAACTTTTAGGCTCAAAGATTTACACCAACTGAACCCTGGTATAAAATCCTTGAGCCTAAATTAGGTGTGGATTTCTCTTACTCTATAACATTGTATACAAATTCCAGGAATGCCCTGATCCAACCTCTTATGGCTGCACCTTCGTTTTGGATTTGCGCATAAAATTCCAGCCCCAAAGATACCACTAGACTACCAGGGCCTTTAGAAAGGGAGGCTTATGGGGGGAGAAGGACAAAATGGTGGACAGTCCGAAGGAGAACATGCATTTCCCACACAGGAAAGCTAGGGACCTTCCTCCACTTCAAAATCACTGAGCTCTGGAACAACCTTACCTCCCCTCTTCGGAACTTGAGCTCTCTCCAAGTTTTCCGCAAACATCTGAAAACCTGGCTTTTCTCAAAAAATGTAAATCTCCCTCCAATTTAGGAATCAAGGAAACTCTTATATCTTGGCATCCCAAGTCCTCTAAATTTTCATCACACTTCTACCTCTAACCCTCTGTTGTAGTTCCTTCCTATTTCTCCTACTGTAAACCGCGTCGAGCTCTATGAACGTGGAGATGATGCGGTATACAAACCTAAGGATTAGATTAGATTAGATGTAGGAGGAGGCTGGTTTGCAGTGGTGGTGGTAGAGGGATGAGGCCAGTGTCTGTTTTGGTTCCAGTTCCAGCCAAAACCCAAGCCTCAAATTTTGCCTGTGGTTTCGCCTGTGGATTTGGTTTTGACTGGAACCAAAACTGTTGGTTTCAGTTGATCTCTAACCTGAATATACACCATTTTAATAACCTTCAGGCTTGCAGACATTCATTTGTCTGTTCCTAGAAGATGCCCCAGAAAATAAAAATAAAGTTACAGTAGGATTTGTTCCCCTGTCCTTTGGTTTATGGCCCATTGTACTTACCACTAGGCTACTCTGCTGATCTGCTGCTATGTTCAGAATGGCCATAATACTTGCAGCTGACCAAGCCTGGTTTTCTTTTCCAGTTTCATGTTAGGGGAGAGGGAGAAACAGCAATCACTGGTGGATTAAGGAGGAGTCATGCCTTAATCCCTCCAGTGGCCAACTACTCAATAAGAACACTTTTTTGTACCCAGGATTTGTCTGAAACAGGGCTCACTTAAGACATCCTTCTTTTTCAGGCTTGGATGTTTCTTCCCATTTGTTAATCACTGTTGGATGTCCTGATTGCGCACGCATCCTAGTCCTGCCTAAAACATACCCATAATTCACCCCTTTGCTAATTGGATGAGCTGCAGTATGAAATGTCCAGATTTTGACCTTCCAAATCAGGATTTGGACATTTTTAGCAGATGGATTTTCTTAGGTATATTTTGAGATGTCTATTTGTTTTGAAAATGACTACCATTGTGTAGCCCCTATTCCTTGTATTTTTAGAAAGAGTAAGTAAGGGGTCTATTGTTGCACCCCAGTAAGTGGACAGTATTAAAGATTTTCAGATGAGATTACCTCCTCCCCCTTGTATTTTCCTTTCTTTAGATTACTTTACTTTTCTAAGATGGATTTCTTACCTTCAACTCTCTTGTTCCAGTTAGTCTTCTTAGTCTCATGTTTGTTACCCTCCTTTTTAGTGATTTACCTGTTTACATTATTTTATAATGTAAAACCGCCTAGAAGTATGATAGTCGGTATATCAAATTTTTAATGAACTTGTGAAACTTGATTAATAAATGCCTTGTATTGAGTACCTGTAAAAAAAAGTGGTCTGAAGGAGACAGAGGAAAATGCCATGCTTTCACATCCCCTGAGGACCCAGGTGTGATTCTCATCCTACCTAGTTCTGCTAAATCATTAATTACTCAAGAGTACGTAAGGTCTTGTCACACCATGAGCCGATATGGAGTTGTTATGATATTCTCTGTTTTATTCTTTATCCGGTGATGGGATAATCGCGCGCGAGACAACAGCGCGCCGACAATCCAGCACTGACAATTCAGTGCAAGACAGAAGCGCACTGCTGAAAGCCACCAAAAACTTATTTTTTAAGAGGTCCAATGGGGGGCGTGGGGGGAACCCCCCACTTTAATGCATAGTGTTCGTGCTGCTGTTGGGGGGACTTTTCCTGAAAAAAATCGGAAACTGTTCTGTTTTCTCTATAATGGGGGGGGGGTTTGCATCCCCCACACTCCCCCCACGGCAGCGTGAATACTATGCATTAAAGTGGGAGGGGGTTCCCCCCATACCCCCGTCGGAACTCTTAAAAAATAGATTTTTCGGCGACGCACTTCTGTCTTGCGCTGAATTGTCAGCGCTGGATTGTCGGCGCGCTGGTGTCTTGCGCGCCACTGACTATGAACCCTTTATCCTTTGCTGAACAATTTCTTTTGTTTTGCTTGTATGACTACCACTTCACCCTAAGCTAAGGATTACAATTTTCAAACGGGCAACAGTATTAGTATGGAGTAAGAAAAATGACAGAGGACTCTGGTCCTTAAAAGCTCATGCCTCAATATATTGGTTAGTCTATAAAGTGCCACCTGTCTTTGTTATGTCTGAGCTTAGGATTGACTCCTCTTGACTTCTGACATACCTGGGATCAGAAAAATAAAGGAAAAAAAAAAAAAGCCTTCCAGCTAATGCCTTTTTGTTTTCCTTGTTTTTATTTCTTCACATGAGTTATGACTGGCTTGCTGAGTGCATTTACTGAACTAAATGTTCATTACACATAAAGTTAATATTTATCACAGTATCCTAAATCCTAAGTTTCACTTTGATAACTAACAAGGCTATTTGCTAAAATGAATTAACACATTAACATGAGTTAAAAGCCAAGTCTGGCAATTAACTTTAAATTCACCTTAATATACATTATCCATAAAATCTGCTTAAAAGTTACTGATCTAGGTGAACTTAATGAGCTGCACCGCTAGCAAATATTTTTAAAGCAACTCTTTAATATTAAAATGGTTAATGCAAGTGATGCAATTTGTGTTCAGTGAAAGGAAAATTAACAGCTCTTCAAAGTTGTATATCTCAGTGCTTTCCCAGCAAGAAAGGACATATAAGTGCCAACCCCACCCCACAATATATTCTCCAAACAAATCCCACCTAACAGATTATGATCCACAAACACCTCCTCCCCCTGAGCACACAAACATAAGCATGAGAGGAGAGGCCTACCAAATATTGGGGTCATTATCAGTAACAGCATCAAAAATAGCCTGAAATCCATTTTAGACCTGGTTTCAATTTTGTCTGAAGTTATTTTTACAACCATGTTTTTTGGTTTTGGTTGAAAAAGACCAGGTGATTTTATTTTTGGTGGTGTCAGCAGTGGCATACCTAGCATATGTGACACCCAGGGCCCATCAATTTTTGGCACCCTCCCCCCATCTGTATGAAAAACATGATTTTTAGTAACAAGCCACACGTCACACGTGAGTACCTAGGAAAAGGCAGCATCTTACCATGTCTTTGAACACACAGAACACAGAAAACACCTTCGCCTAGTATGGAATATGTCATCACAAACTAACCTCTCCCCCTTTTACAAAACTGTAGTGTGGATTTTAGCCAAGATGGTAACAGCTCTGACACTCATAGAATTCTGAGCATCAGAGCTGCTACCACCACGGCTGGCGCTAAAAAACACTCCACAGTTTTGTAAAAGGGGGGATAAAATAGAAATACATAGACAAAGGTTAAATTGAACCAGCAAGAAGCTGGACTCTGCATACAATGCAACACCACAGAAACAGTGACACATGTCTCCTAAAGCAATAAATAAATAGAAAATTTTTGTTCTACCTTTGTCTTCCCTGGTTTCTGCTTTCCTCATCTTCTTGTTACTCTCTTCTTTCCATCCGTCTGCCATCTCTCTGCCCCTGTATGGCATCTTCTCTCCTTCTATGCCCCTTCCAGAAACTGTATGCCTCCCCCTTCCATCTCTCCTTTCACACCCATTGGTCTGGCATCTCTCTCCTCTCCTTCCCTCTCCCATACCTCTCTTCTGCAATCCCTTTCTTCCCTCATTTTCCTTTTCAATTTATTTTCTGGAGTAGAGTCGGCAGCCACGTGCTGGAAAGTCCCGCGATGACTCCAGGCTTTGCTCTAGAAGAAGTAAGTTACGTCGGAGGGCGTTGACCCGGCAGATGCAGGGAATTGCGGCAAGGACCCGCGATGACTGCGTCTGCCGGGTCCACCCCCTCCAACATAACTTACTTCTTCCGGAGCAAAGCCGGCAGACAAGTCATCGGTGGACCTTCCTGCACCTCAGCGCAGCTGCCGACTCTGCTCTAGAGCAGTGTTTTTCAACCTTTTTACACCCGTGGACCAGCAGAAATAAAAGAATTATTTTGTGGACCAGCAAACTACTAGACTGAAATTTAAAAAACACATTTCTGCCCCGTCTCCGCAAACCATCTGATCCCATCCTCACAAGTCTCAGTTATGATTTTATATTGAACATATTTTATTAAAGTATAAAAAGAAACAATATTCTGTACAATTGTCATTTTATAAATATAAATATGCAGAGCAAGGACCAACAAAACCCCTGTCTCCACTCCCCTTCACATATATCCCCTCTACTATCAAGAAAACTGAACAAGCCAAATTATTATAGAATGCTACACAGAAATATCATGCTAACAGAATACTGCAGTCACACATGACAGGAATAGTGTTAGGGGAGTGCAACTAGGGCAACTTCCTCCTGGTCCGAGAGAGCCCTAAGCCAGCTAGAAGCTAAAGAACACTGTCTGGGCTTTGTAGTCCCCAGTTATGTCTCTAGCAGGATATATATTTCAAATCTGATATATTCTAATGACAAAATAGAAATAAAATGATTTTTTTTCTACCTTTTGTTGTCTCTGGTTTCTGCTTTTATCTTCTTTTCACTCTTTTCCTTCCAGCGTCTGCCCTGTCTCTTCAGTCCAGCATCTGCCCATTCCATCCACTGTCTGCCCTTTCCAGAAATTGTCTGTCTCCCCCTGCCATCTCTCCTCTAGACCCCCCTCCCCTTTGGTCTGGTATCCATCATCTTCCCTCTGTTCCCTCAGAGTCTGGCATCTTTCTCCTTTCATCTCTCTTTCCTTCCCCCCTGTGGTTTTTAGCATCTGTCTCTTCTCATTTCCTCTGCTCAGATCTGATATCTCTGTCTCCTTCCCCGTTCTCTAGCATCTCTCTCTCTCCTCTCTCTCTTCCCTTTTCTGGTCTTCCTTCTTTATTTTCTGCCTCCGTCTAAATTAAATTCTTTCTTATAATGCAGTCCTCAGTTTCCCTCTTTTCACTATGTCTACCTACAGCATGCCACCCCTTTCCTTCACCCCTTCACTATCTCACTAACTCTATCTTCTTCCCCCATCCAGCATATGTCCTTTTCTTTATCCCTCCTTCCATCCAGTATGTGTTCTCTTTCTCCACTTCCATTCAGCATTTGCTCTCTCTTCTCCCCACTTCCATCATCTGCTCTCTTCTCTCTCCCCACTTCCATCATCTTCCCTCTTCTCTCTCCCCTTTCTCCCCACTTATATCATCTGCCCCTTCTCTCTCTTTCCCCCACTTCCATCATCTGCCCTCATCTCTCTCCTCACTTCCATCATCTGCCCCTTCTCTCTCTTTCCCCCACTTCCATCATCTGCCCTCTTCTCTCTCCTCACTTCCATCATCTGCCCCTTCTTCCTCCCCCTTCTCTCCACTTCCATCATCTGCCCTCTTCTCTCTCCCCTTTCTCCCCACTTATATCATCTGCCCCCTTATCTCAATCTCTCCATCCACCACAGGACTATCTTTCTCCCTTCCTCACCTTTCCGATTTTGGCAACAAGATCGGCAACGGGCCTCCTTCTACCCCCGGCATCAACAGAATTTCAGATCGGCAACGCAGTGCTCAGTCAAAAGCGGAAACAGGAAGCTGAGTCAGAGGGAAGCTTTTGACATGAGCACTAGAGAATGACACGGTGAAAAAAATCTGTCCCCCTCATTGAACCGTCCCCTTCACTGCCCTGTCACCATCCTCACAGCATCGATACAAGCCTCAGTACTGCAATATTTAGCTTATTCCTTCCTTATAAATCATAGTTCTGGCTGCTGAACTGGAGAGAGGTTCAGCTGGCAGGGCTTTGTTTATAAATTTTATCAACACAACTAATATACTACTTTATCCTGAAGCAAAAAAAAAAAAAAAGAAATAGAATTTTTTTTCTACCTTTGTTGTCTGGTTTCTGCTTTCCTCATCTTCTCATTCAATTCTACTGTCTCTCTTCTCTTTGTGTCTTCCATTTGCTCTGTTACTGTGCCTCTCCCTTTCTCCTCCCTTCCAAATTGGTCTGGCACCGATCTTGTTCCCTCTTTTCCCCCCATAGTCTGGCATCTCTTTCTTCATCCCTTCCAGCATCTTCTCCCCACTCTCTGTTCCCCATTTCTCTTCATCTTTTCCCCACTCTGTCATCCCCATTTCCCTTCAGCATCCTTCTCCCCCTCTGTCTTCCCCATGAGCCTTGATGATGTACACAGGCAGATAGAAAAACTTAAAACTGACAAATCCCCGGGTCCGGACGGAATCCATCCCAGGGTTCTGAAGGAATTAAAGGAGGAGATAGCGAAACTACTGCAGCAAATTTGCAACCTATCCTTGAAAACAGGCATGATCCTGGAGGATTGGAAGATAGCCAATGTCATGCCCATCTTTAAAAAGGGCAACTACAGACCAGTGAGTTTGACCTCGGTTCCGGGGAAACTGGCGGAAGCACTGATTAAAGAACACATCGATGAACATCTGGAAAGAAACAAACTTTTGAAAACAACCCAACATGGTTTCTGCAGGGGGAGATCGTGCCTAACAAACTTATTGCACTTCTTCGAAGGAATTAACAAACGGATGGACAGAGGAGACCCCATAGACATCATATACCTTGATTTCCAAAAAGCCTTTGACAAGGTGCCTCACGAACGTCTACTCTGGAAACTGAAGAACCATGGAGTGGACGGAGACGTACATAGATGGATCAGAAACTGGTTGGCGGGTAGGAAACAGAGGGTAGGGGTGAAAGGCCACTACTCGGACTGGATGAGGGTCACGAGTGGTGTTCCGCAGGGCTCAGTGCTCGGGCCGCTGCTATTTAATATATTCATAAATGATCTAGAAACAGGCACGAAGTGTGAGATAATAAAATTTGCGGACGATACAAAACTATTTAGTGGAGCTGGGACTAAAGAGGAATGTGAAGAATTGCAAAGGGACTTGAACAAATTGGGGGAATGGGCGGCGAGATGGCAGATGAAGTTCAACGTTGAGAAATGTAAAGTATTGCATGTTGGAAACAGAAACCCGAGGTACAACTATACGATGGGAGGGATATTATTAAATGAGAGTAACCAAGAAAGGGACTTGGGGGTAATGGTGGACATGACAATGAAGCCGACGGCACAGTGCGCAACGGCCGCTAAGAAAGCAAATAGAATGCTAGGCATAATCAAGAAGGGTATTACAACAAGGACAAAAGAAGTTATCCTGCCATTGTATCGGGCAATGGTGCGCCCGCATCTGGAATACTGCGTCCAATATTGGTCTCCGTACCTTAGGAAGGATATGGCGTTACTCGAGAGGGTTCAGAGGAGAGCGACACGCTTGATAAAAGGGATGGAAAACCTCTCATACGCTGAGAGATTGGAGAAACTGGGTCTCTTTTCCCTGGAGAAGAGGAGACTTAGAGGGGATATGATAGAGACTTATAAGATCATGAAGGGCATAGAGAGAGTAGAGAAGGACAGATTCTTCAAACTTTCGAAAAATAAAAGAACAAGAGGACACTTGGAAAAGTTGAAAGGGGACAGATTTAAAACGAATGCTAGGAAGTTCTTCTTTACCCAACGAGTGGTGGACACCTGGAATGCGCTTCCAGAGGGCGTAATAGGGCAGAGTACAGTACAGGGGTTTAAGAAAGGATTGGACAATTTCCTGCTGGAAAAGGGGATAGAAGGGTATAGATAGAGGATTACTGCACAGGTCCTGGACCTGTTGGGCCACCGCGTGTGCGGACTGCTGGGCACGATGGACCTCTGGTCTGACCCAGCAGAGGCATTGCTTATGTTCTTATGTTCTTATGTGCTTTCAGCGTCCTTCTCCCCCCCTCTGTTTTACCCATTTCCCTTCAGCGTCTTTTCCACTTGCACACTGCATACGTCAAAGTGGTGGCGTTTTTGCAGTGCAAACTATGTGATGTTTAATTGATCAATGGATGTATTTTTTGACTTATACACAGACCTGTGAGACTCCTGAGGCAGGCCATTCAGGCCGAAACATATACATGTTGAGTCGATGTATGTTATATTGAAGGAATAAAGGATTTTTTTGAATTCTTATAGTTCGCCAGTCTTTTTTGGACTTATCCACTCCTTCGTGTCTGAGTGTTGTTACTGTGGATTTGACTCTCCTGTGTTTTCCTGAACACAGTGTCTCACACAGCCCGCAGCAGGGTCTTAAATGGCGGGTGTTGAATGTATAAGCAGTACAGTACTCTCCTTGCCATTCCCACTCGGAGGAGGATGGGGGGATAGGGGGAAGGGGGAATGGTAGTGGAGTATGTAGTTTTTGTTCTCATATTTGGATTGTGTATCGTGCTTTGTGTACTGGAATTTCTGTACTTTTGCTCATTCCTGGAAACTTGAATAAATATATATACAAAAAAACCCACAGAAAACAAGGCAATGTGCAATGCCAATATTAAAGGATCCCCCAGAGGTACAGCTGCTGGTATTAGTACATTAGTATGCAAAATTTATCATTAACTCGAATGGCAAAAACAGCTTGTGATATGTACTTAATGAAAAAACTTTATGATGAAGAGTAAAGACCAACAAGAGAAGGCATGAGTCTAGGCTTCCTTGCACTAATAAATAATTCAATTTCCATGCACCTTTACTTGATTGGTTTCACTGGATGTTGTTTTCCACAGAGCTTCCTAAATACCTCATATGTCATAAAGCATAGCAATTTGTAAAATCTTTGGTTGTCATTAATTTGTTTATGCAAATGATCATCTAGCATGCCAAATGAGATATCTGAAATGTCAAATCTCAAGGGCAGTATTGAAGCATGATACTATTTAACAGGACAAGTGCTGTGTCTCCCTCTGAATAAACAACCCATCAAAGTTTGATTCATTATTTTTTTGCTTTAATCACTTAGAAATTTGTGTATGCCATTTTAAATATTAGTACATTTTTGTATTTTTATTTCATAGCTAGCTTTTTTTTTTGTGGGGGAGAATAGAACAAGAACATATAAAGTCAGAGCTATTAAATACTAAATTTATGGAGGTACATTTTAACACCTAAATAGTGCAACTTATTTTTTATTATTTTTTAAAGGCATCAAAAAATGACACTCCTGACATAAAGTTCTATATTAATGGGCCATCAAAACGGCAAGTACTCAAAAGGTATTAATATAGGACCAAATCTTTTCAGGAGAAGGGAAAATGATAAAACTAGAGGGCTTAAATTGAGGTTGCAAGGAGGTAGATTTAGGAGTAATGTTAGGGAATTATTTTACATTGAGAGGGTAGTAGAAAGGAATAATGGTGACAGAATCAAAGAATTGTATACTTTGAAGAACCAAGGCTTGCATGGACAGACTTGCATGGTCTGTGTCCCATATATGGCAATTCGGTACAGGATGGGGTAGGGAGGACATTGATGGAAACTCCAGTATCTTAGAACATAAGGACATTGCTGGGCATACTTTACGGTATGTATCCGCAAACAACAAGATGGGCTAGAGTTAGCTTCAATGGCAACTCCAGTAGTTGAAACCTAAGGACAGTACCGGGTGGACTTTACAATCGATGACCCAGAATATTTTTTTTTTAAGTTCAATAAGTTTTTATTAAGGTTTTACAAAAGAACAGAAAGTAATAGAGCTGAACATCAGTCAAACATTGCATCGGTACATATACTAATACATAACAAATCCAGAATATTTTAAAAAAAGAAGACAATTTAATTTAATCATGAATTTATAATGCATGTAACTAATGGGCAGACTGGATGGCTGTCATTTACTAGGTTAGTAAAAGGAGCTCTATTTTATGTCAATGGATATATTAGGGGTGCGCATCACAATGATGTAATTTGTTGTTCACATTATTGTTTCCTTTGTCAATTATATAATTTTTTTCTTGGGGGGTAGTCTTCAATTTCCTTTCATTACAGGATCAATATTTGTGGTGCACATTGATTTGAAAAGAGTAAACACTTTTCACTGAGAGTGCACTCACATTTGAAAGATGGTACACTCCTCTGATAGTGTGCACATACATTATATGCAATATCTGCACACGCATAGTGATATATGCATGTGCACACTACAAGAGTGTGCAATCTTCCAAAGGTGTGCTTATTCTTTGCAAAACATGCACGCTGTTTTGATAAATGGCGTAAAGGGGCATAATAAAAAAAAAGTCTAAGTCCCTTTTTGGCCTAAGTGGAAGCAGGTAAAATGTCCATTATCAAAAAAACATCCAAAAGGAGGTTTTTTTGATAATGGCCTGCCTCTACGTTCAGCTGTTTAAATGCCCAGACCACCACTATATCTACACTTACACTATATCATCAACCTAAAAAAAAGCCTAAGTCCCAAATGCCCAAAACAAGGGCTTTTAGGCAAAGAAGGAGCCAGTCCTTGGCCTAAAAGCTGGATTCTGTAACCGGTGTCTGTCAAAAACAACACCGGTTACAGAATCCACCCCTCCCACACACAACAATCCAGGCAGGAGGGAGCCCAAGCCCTCTTGCCCCGTTGAACCACAACCCCCCACCACCGACATCAGGCCAGGAGGGAGCCCAAGCCCTCCTGGCCAGGCAACCCCCCTACCCCCACCTCCACTAAGATACGGGCAGGTGGGATCCCAGGCCCTCCTGCCCTCTATGTACCCCCCTCCTACAATTGCCCCCCAAACCCATGATCGGCCCCTCCACCCGCTGACCCATGAGACCCCCATGCTGATCCCGCTGACCCCCCACCCCACCCCCAATCCCTCTCCCTGTACCTGCAACATTCATTGGCCAGACAGGTGCCAAGCCCGTCTATCCGGCAGGCCAGCCATCCCTCCAATGGCTGACCTTAGGGCCCTGATTGGCCCTGGCAGCTCAAACCCCACCCACAGGTGGGACCTGAGGTGTCTGGGCCAACCGGAATAGACCCAGTAGGCTTAGGCCCCTCCTGTGGGTGGTTCCAGGTCAGAGCCAGCAGCTGGTCATATAGAGGCTGCAAGTGCAGCCGGTGGGAGAGTGAGGCAACCTGTTTTGCTGCTACTGTTGCTCGTGTAGTGAAGTTGCAGAAGTGGTCAGGATGCTGGTGGGAGGGAGGTGGCAAAATGCTGCTCCTGTTGTGCAACAGTCCTGAATTGCTGCACGGGGTCTTAAAAAGAGATGTGCAGCCACTTGAATATTCGAGAAACTATATTAATACACACTGATGACATTTTCATATTACTTGAGATTGACCCAGATCTTGTTAATCTAACATCCAATATTAACCATTGCATTGCTAAGCTCCAGTCCTGGGCGATGATGGTTCAGATGAAATTGAATGCTGCTAAGACCAAGCTCTTATGGATTGGTCCAAAGTTAGATTATCTTCCCTCAGCGAGTTTTTCTCGCTAATATTGTGTATTGTTATTGATTCATCTCTTACATTTAAGGATCAGCTAAATTCGTAAGTATTTATTTAGCCTCCATATCCTGAGAAGAGTGAGAGCGCTCTTTCATCAGCAACACTTGGTTCAGTAAATTATTTTGTCAAGGTTAGATTATTGTAACTCAATGTACCTGGTCAGTCTGCAGAGACTCCAATTGATACAAGCTCATTTTTGGTAAGAGTAAATTTAATCACATAACCCCATTGCTCAAGGAATTACATTGGCTTCCAGTATATCTTAGAATTAAATTTAAGTGGGTTTTTGTATTGCATTTAAAATTCTCTTTGGCATCTTTATTACTTTGGTTCCTTTAGATTTGAATGTACACAGATCTCATCTCGCTAGGAGTTCAAATAAATTAAAACTTACATTTCCTTCCCTGAGGGGTAAAAATAGAATTTTCAAGAGATACAGCCACTCTTTTATTTTCAAACTAACTCAGCTCTGGAATGAGTTACCGCTTTCACTTAGAAGTTAAGGCCCTTTTGTTTTATTTCAGAAAACTCTGAAAACTTTCTTGTTTACTAAACACTTCGGAAACTAAGCCATTCTAGATTACATTCTTCTTCAATGTTTATGTACTATATTTACAATATTGTAAACTGAGTCGAGCACCTTTAGGTTGCAGACCCGGTCTATAAAATTAAATTTTAGTTTAGTTTAGTTTAACATTGGCCAGGATCCTCCTCTTTATGGTTCACTAGCCCACTCATCAGGCTACTTAAAACACCTGTGTGATGCTATACTAAGTGCTGCTGTTCCACGGAAGAGTGTGAAGGATCATAACTTAATCCCTCCAGTGGTCATCTGGTCAGTTTGGGTACCTATTTTACACTTAGACATTTTTAAAACAGGTCTAACTTGTGGAGGGGCATTTTCAAAATACGTCTAAGTCTGATTTAGAATTATGGCACTAGACATCCAAAGTTGGAAGTAAAAAAAATGCCTATTGTCAAAAGGCAAACCACCATACGTCTAGAAATATATTTTAAATCCTCTATCCTCTATGGTCCAGGCCATTGGGACATCCTGACTATCCAGGACGTCTATCTTTATACCACATTTTTGACCAAAATTTCATCCAAGTCCCAAATACCTAGATCATTTGGACATGAGAGGGGCCAGTCCTGTAATGGACTGGCCACCAAGACATGGCAAAAGAATAGTGGGATACCTTAGAGGGCACTGCTATGAACTTCACATGAAGAGTTCCAAATAAACATCTCACATCTTATAGGTTATGATGATACCCCCCAAAACCCACTATACCCACCTATCTATAACCCTTATGGCTGCAGGTGGCACCTATATGGCAGTACAGTAGGCTTTTGGGTTTTTTTTGGTGGGCTCATATTTTCCACCATAAATGTAGTGGTTATAGGGGCTTATAGAACTTGCTACTCCCCTCTATGGTTCACCAGCCCACCCATCAAGCTACTTAAGGCACTTGTGTGTAGCTCTACTAGGCTTTCCTATACCAGGTGCTGATGTTCTGAAGACAGGTATATACGTTTGTATTCTGATCTTTATGGGTGTGAGGGGGTCAGTGAGCACTGGGGAGTGTGTGTGCTTGTATGTGTATAAGCTCTGTCCTGGATGTCTTGCTAAATGTGTGATTATCATTGCAAGATATCCATTACTAATCCACCCTTGAGACTGCCCCAAAGCCCACCTATATCATGCCTCCATCTCATGCTCTGAATGTACAGAGGCTGGAATATCTCACTAGATGAACAGAAAAATGGTTTTGATTATCAGCATTTGGATGTCCTGGCGATTAGGATGTCCAAGTGTCAATTTAGGATGCTTTTTGGACATCTATGCTTTTTGATTATGAGCATGATAACATCTAAGTTCCATCCAGAACATCTTGGAAAGGTTTGTTTATTATCATAAGATGTCCAAGTCTAAGCCCGCCAAGAATATGCCTCCTTCATGCCCCCCCCCCCTTAGTTTTGGATGCACAGAGGCTAGGATGCTTCGCAAGATATCTATACATATGGTTTTGAAAATTGGCACTTGGATATTTTGGCAAGAAAAATGTCCAACTGTCATTTTTGGGATGTCTTAGTGTTTTGAAAATGCCCCTAATAGTGTACGTATTGGCTATTGTAGGACATTTTTATTTGGATGTAGTGATGCTCTCTCCATACATGTCTTTCATTGCACACTGGCAAAAAAAAAAAATCAGCTTGGGTTCAGGAGCCAGAACTTCAGAGCCTCATCTGTAAATCTATAAAACAGATGGTATCTCCCTATGTCACTAAACTGCAATGCTCAGTAATGCACCTCTGCTCAGCTATTTACATAGAAATGCTCCGATTAGCTCCTTGATTAAATTTGTGAAACTGAAATATCTGGAAGATGGCCAATAGTGTTTATGTCATTTTTTTTTTTTTTTTTTTTAGCATTGTCATAGAACTGTCTTTGGGAAAACAGGTATGACTACTGAAAGTATGATTATGAATTTTTGGGTCCCCCAAAACTATCAATACCATTCTTGTTCTGAGATAACTAAATATGAGTCCCATGATGCAGGTTCACTCACAACACATTGTTCAAAGTACCCCAGTGTAGTCATTTACTTAAATTTGTAAGCTTATGTTTCTATGTGGTCATATTTACCATACTGCTGGCTGTGAGACTGTATTCAATTCAGCACAGCTGATCTGTCTTTAATAATATGATCCCATCACTATCAATATGTTCTTTATTGTATGGAGATTGTGCTTGGTCAAGTTGTGGTCAGTAGCACATGTACTTCTTTTATTATTTATAATTCCCATAGTATTACAAGACTTACACTGTGCCACACACAAACGTGAGAGACAATTCCCATTTGGCTTAAAGTCTACTCAAGACAAGACAGGAGAAATACAAAATTAGGGAGTTTCATTTATTATGGAAATAATTAAAACAGCTTAACTATTAAACAGGTGAAAAGGGGGGGGGGGTTAAGATTTAAAAGGAGCCTCAAAAAGCCAAGATTTACATAGAAACATAGAATATAGAAACATGATGGCAGATAAAGGCCAAATGGTGCATCCAATCTGCCCATCCGCAGTAATCATTATCTCTTCCTCTCTCTAAGATATCTCACGTGACTATCACAGGCTTTCTTGAAATCAGACACAGTCTCTGTCTCCACTACCTCTATCAGGAGACTGTTCCATGCATCTACCACCCTTTCTGTAAAAAAATATTTCCTTAGATTACTCCTGAGCCTATCACCTCTTAACTTCATTATACGAAAGAGACTTGACTCATGCACATTTACTCAAAATTGCATATAACAATATTTATTGCTAGACAGCATTGGGGTTACCCGCAAGAAACCAGCACTTATTAGAAATGTGGAGAAAAAGCCTCAAGCTATATTATAGAGATGGCAATCAACGTAGATTTTCAGCCGCTCAGCTCTTATCACTGGCAAAATACTCCACTCAAAAAATGCAACTTTCTAATAGGGATTAAGCCCACCACTGTTAAAAGAAGGAAAAAGGTTTTTACTTAGCTCATAAGCGGCAGCTTTGTTTGCATCACAGCATTCGTTCAGAACATTGTATTTCTACTACCCAATAAAAAACATTATTCCAAAACCTGCACAATTTAATGGAGCTGCTCCACTTGCTGAAAATGTTAAACTTTTATCTTCAAGCCTCCAACAAGGCCCTTGTTTCACCCAATCAGGGCTGCATCAGGGAAATTTTCATAAATTATTTCATTATTCATACCACCTCTGTAATGCACTAAAGGCTCTGAGACATGCCACGGGACTGTAAGTAAGCCCGGTTCTCATGTTGTCATTTCCGGTTAATTTTCATTGATGTCAGTTCTAACTCAGCTGATTCCTAAAACAGCACACACCATTCTATCCATTGATTTAAACCCTTTGGCCATATGATGTCACAGAAATATATCCATCGTTGTTCATGCTGGTAAAGTAATCTTTTAATATTGCCCCTTTGTTGAGTAACTGGGATATGCTCAAGAACTTGGCATCTAAAGTCATTAAATTGATGATTCAATTCCACAGCATACCATGTGAGTTCATCCACTTGCTTATTATGAGTGATATTGCTATGATGCTCAATTAAAGCTTCTGGCAGTATGTCCAATGTTGCACAAGTCACAGGAGCATATCATAGCTTATACTACTCCTACAGTATTACGTGTTGTAAAAGATCTTAATTGTATCTGCTTTCTTCCAGGACTTTGAACCAGGTTACCCTCCTGCATTACTTCACATGCTGCACAGTCCCCACAACAAAAATAGCTCACCCTCCTCTCTCTTTCAGTATATGTCCACACATCTGATTTGCATAAAAAGTCCCCTAAATTGTAATTGTGAAAAAATGCTATTTTGCATTCTGATGTTCTAAGGCCAGCTTTTACATGCAATATTGGCCACAAATTGTTAATTTTCTTCCCAACTTCTGAGAAATGCCTGAGTATCTCATAATGCAAGGAATAGAAGTGTTGTCTCTACTCTTAAATTTATATTGCAATAATTGCTCATGAGAGCTAAATTTAGCCCGTTTCATAGGTTTAGCCACAACTGTCCTGGGGTATCCCCTTTCATAATATTTCTTTTTCAGTTGTTCAGCTTGAGCTTGAAACTCCTCATTTGTACCACATGTTCTTTGATATCGGAAATATCGGGACTTTGGCAAATTATTTTTCAAAGCCCAGGGGTGCATACTAGAGTACTCCAAAAAGGTATTACGGTCAGTGGGTTTTGAATGTATAGTAGTAAAAAACTGCCTTTCCTTTTTAACAATCTTTACCTCCAAAACCACAATATCTGTAGGGTGAATTTCCATTTCAAACTTAATGGATGTATGACATTGATTCAAAAAAATAAAAAAAAGCTCTCAAACTCTTCCTTAGTAGATTTCCATAATACATAAATGTCATCAATAAACTGTTACCTGGCAAACATTCAAGTTACACAGCGCTGTACTGAGCAATTGGACAAATGAGTCTCAGACAAATAAGCAGGACATTCAACAAATAAGCAGGACATTCAAGTCCAAGCTAGATAGTAAAAGCCACACAGGCTTAAATTCTGGTAATCATAGGCTCCTCTTACATATGGGGGAGCACAGTAAAAAAAACTCAACAATAAGTTTGAGAAAAACATGTGCTCCAAACCCAAATGTAGAGAAAAACTAAACACAGTACTCACAACAGAATGTGGTTATGGTTGGAGAATGAACAGTGCTTTTACCTGGTGAGCCACAGCTGCTTCCTTTCAGTCATGGGGGTTCCTACCATGAGAGCTTAGTGATCCAGTTCCTAGCCATGTGAAGGTTAAAATACCTGTCAAGATCATAGCTTAGCAGCAGATCCCTAAACTATCATATCAGATGATGTGAGGAAAAAAAGACATTGGTGGAAGCTGCTGTGGCTCACTGGGTAAAACCCCTGTTTCTATCTGCCAAAAGTCATAGGTTAAAATCCCAGCACATACTTTAATTGTGGCATTCTACCTTGCAGGTGCATCTTGATGATTTCACAATGAGGTTAGCAGTGTGCAGATGCAAACCTCCATTTGCAATGAAGTAGAAGCCATGCTAAGGTCTGTATCTGGGTTTGTTTTTTTCTGTTTTTAAGATTTTGCAAATGAAGTTATGTATGCAATCTATATTTTTTCTTATGCTTTCCTTGCTTTCAGTAATGAGCTGATTGGAGCACTGTTTAGTCAGAAAAAAAGGGGAGCTTTTTAGCAAGAAATCTAAAGCTAAAGATATGTTTTTCATGTGCTGTGCTTCAGTTAATGGATGTTTTCCTCTAATTAGCAAATAGCATTGCTGTTTGTCCATAAAAATAGAAGGTTCTGCATACAATATATCTGTTTTGATGTGTCTTGTTTATGTGGTGCCTTATTAAATGTATTTTGGTTAATAAAGCAAAAATAAAAATCCAGAGAGCTATTTAGCAGATCATATTTAGGACATCCAAACTGCGCGTAACTTTAGGCGTGCTTTGCAGAATCAGGGCCTTAGTGCATGCTATTTGTTAGCTCATGCTAAATCAGTTAGTATAGTGTTTTTCAAACTTTTTACACCCGGCAAATTACTAGGACAAAAATTAAAAAAAAAAAACGTTTCCGCCCCATCTCCGTGAGCTCGGTCACCTCAGTAACTATAGAAAAATAGACAAATATAGTGCAAAATATAGACAGCAGATATAAATTCTCAAAACTGACACGTTTTGATCACTAAATTAAAAATAAAATCATTTTTCCTACCTTTGCTGTCTGGTAATTTCATGAGTCTCTGGTTGCGTTTCCTTCTGTCTGTGTATCCTTTCTTGCTTTCTGCACTCAGGCCCAAGAATTGTCCCTTTTTATTCCCTCCCTCTTTCCTTCCTATGTCTTTAGTGCCCCCAGTGCCTCCTTCCCAAGTCTTTAGTGCCCCCAGTGCCTCCTTCCCATGTCCTTAGTGCCCCTTCCTGACTTTAGTGCCCCCAGTGCTTTCTTCCTATGTCCTTAGTGCCCCTTCCTGTCTTTAGTGCCCCCAGTGCCTCCTTCCCATGTCCTTAGTGCCCCCAGTGCATCCTTCCCATGTCTTTAGTGCTCCCAGTGCTTCCTTCCTATGTCCCTCTCACTGCCTTCCACACTTTGTCCCACCCCCAAAACCAGCCTGCCTGCCTGTCTACCTCTCTCCCTCCCTCCCTGGCCAAAGCCTGCCTACCTCCTTCCCTCCCTGCCAAAAAAAAAAAAAAAGCTTTCCTCCTTCCTTTCCCCGGGTCAGCTGCTATCTTACCGCCCTGCTGCTGCTACTGCTAAAGCCGACAGGAAGTCTCCTTTCCAACATCAATTCTGACGTCGGAGAGGACGTTCTGGGCCAACCAGGCAGTGATCGGCTGGCCCAGAACGTCCTCTCCGACGTCAGAATTGACGTCGGAAAGAAGACTTCCTGTCAGCTTTAGCAGCAGGGCGGTAATATAGCAGCCGACCTGGGGAAAGGAAGGAGGGAGGCTTTCTTTTTTGCGCGACAGGTAGGGACAGGAAATGATTGCCTGTCCCGTTGTCCCCGAGCACAGCTTCGGGACAACGGGACAGGAGGTCTGAAAACGGGACCTATGGTCACCTTAATTTTGCCGGCCCTGCGCAGACCTGCAGAAATTTCCTGCGGACCGGCAGTTGAAGAACAGTGAGTTAGTACACCTTAGTGAAAGGACTCCATAGAGACTTACAGCATATTCACCCTGGATTGTTCCTATGGTTCCAGGTAGGACCAGCTGGAGAAAGGGTATCTATGAGATAACAACTTTACACAGTTGGATGTACAGCCAGTCACCATGATGGCTCTAACTTAGGCAATGAGCAAAGTATAAAAAAACACTAATTCTTTACTTTGCAGCACCACCTTAAGTGGTGTTTAACAGTCATTTATACTGTTGAAACTGCATCTGATATTGTCTTTTCCATTTTTTCTGTCCTCTGTTTCCTTTCTATTTATGTAATACAGCTGAAAAATGTACAATATTCTTTACTGAACTGAGGGGAAGATTCTCTAACTAGTGTTTACGGCTGTTACATTAATGGCTGCTAGAATAGATTAGTCTGATCCAGTATGGCTATTCTTATGTCTTACCCCTATATTCAGGCTCCCATTTCCCCTTTTACCTTCCCTATTTCCACCAACTTAAAAATCTGTCTCCTTTCTCTGTCCTTCACCTCCATAGAATTCCCTCTCCATTCTCCCTTTCCCAATCAACCTTTGCTTCTGCATCTTCACTTATTCTTCCAGATCCTATCTTCAGCCCCTTTCTCTCACATGTCCCCTTTTTTCAGCCCCAGCTCCAAACCCCTTTTTACCCCCCCCCATTCCCCTTCTCCCATCTTTTCCTTTTCAGCCTCCAGGCCCAACTCCCTTTTTCACACATATCCCTTTTGCAGCCCCTTCTCATACATATCCCCTTTTCTGCCCCCAGTCCCCTTATCTTACACATCCCCATTGTCAGTTTGTGCGGCAGTGGCGGCTGCTGCTAACCACCAGTCATAACTCCATTACAAAAGATCTTCGCACAGTTGGGAGTGATCTCCCCCTCCCCCCTTTTCCGGGCATCCGATCTTGCTCCAGGGGAGTTTACTTGGAGGGGGGTTCACAGCCACGGGCATCGGGAACAGTTTTTATTGTTGCTTGGGGGGAGGGTGGGGTCGGGAGATCAGGGCTCCGCTGATCTGTTGCATATGGGTGGTGTCAGGCTCTCCTGGAACTGGTTACCGTTTCATCCGAAGGTGAATGCCAGTCCCTCCCAACTCCGAGTGATCCTGCGCCCAAACTCATTCCCTGCTTAACCTCCCTTATGCGGGGTCCTTCTTTAGGCCCCAGGGAGGGGGAACAACGTCTGCCGCACGCACAATGATTTGTGATTTGTTTTGTGTACCTGCTTTTTTTTTTTCCTTTCATTATTTGTGCGTGCCCAATCCTGCCTGAGATCCTAATCGCCCTGGACCTTTGCAGCCTGACCTCCAGCCACTGTCTAGTCCTCTTGTTGTGAAGGGCTTCTGCAAGCATCCACTCTCGGTTTTCCCAGTTCCAGTCTTCCATTTATTGAAGAATAAGTAGTTCAAGTACAGTAATCTTTGTCTAATGAGTCCACTCACAGCCACTTCTTACGCATTTTGTTTATTTGCAAACTACAGTAAATGGAAACTCAGCCTCAAACGGGAAAACAAAGCACAACTGGCGGCTAAGGCGGCTTCTTCCCGCCTAATCCCTGACAGACTACTAACATTAGTACCAGCAACTGGGCACTTTAATGCTTACTGAGCCTTCTTAGCTGAGGAGACAGCGGAAGAGGGCGAGAGACTAAGAGCCCCGGGGAAGAAGTGGCTGCTTGGGGCAGAGAGAAAGCTCGTAGGAAGCTCGTAGGAGACAGCTGCGATTGAAGGGCCAGGAGCTCACAAACTGCTCCACCTGTGCCCCCCCCCCTTTTCTCAGCTCTGTCCCGCCTCACCCGCCGTGTGCTAGCTCTGCCAGACCCGTTCGGTGACAAAGCAGCAGAAAACTTTTCCTCCTCTTCAGTTCACACACTGTGCACGCAGATGTTTCTGTTTGGGGAAAGGTCGTGCTTAGCAGTACGCTGCCTCCTCCTCAGACAGATCATCCTACTGCGCATGCATGGCATGGAAGCACGGATGCACGGAGGCACATTGTTTCAAGTGTGTATGTGCGCTAATGGTTTTATTATTATGGATGTTTGTGGTAAAATCCAACGAGCCGCTATCACGGCTACTATTGTAACAATTTCATGAAGGTGAGTCATTCTTAAAGAACTATGCATGCAAATGAAATTTGCTGGTGATAGCGATCGTCACATGCACAGAATACACTGACAAATGAAAAAAAAAAAGACCTCAAATCGAAGATTTGCAGGAGGGATGCCCACTCCCTCCTTCCACTGCCATCAAGCAACCCCCCTCCCCCCCAGGCAGCAGGAGGGATATCCACTCTCTCCTGCCACTGCTATCAAGCAAACATCCCCCCCAACACACTCACCTTGGAAGTGGGAGGGATGCCCACACTTTCCCACCACTCCCATTGTGCCCCTGACAAACCCCCATGCCTCTAACCTTGTTCACGAAGGCCAGCTAGAGGGATACCTACACCCTCCAGCCAGCAAGCCTGCTTCTTCAAAATGCGCCTTCCCCTTCCTGGCGCATCATGGGATGCGCCAAGAAGGGTCCTAAGGCTCTGATGGGCCTAGGTACTTAAGTCCCCTCCTATGGAAGAGGCCTTAGGTGTCTTGGCCAATCAGAGCCTTAAGACCCTCCTCAAATGCACCAGGGAGGGGCATAAGGCTCTGATTGGTCCAGGTTGCTTAAGACCCATCCTAGAAGGGGCCTTAAGCAACCTGGGCAAATCAGAGTCTTAGGACCCTTTCCAGCATATCCCAAGATGCACCAGGGAGGGGAAGGCCTGCCATTTTGAAGAGGTGGACCTGCTGACATCTGACCAGCCTTTGTGAACAATGCAGGGAGGATGGGGGGGGGGGGGGAGTTGCGAGCACAATGCTGGTGAGGATGGCAGGAGGGAATGGGCATCCCTCCTGCTGCTGGGGGAGGGGTGCCTGTGTGTTATGGGGGTTGCTTGATGGTAGGAATTGGGAGGAATTGGGCATCTCTCCCACTGCCAGGGTGTGTGTGTTGGCAGGGTTGCTTTACAGTGGCCGCAGGAAGGATTGAGCACCCTTCCTGCTGGGGGTGGAGGGGGAAAAATTTTCTTGCAGGTCTGAGCTGTCAAGCCTTACTTTCCTGTCAATGCATGAGTCAATCAGCACTCAGGCACTGACCAGAAAGTAAGGCTATGACAGCTCAGACCTGCCAGAAAATTTTGCCTGTAAATGTAGGACAGCAAGGTTAGGAAATTACCCAGTGATAACAGAGAATTGCTTGGAGTGTTCATGTAAATATTAATGACCTCATTGTAATACATTTGCATGGCGGAGTCGGAGACTGCCAGGAAGCTCTGAGAAGACCATGGTGAGCCCTTTTGAGAATTGGCCAGTAGAATACTTCTACACTAAACTGGCTGGAATTGGTTTAAAAAAAGAAAGATAAGCGGGGAGTGGGTCTCTACACATCAACCTTGAAATCAATAAATTTTGTTCATGCACAGCTTGACTGCTTACTTACTGGAGTTTTTCCCTGAGTGCACAAGTTTAAAGTTTGAATTTTAAGCACCACAGTGCCATTTAGTGGACTGACTCCATCACCCCTGAGGCAGGCCCCCAACTGGAGGTCAAAACACAAAGCGTGTTAGGTCACTAAAGATTAAGAACTTTGTATTTATGTACTAGTGTTTAAGCCCGTTACATTAACTGGTACTAGAATAGATGTCTATCTATCTTTCTTTCTGTCTCTCTCCCTGCCCCCTGTCTCTTTCTTTCTTTCTTTCATTCTGTCTCTCTCCTTCCCGCTGTCTATCTTTCTTTCTTTCTTTCTTTCTATCTCTCTCCCTCCCAGTGTCTATCTTTCTTTCTTTCTATCTTTTTTCTTTCTGTTTCTCTCCCTCCCACTGTCTATCTTTCTTTTTTCTACCTTTATTTCTTTCTGTCTCTTACCCTCCCCGTCTATCTTTCTTTCTATCTATCTTTCTTTTTCTCTCCCTGCCCTGTCTATCTTTTTTTCTTTCTTTCTTTTTCTGTCTCTCTCCCTGCCCCCATCTTTTTTCTTTCTTTATTTTCTGTCTTCTCCCTGCCTCGTTTATCTTTTTTCTTTCTTTCTTTTTCTGTCTCTCTTCCTGCCCCATCTATCTTTCTTTCTTTCTTTCTTTCTTTCTGTCTCTCTCCCTGACCCATCTATCTTTCTTTTTGTTTCTCTCCCTGCTTCCGTATATCTTTTTTCTTTCTTTCTGTCTTCTCCCTGATCCATCTATCTTTTTTTCTTTCTTTCTTTTTTTTCTCTCTCTCCCTGCCCCTATCTCTTTCTTCCTTTCTTTCTTTCTGTCTCTTTCCCTAATGCTATCTTTTTTCTGTCTCTCTCCCTCCCAATGTCTTTCATTCTTTCTGTCTCTCTCCCTCCCGCTGTCTATCTTTCTTTCTTTCTTTCTTTCTTTCTGTCTCTCTCACTGAAGCTGCCTTCCAGCTGTGCCAGCTAAGGGATCCCTTGCCCTTTCCTTAATCCAGCTGTGGCCAGCTGCCCACACAAACCTGTCCAGCTACAGAATGGGCAAACGCATCCCGTCTCCCCTCCAGACCCCGTTCACTCACCCTTGGTGCTGGATCGCCGCCTGATGCTCCTCCGCAGGAAGCTCACAAACTGCTGTGCCATGATGAGCCGAACCGAGCCCAAGCGCGCACTTCCGCACTCCTCTGCGCTTTTACTTTCTCCGGGGCGGGGCGGGACAGGGAGAGGACTCCTTTAGCTCTCTCTCGCCGAGGTGGTGGTGGCCCACCCCATCCGTGTACTCTCTCCTAACAGCTCTCCAAATGCCTGCTTCTCTCACCCACCCAAAGCCTCTCTCTCTAGTGGCTTTCCCATGTCTCTCTGCTCCGCACCAACCCAGGCCCCAACTCCCAATCAAGCATCTCGATTCCCTTGCTCATGCCCCCAGGTGACCGTCTAACCTGCCAGTTCCTTCTTCGTGATGTCAGCAATCGAAGCAGGGCACTGAAAGTTGGCTCCTGTCATGTACTGAGACGCTTCCCTGTTCGGCGGTGTACTGCGTATGTGGAGGCATGGAGGCACAGATTTTCAAGTGCGAATGCACGCTAAGGGTTTTAGTATTATTGATTTATATATGTGCTCAGTTTTTGATTAAGTTTATATTAATAAATTTGTTGATTCCAAGGCTGATGTGTACAGTCCCACTCCCCACCTGTCTTTCTTTTTTTCTCTGTTTCTCGTGGAGTTGTTCTTCCTACTTTTTGTGGTTTGCACTAGAATTGTTTAAGGCACGGTGGGTTTTTAGGATCTTCCCCTGTATCCTTAAGAAAAGAATTAGGGAGAGAAAGTGTTGTTTAAGAGGATGGCATCAGAGGAGCAATAGCTTAAATAACACAGATACAGTGAAAATAAAATGTTAGTAATATGTGACACTTTCACACAGACAGTGTAAGGTAAAGAGAAAAGCTATTGCACAGGCCAGAAACAATGGACCTAGGGGAGGGAAAAGCTTCAGAAACAAGCCCTCCCTCCCCACAATGGTAGTACAAGGTATTCATTGGCATTTAAAAAAAAAACCTCTCCTGGGGTGCAGAAACAGCTTTGTGCGTGCAATAAAAGCTTAATGTAACCAAGACAGATGCAAAAAAATTTCAACTTATCTCAAACTGATGATCGGTACAGCAATGGTGGCCAGCGTTTCACAGTTCTGCTGGCTTAGGGTGTGACCAATCCGATCGCAAACTTTTAAATGGGACTGTAAGGAGACATATTCTTCGAGTCCCATTTAAAAGTTTGCGATCGGATTGATCACATCCTGAGGCAGCAGAATTGTGAAACACTGGCCACCATTGCTGTACCGATCATCAGTTTGAGATAAGTTGAAATTTTTTTGCATCTGTCTTGGTTACATTAAGCTTTTATTGCACGCACAAAGCTGTTTCTGCACCCCAGGAGAGGTTTTTTTTTTAAATGCCAATTAGGTTATTGCCTGAACACCTTGTACCACCATTGTGGGCTGGGAGGGTTTGTTTCTGAAGCTTTTTCATCCCCTGGGTCCATTGTTTCTGGCCTGTGCAATAGCTTTTCTCTTTACCTTGCACTGTCTGTGTGAAAGTGTTACAGATTACGCACTATCATAGGATCAATGGAACATATCTTAAAAGAAAATTCTGAAGCCTATGTACAGTATGTTTGAATGTTAAAACACATTGGACCTTTTTACTAAGCCATGGTAGAGGTTTCTACCATGGCCCGGGGCGCTATACGTTCTGATGCTCATAGGAATTCTATGAACGTCAGAGCATATAGCACTCTGGGCCGTAGTAAAAACCTCTACCATTCCTTAGTAAAAGGGGGGAGGTGGGGGAGGGTTGTTACTTAGAAAGGTGGCTGGCTATAATTTCTTATTATGTATTCATTAATGACATTTTCATTGCTACTTTAGCCTTTCAGTTACTATAGTGTTTGGTGGTTTGCTTTGATGTTTTGATGTTCTTCTCAGCAGGTTTTTTTTGTTGTGTTTTTTAATCGTGCTGCATAACATTTTACAGAAATTGCATATTATACATTACACAACCACTGAGGCCCTCTTTTATAAAGGCGCGCTAAGCGTTTTAGCGTGGATTTAGTGTGCGCTAAAACAATGCATGCACTAACCGCTAACGTGTTCATAGGATAACATGCATGTGTTAGCATTTAGCGCGTGTTTAGCACACGCTAATACTTAGCGTGCGCTAAAAAGCTTAGTGCACCTTTGTAAAAGAGGGGGTGAGTGTGCTAAAGACAAGTGGTTGACTCTTGCCCCCTCTTTTACTAAGGTGCGCTAACCGATTAGTGCACGCTAATCAAATTAGTGCATGCTAAACGTTAACCCGTCCATAGACTAATTAGTGCCGCTAAATTGATTAGTGCACTCTAATCAGTTCGTGCACCTTAGTAAAAGAGGAGGTTGGTGTTTTGGCACTCAGGTGCCAAAACACTTGCCATTTTGAGTCCAGACCCAATAAATATTCCTTTGGATGACATATTTTTGGTTAGTGGTTTCTCTTTTTCACAACTTTTATGCTTAGACTATTTTCTATAATTCGGGATAGTAAAAAGATATTTGGTCAACTTTTCCACTTAACTATTATCTGTTTCCCCTTTTTTTTTTTTTTCTCAAGCCTAGAAATGAATGAATTTGATCCCTTCTTATCTGAATTCTTTAGCCTTTAAAATAATACATGCAAAGAAACAAAACAGATTTTAGCAAGGTTTGAATGTCTGGATTAAATCCATTCACTAAAACAGTTTAGAGGAGTTTTATAAAGTAAACAAAGAATAGATGATTTGTATTACTCTATAATACATCTTGCTTGACATTTTGGCTGGTTAAGGACTTCAGTGCGCTCTTCTTGCTATAAATCTTATTTCCTCTGCAGTCAGAAAACAGGATATTAAAATGCAAAGAATCAAGATGCACATAATTTTCAATGTACACATCTCTGTTATCATTTTGAAAATGTAAAAGGGATTGAAATGATCTAGCTTTGTATAGAGAGTCAAAACCTTAATTATGCAAGATAGGTGTTATCGTTGTTCTCTTACACAGTGATGAATGAAGGCCTCGATGTTCCAGTTCTCAGTCTAAAATTTAATTGGTTAAAAAACAAACAAAACCTGTGAGGACATTTAAAATCTTTAAACATGGAAGCCAAGTTATGTTTTTCAAAACTGAGAAGGACAAAAGATTAATTTATTTGGGGAAAATCAAGATGCATGAAAGCTAGTTTCTGGATTCATTGTCTGACCATATTTTTTAATCGTTCTGGTTCAGTTTTCTTAAAACATTATTTTACTTTAACCTAAGATCCACACCGTACTCTAAAACTTTCATTTGTATATTGGGATGATCCCCACACTCACCTTATCATTTGTCTTTACTTTTACTTTATTCTTATATCTTTTTTATAAGAACTATGGTGCATATAGGGTATCTAAACAAAACCAATGAATTAACCTCCTCTTTAGCTAAGCTGTGGTAGAGATTTCTACCATGGCTCGGGGTGCTAAATGCTCAATGCTGCTCTGATGCTCATAGGAATTCTATGAGTGTCTGAGCAGCGTTGGAGCATTTATCGCTCTGAACCATAGTAGAAATCTCTACCACAGCTTAGCTAAAGGGGAGGTTAATTCATTGGTTTTGTTTAGATACCCTATATGCACTATAGTTCTTATAAAAAAGATATAAGAATAAAGTAAAAGTAAAGACAAATGATTAGGTGAGTGTGGGGGTCATCCCAATATACAAATGAAGGTTTTATAGTACAGTGTAGATCTTAGGTTAAAGTAAAATAATGTTTTAAGAAAACTGAACCAGAGCGATTAAAAAATATGGTCAGACAATGAATCCAGAAACTAACTTTCATGCATCTTGTTTTTCCTCAAATAAATTAATCTTTTGTCCTTTTCAGTTTTGCAAAACATAACTTGGCTTCCATGTCTAAAGATTTTAAATATCCGGTTAAGGGGAAGTGAGCTCAAGTGAGAAAATATGTCTTGAGGCCCGTGGTGAAGAATAGGGGCATGGAGATCCATGCCACCCCCTAGGCTCTTGCTGAGATGGCAGGGTCAGGGGAATGCAATTGTGAATTTTGTAATTGCAATGTCTTGTAGCTCGGGGTGAAGCAATTGTTCGTTGCTTCTTGGTTGTCCCAATAAACAAAGCTACGGCCTGATTATTACCATCAATAAAGTGTCTGTGTTTTATATATCATGGACATTTATTGCTGAAGATATAAGGGAGTAAGTGGGGTATAGTGAGAGGGTGTTGCTATTCGGGGGGTTGGGGATGGTTTGTCGGGATATGAGGGGACGACAACTTGGCCATTCCAGATCCATATGTTAAAAACTCTGAGTACTTAACTGAATCCACAGTCTTGTTGAATAGTACCGGAGGTGGGCCAGTCCTTTTGTTCACAGACCAAAGAAGGTAAAGTCCCATTTACACACAGGTCCAAGTTTAATGAGCAGACAGACAAATGTATAGACATGTGGTCCTACTCCAATTCCTTTTTAGAGTTTATTTTTTAGACCTGAATGTGGTTCTTTGCTTTTTTACATTGAGTCCGGTTTCACTGTTAACTTTCTTAAGAAATTTATCTTTTAGCCATTTTCAGATGCTCAAATGCCTCAAATGCTATATATTTTCCTCCAATGAGTATCTACATAATATTATACATTGTCTATGCATTTGTCTGTCTGCTCATTAAACTTGGACCTGACAAGATTTTTTTTCAACTTTATCACCCATTATCTCTTTCTATCTTTGCTTAGTACCAGTTAATTTCTTCTTTTTTTTTAAATTTAAGCTTTTATCATAATTTTAACAATATAAGTTCATTGAATAAAACAAAAGTTTTCCCCAGTCATAGAACAAAAGGAAGATATCTCATTTACAAATTAAATACATCAAACTTTTGAATAGAGTAAAAACACTCCTCATGGTTGTGAGGAGTGTTTTTACTCTTGCGTGTCTGTGCTCTGGGTCAGCAGCTCTGTCCTGAATGGTCTGGTTGTGGTAAGTGGGGGAGACTCTGTGTTGCCGTTTGGGGTGGGTGCTAGGAGTTTTTGGTTTGTTGTGCTGGGCTGCCAGTTCCAGGTTATACTATGTTTTGTGCTGGGAAGTTCTTCGTTTTCATTTTCTGGGAGAGTTAGTTGGTCGGTGTGTGTGGGTTTTGAGTGTTTGTTGTTTTATGTATTGGTGCTGTTGGGATTGCGTCAGGGGTTTTTGTGTTTTTGGCTAGTGTGTGTGTGTGGGGGGGGATTCTTGGAAGGATATTAGGTGGCTTGGGATAAGGGAGGGGTTGGTTCTGAATTGCTGTTGTTGGGATTGGTAGGGGGAGTGAGTGGGGAATTATTTTCATGGCTCCTAAGAAAGTGCAGAGTGGGCATGGGGGTGCTGTTGGTAGGGGGGCTCGACAAGGGAGCTCCAGAGGAGGATCTCATGCTGCTATTGCACCAGTTGTGTCTCATGTACGTTGGTGTGCTGTGGGGTAGACAGGACGGAGAGGTTCTGTACCATGGTTCTCGGGCTTCTCGAGCCTCTAGAGGTGCTTTGTCTGCTGCTGACCCAGTTTCTGCTCAGCCTGGTACTTCAGGGGTGGCATCGGCATGTTCTAATTTCCAGGGTGAGTCACTAAGTTTTTTATGTGATGTATTGGTAGACTCTAATTGAGCTTGGTGTGGTGAAAGGGTAGCACAATGTATACAGAAGGCTGCGCATGCGGTAGCAAAGCGCTTACGCGACAATAAGTTTTTTAAGCGGTTGCAGCATGTTGTCAAACATTTGGATATGGATAAAAGGCAGTGCAGAGGGATGTCAGAGGATCCTATGATAGCTTGGAACTCTTCTGAATCTTGGGATTCTTTTGAGATTTCTTCAGCTGATTCTTCTTCTAATGATGCTGTGGCTTTCTGGTCTTTTGGTTATTGGTGTGGCTGGTGCAAATCTGGCACCATCTGTGGGTGGCCCCACGGTGGCTGCTGCTCAGGTGATGCGCAGGGGGGTCATACTTTATGTGAAATTGCTCCTTTGGACTGCAGTATTTCTAAGAAATTGTGGCAAAAAATTTTGAAGGGCAAGTATGTAGATATTTTTTGTTTATTGGAGAAGGAGCAGGATAAAGTTGATAAGAGAGGATGAGAGTAAGATGGATGGTGTATAGGCCTGGTTTGGCGCAAACTATGCAGAAGCATTATCAGGGCGTGACAGAGACCTTTCTAACCCTGATCAAAGGGTCTTATATACATGCAAACACATTTAAAGCTTTGAGAAGGCAGGTTAATTAACAAAAGACCAGGAAATCGATGTGTAGCATAGGAAAATGGGAATTTCATATTTATGCGAATTGCTAGGTGAAACAAGACCATAAGGGAAATCAGGATATACATGACACACTTCTAGAGGTATTAAACTGCCTCCATGTTTCTTTCTCTCTCTGTCTCTCTCTGCATTTTTGTGCAGTTTCCCGCCTTGATCCTCATGGCCTAATTGATAACAGATATTATTGAGCTGGATAGTTGGAGTATTTTTAAATTCCACATTCCAATGCTGGGTAGAGAATAATCTTTTTTTAATGTTTTAAGGAATTATGAGATGTGAATTAATTTGAGTGTTGCATGTGGATGTGAGTGAAGGGATCCCTATGTATGTTAGAATGGGTGAGAATATGTGTGATAGAATGATTTGTATCTAATTTCAGATGTTTTACATATATAAAATTCAAGAAACTTTAAGGAAGCTTAAGAGCAACATCTGGAGTTAGTTAGGACAAGAGTGAAAGACTGGTTACCATGGAAATCCTCTAGAGGCCCAGCAAAGGTCAGCTAGGTTGACTTCCAGCATAGGAAAGGGGGTCTGGGGTTTTTCTGTTTGTGTGTGTTAGTGAAACTTGAAACTGTCAGTTTTCCAAAGCAAGTTTTCATCTGACACAGAAAGCTGTTTTGAATTTAAAGTTTTCTTTGGGTATATTATAATGTTTTATGCATAATCAGAAAGTGATGTAAACAAAAATATGATTTGTAAAAATTTTTCTATGTTAAAAGGAATTTCTTTGTTCATACCTAAGGACAGCCTCTGTTGGCTGATTGGTTGACAAGTGTGATGTCATACTGGTCAGTGTGAAGGTATAAAAGGAACGCACCAGTATAGACTCTTTGAGAATAATATTTGGCAGGAGAGATGTGCGTTGACATGCCTGACGATATATGATAGCTCCTGACGCAGATGCCTTCCAAAGGTTGTTCCGATAAAATAAAACCAATATCTGAATTGGTAATATCTGCATCATTTGTCATTATTCCTAAGCACCTAGGAGTGAGGTTGGCACAGTGCACAGCATGTGCGCTAATCAATGGGCAGTGTAAGCATTTTCGTGTTCTTTGCACGATTATGAATTGGCTGTTGGGGTTTAATATTTATGCCTCAGTTGCTGGTGCTGCTCAGCCTGCATTGTATGCGGAATTGTTGAAATATTCTGATTTGATTTTGTGGGCTTTTTGAAGATATTGGGCTGGTCATGGTTAAACTATGATGAACACTTTCATAAGAGTTTGGTGGCTGACAAATCTTGGGTTTGGAGATATCGGGATGTTGACCTGTAGCTGAATGAAATGACTCAATCTCGTTCTTGGACCTTACATTCTGGGGGTGTTGCCAGATCTTCCACAGTTGGGATGAATCCGTTAGTGGGGTTTTCACATCCTTTGGTCCCTGAGTACCCTTGGGACCTGCTGGGCAGGGTGAGACCTATGGATTCCCAGGTGTTCGGGTGGAACTTTGCACCTTTTGTTTTCAGTTTGATGCAGGGCGATGTGATCTGGCGGTGTGCAAGTTCAGACATCGGTGTAGTCAATGTTCCGATGCTCACCCAGCCTTTCATTGTGCCAGTGTTGGAGCTGGGGATCAGGGGACAGGTGTCCAGAACTTTGGATCCTTTGGTGGAGGCCTGCCTGGTCAAGGCCTTGTCACCCATTAAATTGGATGGGTTGGGGCTTTGGTTATGTTCTTACCTTGTGGTGGATGCTGCACAGTTGCTTTGGGAAAGTTTTAGCTTTGTTGTTATTATTCCTTTCATGGGGCCACCTTTTTCTCATGGTTGACGTAATTCTCCTTCTGTATTGCTGCATGAGGATGTGGTGTGGGCAAAATTGCAGGAGTTGGAGTTGGGTAGGATTGTGGACCCTTTTTCTTCTCCACCTTTTCCAGATTTGGTTGTTTCTCCTTTAAGAGTTGTGCCCAAGAAGGAGCCTGGTAAGTTCCGGCTCATTCATAATTTGTCATTCCCTTTGGGTTGTAGTATCAATTCTTTCAAAGACCCCTTTTTTGTTCAGTACAGTATACTTCTTTTGATGTTGCCATTGCTATGCTTCGTATTTTAGGAGCAGGTGCCTTTTTGGCAAAGGCTTGTATTGAGTCTGTGTTCCGTTTACTTCCAGTTCATCCTGATTCTTTTCATTTGCTTGGGTTTCAGTTTGAGAATCAATATTACTTTGATAAGTGTATACCTATGAGCTGTTTTGTTTCATGCTCTTATTTTGAAGCGTTTTTGACCTTTATTCACTGGGTTATGGAACAAGAATCTGGTTGTGGAATTTTTTTGTTTGGCAGTCCTGTGGGTTCCTCTCAGTGTTCTGATTTGGTTGCGGTCTTTCATGCTGTGACTCAGAATCTGGGTGTTCCATTAGCATTGGAATAGTCTGAAGGGCCTTATACTTCATTGGTTTTCCTTGGAGTGGAATTGGATTCAGTGCGTATGGAATCTCGGTTGCCAATGTCTAAAGTTGCAGCTTTGCGCACATTTATTGGATGTGCATTATAGAAGTCTAACCCCCTGTTTTACTAAGGTGAGCTAAGCGTTTTAGTACACATTTAGCGCACACTAAATCTATGTGCACACTTACCGCTGGTGCATCCATAGACTAACATACATGAATTAGCATTTAGTGCGTGGTTAGCACATGCTAAAAAGCTTAGCGCACCGTAGTAAAAGGAGCCCCAAGTTGACACTTCATGAAATTCAGTCATTAGTAGGTCATTTTAATTTTACATCCTGGGTTATTCCAATGGGCAGGGCTTTTTCTCGTAGGTTGGCTTTTCTTTCTAGGGGGTTATTGAAGAAGCATTATCGGGTGCACCTCACTAGAGGTGTACGTGAGGATCTCCGTTTGTGGTATCAATTTTTGGAATGTTTCAATGGTACTTGTGTTTGGCAGTGGGATGAGGTTTCCTCCTTGGATTTACTGATGCTTCTGTGAGCTGTGGGTTTGGTATATACTTTGGGGGATCTTGGTATGCTGAGGCTTGGCCTGTTTGGTGGCGGGAGAAGGGCTGTTTTTTTGGATATTTTTCCTGTCTGAGTTGCTTTGGTGATTTGGGGCAGTAGGTTGGTCAATAGAAAAGTGGATCTCTTTTCTGATAATTTTGCTGTGGTTCAGGTGTTGAATGCTCAATCTGCTTATTGTTCTGTTTTGGTTGAGCTTCTCCGTCTTATTGTTTTGCATTGTTTGCAGTTAAATGTTACTCTTACTGCTATACATGTTCCTGGTTTACTTAACGAGATTGCTGATGCTTTATCTCAATTTCAGTAGGCTCATTTTCGTGCCTTGGCCAGACTCCTGGATCCTTGGGAGAGTTGTTGAAGAAATCTTTGGCAGAGAACATATGAAATTCATACCGTTCAGGTTGGTGATATTTTTTGCAGTTTTTGGATGCCAAGGATATGAATTGTCAAATCAATCTTATAGCCAGAATATACACTTTCTTAAGGCTATGAAAACACCTTGTTCAAGTTTTCTCGACCCTCAGTGGCACCACTCAGGACTCAAACTTCTCATCGTCCTAAACTTTATGTGTCGGTTTGTCATCGGGTCTATTACTTTTTAATAGAACTTAATCTTATTTATGTTATTTGATAAATTCTTATAAAGATGAATACTTAGCTTAAAATATGGCTAAGTCTTCTTGGTTAGAGATGTCAGCACTATTAAGGGATATCAAAGCCGACATGTTTCGCCTAGCTTGCTTTTTCAAGGCTCAATCCCTAAAGAAATAACCAACATAACCATAAATTAAAACCTGTTTCAAGTCATTTATAACTAAACCAATGCTTTTATAACCATAGATTGAACTCAAAACAAGCTCTTTCTTATCCAGCATGTTACTGAAACGTTACTCACCCTTAGCCATCTATCTCCGGTGTAACAGTCAATACTTTACAGCGGGAGCGACAGCGTTCTTTTGTTTAAATATCTTGTGAGGTCCAATCAGCCGGAAGAAGCGTAATGACGTATCATCCGACGTCCTGGAGCTCCCATTACTGTACTTTTTTCTTTCAACTTTAAACTCCTCCCTTCTTTCATCTATCGTACTGGGTCAAACTAAAGACAGCCATTCGAGCTCTGTGTCAAACTAAAGACAGCCATTCGAGCTCTGAATTCAGCCCATGTGGAATAACTGTATTTAATGTGCAAATCCACCGTTGTTCTTTATAGTTGAGTTTTTCTTCTATATTCACCATTCCCTCCCCCCCTTCATTTAACTGATCTATAACCCTCCATTTTAACTGGCTTGAGTCATGTTTTTCATCTATACAATGTTTCACTATCGGAGCTTGCAGTATTTTAGTTTTTATCCTAGACTTGTGCTCGTTTAATCGCACATGGATAGACCGGGATGTCCGCCCTACATATACAAGATTGCATGGGCAAATCAAAATATAGATCACTCTTTCTGACTGACAATTTGTAATTGTAGATGCTGTAATAATTCTTTTAGTTTGAGGATCTGTCCATGTATTGCCTTCAATGGTGCTACTGCACCATTGACAGCTCCCTCACTTACTATGGCTACCTATTACGTTGTTATACCTAAAGCCTAATTTTTGACCTATTGTTTTTCCTTTCCTGAAAGCAAACATTGGAATTTCCGTAAAAATGTTATGTAATTGTAATACATGCCAGTAACGTTTTATCTGGTTAATCAGGCATGTTCTACCGTATGCCATTTTTTGGAAGTGTTCCTAAGTTTCTTCTTTACCATTCCTCTCATTGCTTCGTAGTTTCCCTTCCTGAAGTTAAAAGTTGTCGCTATGGTTCTCTTTCCTTTCAGTATTCCTATTTCCACCTTGAACTTGATCATATTATGATCGCTGTTTCCCAACGGTCCCACTACTTCCACTTCCTTTGCAGGTCCCCTTAGCCCATTTAGGATTAGATCCAGAGTGGCATTTCCTCTCGTCGGTTCTCTAACAAGCTGCTCCATGAAGCAATCTTGTACAGCCTCCAGAAAGTCTGCCTCCCTAGCGCATCTTGAGCTTCCAAGACTCCAGTCTATCCCAGGGTAGTTGAAGTCTCCCATAATAACTGTGTTACCGCTTTTGCATTCTCGCTTCATCTCGGCTTCCATTTCTTCATCGATTTCTCCGGTTTGTTCGGGTGGACGATAGTATAGACCTATCTTTATTTCAGGCCCTTTCCTTCCTGGTATTTTAACCCATAGCGATTCTAGCTTGTTGGCCGTCTCTGCTGTGTCCATTCTTGTCGATTGTATGCTTTCTTTTATGTATAGTGCTATTCCACCGCCTTTCTGTCCTAATCTGTCTTGGCGATAGAGTTTGTACCCCGGCAGTGTTGTATCCCATCTGCTTTCCTCATTCCACCATGTTTCGGAGATTCCAATGATGTCTATGTTCTCTGCAATGGACATGGCTTCTAATTCTCCCATTTTGTTTCTTAGGCTCCTTGCATTAGTAGATATTGTCACAATCCGTCCCCTGTGGCTCCGCTCATCCCAGAGCTGCCGGTGACTAAACCCTATCCAGTCATACAGCGAGCTAACCACGGGGATAGGATTGTGACTAGTCCCAGGGGAAAAGGTGGATTTCCCTTTAACTTAAAGCAGGCTGAACTGCAGGGAGTAGAGGAAGGGGAGCAGAACAGCTCAGAAGAGCTTCAGAGGAACCTCCCTCCTCCTGTTCACTCTCAACTGAGACCCATAATGAAAAACCCAAGACAAACTAAGCAAACAGTGCAGGTAACTCCTCCCCCTCAGAGAGCAGGGTGTGTTCGGTTGAACAATATAGAGGCTGCTCTGAGGAGAGGAAAGTTAGTTGGCCCTGAGCCAGCTCAGGGAAGGGTCTCTCCTGATTATGTTCCTGACTGTGAGGATGTGATAATGCAGGAAGCTGACACTGACCCTATTGCCAACCAGCCAGCTCTGCCTGAACCCATGGATTGGGGAGAAAACCTTGGACTGCCTGAAGACATGCTCCTGGAGTGAGGATAAGTGGCAGGTCTGGAGGTTTGTGCAGGCAGGAGCTTTCTCTGTTTAAGAGAGTATTGTTGTGCAGTAGTGCTGTGTGTGGGAAACTGCATAGACTTGTGCTAGAAAAAAAAACAAAACACGTTTTTTTTTGTCAATTCAATTGGCCTGAATTGGGGACTCATGTATGTGAATGTGAGGGAAGTAAACGTTATGATTTTGGGGAGAATTCACTTAAGATCCAGGTTGGGATAGTGGGGCCATTATTGGCAATCTGAAATAGCAGAAAAGTGATAAGTGAATTCCTTTACTCCCCTCCCCCACCAACAGCTTCTCTGTTGGTTACAGCCCAGCTTTAAGACTTGCTGAGCTTGGAGGCCCAGAACTTGTGTGAGGGAAAAAAGGTTCCTTTGCCTTCTTAAAGGTAAAGACAACCCCTCTAAAGTTCTGTTAATGATTGCAATACTGAACTGTTACTTACCTGAATTGCCTGATTGAAGGTAGCAGTGGTAAACCCATTCCGGTGGGTCCACTCCATACTTTATTTTGGATATTTGGATAAAGCATTCTACTTGGATTTTGATTTTTGCTTTGAATGCTTAAGGGAGACGTTGCTCCCATCATCGTTTCACTGAATAAAGTGACTGTGAGCAAGTAAAGCTGATTTGTTTTATTTTTATATTTGATTTCTGACAAGTAAAGATATACCAACAGGACTTCCTTCCTTCATCAGAAGCACGCCGGAGTTGCGCTCGGGTGAGCAGGGACCGGGTTCTGGAAATTACAGGTACCGGCCCTGTCACAATATGCAATTTAGCTCCTGGAATTTTGTTGCCTTCATTTCCTTTCCCTGTGCTTCGGTCATTAGATTCTTCTCTTTGGTTATGATCTTTCTAATCTCCTCTCCTTTGTTAGTCGACTCCTGTAATTTGTCCCTTGTTTCATCCCAGCCTTTTTTCTCCTTAGTATCTTCACAAGATTCCTTTTTCCGAATCATCGACGCTTGGTCGACTGTCGGCTTTCCCCTTCTTGTTAGTTTAAAGCCTGTTCTATTCCTCTCTTGATGTTGTTTGCTAGAAGTCTAGTTCCCGCTGCGCTCAGGTGCAGTCCATCTCTCCTGTAGAGCTTGCTCTTGCCCCAGAACGTCGTCCAGTTCCTCACGAAGTGGAATCCTTCTTCCTCACACCATCTCCTCATCCATGCATTTATTGATTGTAGTTCCTCTTGCCTTTTCACATCTGCCCTCGGCACCGGTAGGATCTCTGAGAATGCTATCTTCTGGGTCCTCATCTTCAGCTTCCTTCCCAGAATCTTGAACTGTTCTATCAGTGTGTTTCTTCTATAGTCCCTCCTGCTGACATCGTTTGTCCCGATGTGGATCATTACTGTAGTCTCTTCCGTCTCCGCTCCTTCCAGGATCTTTCCAATTTTGTCCACGATGTCCTTGGCTCTCGCTCCCGGGAGGCAGGTCACCAGTCGGTCCTCTCTCCCTCCTGCTATGTGGCTGTCAACATGCCTCAGGATCGAGTCCCCCACTAGGATCGCTGACTTTCCCTTCTTCAATGTTCGCTTCGGTCTCAGGTCGATGTCCTCGGTATGCTTCTCTCTTTCTTCCTCTGGGCATCGACTGGTCAATTTCTCGCCTTCGTGCGTTTTTCCTCTGGCGGTGTCTTCTTTGTGGTCTTCTGTTTCTTGCTCTCCCTTCGATGTTGGTGTAACTTCTTCTTTCATCTGAAGTTCGTTCTCTTCCACCTTCTTTCTGTATGCCTCCTCAAAGAATTTCTCGAGTTCCCTGACTTCCTCCTCGATGTGCCTCTCGCTCATGAAGTCTTCAGTTGTCCTGATTGGGTCCTCCGTGGTGTAAAGTCCTTCTAGCTCCTGTATCTTGTCCTCTAGTCGCTTGACTTCCTTCTTCAAGCTTTCCAGCTCCTGACACCGACCGCATACATACGACTGTCTCCCCGAGGGGAGGTAGTCATATATATGACAGTCGGTGCAGAACACTGGAAAGCTCATCTTCTGGTTTCCCTCTGCTTCCATAGTCGTTCCTACTTTAATATAACACTTAAGACTACGTGTTCCTTGTGTGCCTGCTTCCTTCTGCGCCTTCTTCTTGTGTGTGTTGCCTTCACTCTACCTTACTATACTTTGTTTGTGCGTTTGTTCCTTGTGAGCCTGCTTCTTTCTGCACCTGCTTCTTGCCTTACTGCCTACTTCTTGTGTGTGCTGTGTTTGTTCTACCTTACCTTACTGTTGCTTATGTGTGTTCTTCTTGCCTTACTGCCTACTTCTTGTGTGTGCTGGGTTTGTTCTACCTTACCTTACTGTTGCTTGTGTGTGTTCGTTCCTTCTGCGCCTGCTTCTTCTGTACCCTTCAGTCTTTCCCTGGTGCTCCTGGGTGTAGTAACTTGGCCCTTCTTGAGGCCCTTTGCAAAGGCGCTCTCGCTAAGGCAAGCGCCTTTGCCGCGCGCCTTCGCCGGGCGCCGAATGGCTGGGCGCCGCTGGCTCCTCCCCTTTAAGGGGGAGTCCGGCGCTGCCTGTGACGCGTGGGGGGGGCGGAGCGAACTCTCGCCGCTACCCCGAGCCTGCTGTCCTCCTAACTACTTCCTTCAGTGCTCGGCACCGACGCTGCCTGCCTCCTCTCAGAGCAGTGAACAACCGCTTCCTGCTCCCCTTCTCAACTCTCTCTTCGGCACCGCGTGTGCCGCGCTGGCTCCTCCCCTTTAAGGGGGAGTCTGGCGCTGCCTGTGACGCGTGGGGGGGGGCGGAGCGAACTCTCGCCGCTATCCCGAGCCTGCTGTCCTCCTAACTACTTGCTTCGGTGCTCGGCACCGGCGCTGCCTGTGACGCGTGGGGGGGGGCAGAGCGAACTCTCGCCGCTACCCCGAGCCTGCTGTCCTCCTAACTACTTCCTTCCCGATATTGGGCTGGATATTTTCTTAAGTTCTGTGCAGGATTTATTAAAAGCTTGTTATAATGGGCAATATGGCCGCAATTTGGGGGCGGAGCAGTGACTAGCGGGGCTGTCACCGCTATCGGCGGAAAATGATGAGTGTGAGGGAATTTTGGAACAGTGGGGCTAATAATATTGTTTAATGTGTTATCTGCTCAGGTGTAAAACCGCTAGCCTTGCTGGGGGAAGTTGGGATGGTAAAGTGATGATTTGGGGAATTGGGACTAGTTCGACACCGAATAGCTACAGGAGTTTAAGATTGTTTTTGGTTTTTTTTTTCTAAATATCTTTATTCATTTTTAACACTTTCATTAAGTGAATACAAGAAAAATTCATTTTACACTTTATACATCCTTAAAATCCTTACAATATATAAATAAATCAACACATTTTTCCCATCAAAAATTATTATATAGTTATTAATTAAATATATTCATATCCTTCAAAAAGTGCAAATAGCATATTTTTCATCTTTATAAGGAAATAGTAAGCACCTATATAAATATTTAATTATTCAAAACCCAAACCAATCCAACCCACCCCATCAATCAATAAAAAAGTTCAAAAATTAAATTCAAAGAAAAATCCACCCCCCCTGTAAGGATGTTATTGTTTATAAAATAATTGTTTGTTAAAGGTTAATAAAGCTGCAGCCCATGCTTTGCCATTAATGAAGGGTACTGTGGATATTTGATGTGGATGTTGTATGACATGAGGATTGGTACGAATGTCAGTGTTATGCTTTCTAAGTCACATGTCCTGTTTGATATGTTTATTGTGCTACATGCCTTTGGCTTATTCTTTGGATATGCTGTTTTTATAATGCTTTCATTTAAGGTCACATGTTTTACATGTCTTAATTTTAGTCATGTGTTTATGCTATCTATTATTTGCTTTAGTAAAATTGTAATGGGAAAGAATGACAAAAATAGGTCTTGAAAAGATTCTTTCATATGAACCCCACAGGGATAAATCAAAAACTACTAAAAAACAATATGTCAAAAGCATTTAATGTCAATCCTCATAATGCAATAATAAATGGTTCTCAGTATTCACAACTCAACGGCAATGCTGGTTAGTAGCGTTGACAGCTGATTAACCCAAAAGGGTCTACTGAGCATGATGCATCCTTGGACCTTGAATGGTGCGTGAGTACCTGATTGTAAAACCACTTGGATAACTTGATAAGCGATATATAAAATCCTAAGAAACTTGTGCTAAATGAGTGTGAAAAATCAACACAACAAAATCAAAAGTAGTACAATTATCCCTGTGAAGTTAGTCGCAAAATTAATATATTAAATGTCAGAAAGGAAGTCCCCTAATCCGACGCCCAAATTATAGGGCAATTTTCGCAGTTCATGAGTAAAAGAGAGGTATTAGAGATGGCATTAGAGTCCTTGATAGATGGCATTAGAGTCCTTGATAGATGGTAAGTTCAAAAGATCCATGCACAATAATTACTCTACAAAGCCCCGTTATGGAAGAAAACCTCCTTCTTCAGGAGCAGCACACTGGAGGTCAAAAGTTGACGCCGGATGTGAGTTTTCATTGAATTAGATTGCCACATTAGTTTATTTTTATTGTCCAATTGTTGAGTAGACAACTTGAGGATTCCTGATATAGGCTTTGTAGGTGAAACACGGTCCATGTCGGGTACGTTTTTCATGTTTCACTTCCTTCTGGTGACATTAAAAACCTCAGTTTGAAGGTTTGGTTTTCTCTTCTCCTTTGTTTATCCATTCAAGACCAGGATTACAAATATATGTGCCCAGTAAAATACATGTATCTCTTCCCCCTGAGAAAAATGTCCTGGTGATCGGTGGATAAAAAAACAGTAGTATTATAATGTAATCTAAGGCTTCTGTAGTTAGACTGAAGTCTAGTTGTTTTCTACAGGTAATTGTGAGAGTAATCTCAAACAGAATATGCCCGATTTCCTCCCCGGCTAAGATTAATCACTGCATACAAATGTTGTTTTGAATGCAACCGCCGTTCTATCACTATGGTGGATTAAAATGCTTCTGAAAATGCCAAAGAATGCTGTGTCCCTAAAGTATGGTTTTATTTTTCTCCCACTGCTAGACATGATAAAAAAAAGCTCTGCAGTATGAAACATCAAAGACAACTCTTTGCTAAGATCTCCTGTTTACAGACACAGCGACAAGCCCATAGTAAATGCATTAGAAAGCAGAAATGAAGTGAAAAATGAAACCGCACAGAAATACATAAAAATATAACTGGATTATATTTTAACATTAATAACACAAAAGAATGCATTAGAGAAGCTGATGGTGATGGCAGTTCATGTTAGCTTTAGATATTAACCCTTGAGAAATCTTTTCCTCTCCTGCCATTATTTGAATTGCCAAGTTTTAATAGAGTGTCAGATTCTATGTGATACAAATTTTTAAAAGAGAATTAAATCTGATGCAAGACTAATTCATTCATTTTATTTATTGCTGCTGTTCCAAGCCAGGATAATTTTCAGTGAATGAGCTAGAAGATTTAAAATTAAATATTGTAGCCTCACAGAGAATTATAAATGTACTGCAAACTCATTTTGCTTCTCCGTCTCTGCTGGGGAACAAGGAAAGTGGAGCAATGGTAGAATGCTGAAGCAAAATGTTTTCTTCTAAAGATGCCCCTGAGCATCCATTTAGCACATTATGAGGTGGTGCTGAAAAGTTCTCAGCCCAACCAAGAAGAGAATAACATGGGTATGGTTCAATCAACGATTTGAAACAGTGTCAAAACATAGGGCTCCTTTTACTAAGGTATGCTAGCGTTTTTAGCACGCGCAAACCATGCGCTAAACGAAAAATACAAACGCAAGCTCTATGGAGGCGTTAGCGTCTAGCGCGCGGGACATTGTAGCGCACGCTAAAACCGATAGCGCGCCTTAGTAAAAGGAGCCCATACAGTAGGATTTTGTTTCTGCAAATTGGCACTTAACAAAATAATACTCTTCCCAGCTACAGTGGCAAAATAACGCTTGGAATTTAGGAAGCTGGTTGGTTGGGCTGAGATCTTTTCAGCACACACTTGTATTGCTGTCTTTCAATTGGCTATAGAGGACAGTATGCTTTTACCTGCAAAGGTTAAAAGTGGGCTATAAGTGAGAAAATAAATACATTCTTTATGAAATCAACGTATCCTTGTTCATTTCACTCCTGTTTGCTATGACTTGTTAAGACATAGTAACTGGGAGGGTCCACGCTCGTCTCCACTGGGGCACAGCAGGACTTTCCCTAGAGCAGTGTTTCTTAACTCAGTCCTGAAGTACCCCCTTGCCACTCAGGTTTTCAGGATATCTATAATGAATATTCATGAAAGAAATTTGCATTTAATGGAGGCAGTGTATGCAAATCATGCTTATGCATATTCATTGTTGATATCCTGAAAACCTGATTGGCAAGGGGGTACTTCAGGACCGAGTTGAGAAATACCGCCCTAGAGTGTCTGGGTGAGGGTGAACCTGTGCTTCACAGTAGAGAATGACACGGTGACAAAATTCATCACCGTTCCCGTCCCCGCGGATAACCGCAGGAAACCATCTTCATGTCATTCTTTAAGGAGAGAGGGAAGAATCAGTGGGCATAACCACTGACCCACAAGCTTTGCTTTGAAGAATGCTGGTGTAGAAGAACCGAGGTTGAAATAGACACTAGAAAATGACATGGGATTATTTCCCGCGGTTATCCGCGGGGACGGGAACGGTGATGAATTTTGTCACCGTGTCATTCTCTACTTCACAGCCCTATATCTCAGCAGGAGCTTCCTCAAACGCTAGCTGGGCCACCATCCCACAGCATGGACACCTCTCAAATTGAAGGGACAGCCACAGAGCAGCCAGCAACAGAGCCTTCCTCAGTGTCTTTCATGGTGTGAATTTATTTATTTATTGCATTATTTTATGAAGTGATTCACCCGAGGCAGTGTACAGCAGGTACAGTTTAATATTAAACTTACAATTACATAAAACTTACAGTTTTGTTAACAGCTTGACTGAGGTATTATAGAGTGGAGGAGTTGCCTAGTGGTTAGAGATTCTGCCTCAGTACCCTGAGGTTGTGAGTTTGATCCCAGCCTGCTCCTTGTGACTCTGGGCATGTCCCTTAGCACTCCATTGCCCCAAGCAATGTAAGCCTGCCGGGGCAGATAGGGAAAATGCTTAAGGGTACATGATTACTAGTCAATGTGCTGTAAACAACCTTGATATCTGTGGTAATCTTTTTATTCCTAACTGTTTTTAACGCTAAAATGACCTCTTCTAATCAACAGATACCAGTACACTGGGGTCATCGTCCAACTGCAAACCCCATATCCATTATCACCCTGAATCCACAGAAGGTTAATCTTGTCTTCCCCCACTTATCTAACAACCAGAAACTTCAGAACCCTTCTTCTCATAAATTCTCGATCCTTAAAATCCAAGCACCACTTGCTCCATGACTCAATAATACAGAGGAAATTTGATTTGCTTTGTATTTCTGAGACTTGGTTAGCAGATAGTGAGGAAAGTTACCTTTTATACTCCTGTCCCCCAGGCTATACCTACCAATATAATGACCGGAAAGGGGGTGGCTTAGCTATAATCTACCGAGTTTCATTACTCTTAGACTTAGAGTTTTCCCCAGCAAATAGTCTCCTGGAATATATTCAGTTCAAAATAAAAGCTAACCTTTCATCTAATTATCTACTACTATACCTTCCTCCTCCTATTAGCAGTTTGAGTCTCACACACCTCCAGTCCACCATCTTTGACTTCTGTACTTCCTCTCTTGACCCAATCATATTAGGTGACTTCAATATTCATTTTGATGATCACAACGCATCCACTCTTGAATTCCATACTCTCTTGAACGATATGGGCCTCAGTACTTTGATAGATAGCCCAACCCATTCAGCAGGCCACACCTTAGACATGATTCTTGTGCAAGACTCGCACAAAGACTGCTTCTGCATTTCCAAAATTGAGCAAAAACCTTGGTCCAATCATTTCTTAATCTCTTTTTTGCAACAAACTAGAACTCGATCTTCAAAACCAATCCCAAAAAACATTATGACGTGATTATACTAAACTTGATGCTCCCTCTATAATTCTCAACTTTAATCTTAACCTAGAAGAAAAAATTAATATCATCATTGATGATAAACTGGCCTTATGAAATGCTTCCATATCTGAATTTTTAGACAACCTAGTTCCTGCTACCACTCTCTTGATCTCCCCACGCAAGCAAAAAATACCTTGGTACACCCCCCACCTGAGCTTAATAAAAAAAACAACTATGTTCTCTCGAGAGAAAATGGTGGCACAATAAAACATTAGCCGACATGAATAAATATAAAAAGCATGCTACATACTATAAGACAGAAATTAATAAAACAAAAAAAACTTATTAAGTAAAACAAATCAAAAAAGCTAAAAATACAGCTACATTGTACAATATAACTAAATCCCTTTCAGCAAAAAAAAAATGTAACTAGCATGACCGACAATATCCCTACTGCTCAGGCACACATTTTACTGATAAAATACAGAAAATTAGAGATGCTATCCCATACTCTGACAATAACAATATAGAGTCAACTTGTGATAAGATATATAATGCTGCTGCAGGAAATGAACCCTTAACTCTCCCATTTTCTAAATGTTCACGATTCACTCTGCCAACCCTGCAAGAAATTAAGAGATGCCTTAACACTATAAACACCAAAGGAACCAGTAATGAAGTTATTCCTCCTTTACTCCTGAAACAATTCTTCCCAATTTTCGGCCCATGTATACTAGATCTGGTCAAATCTGGCTTAGCTTCTGGATCCCTACCAAAACAGTGGAAAGAATCAATCATCTACCCTAGGATCAAGGACCATAAAATCAGTGTCCAGGAAATATCTAATTATCAACCTATATCCAATATCCCCTTTTTAGCTAAGCTTACTGAAAAAATTGTCTTCTCACAAATCACTGACTTCATTGAGCAGACAAAGGTCTTGCACCCTAATCAAACTGGATTTCGCCAGCATCATTCAACCAAACTTTCACTCATGGTCTGACCACTAAAATACTTTATCATCTCGACCACCATCAATCAGTCCTGCTCATTTCTCTGGATCTCTTATCTGCATTTGACACAATTGATCATAAACTTCTGCTATCATGTCTCCAAGAAATTGGTATCTAGTCATGGACTGGTTTTCCTCTTTTTTTTCTGAAAGATCATCCAAAGTAGTTTTCAACATCTCATCATCAGAAACGTTCATAAACAAACATGGTATCCCACAAGGCTCCATCTTAACCCCTCTGTTCTTTAATATCTTTATGGCACCACTCTCAACTCTTGGCCAATCCATCAGTTTTACAATATTTGCATACGCGGATGATGTACAATTGATTAACCCAATTAACCTTATTGACCCATAAGAAATAATACTTATTAATCAGATATTGGAGAAAATTAAACTATGGCTAGACTCAAATATACTAGCCCTCAACGTGGAAAAATCCAAAGTAAGGTCTGTCGATCCAGGTTCCCCTTAAACTCAATTCCTCAAACATTAAAACTGTAAACTCCTTAAAATTCCTAGGGATCACTTCTGATAGCAAATTTACCTATCATCTTCACATTAGTTCAGTAGTCCAGCGTTGTTTCCATAGATTGCAAATGATCAGATCACTTGCTAAATTGTTAGAACCTTCATCCTTAAACATCCTAATCCATTCCTTAGTGATATCATGTATTGATTACTGCAATGCCCTCTATAAAGGTATAACAAAAAAAGAACTACTATGCCTTCAAATTGTACAAAACACCGCAATAAAAATTATATTTAATGCCAAAAAAATACAACCACGTTTCTCCCCTCCTGCGTAAAGCACACTAGTTGCCTGTAGAACACAGGATTAGTTATAAAATTGTATTACTTATATTTAAGACATGCCAAAGTAACCAACCAGATCTTATCAATAGTCTATTAATTCCCCACTGTCCATCTAAAACACTTTGTTCTATGACACAAAACCTTCTTGCGATTCCATCACTCAAGCAAATTAACACAATAAGATCAAATAACTTTGCAGTGACTGCGCTATCACTCTGGAATTCTATTCCTAATTACATTTGTGAAGAAGTATCTCTGATTAATTTTAAAACAAAGTTAAAAACATTTCTGTTTCAAGAGGCATTTGATACCTAATTGCCCTTGAAACACATGCCGACTGCAGAAGGCATTTTCCTTCCCCTCCCTCTCATTTTATTCCTTAATTGTTCTCTTTATAAAATATTGTGGCAATGCACATGTAATGGGGAGGAGGGGGATGGGGGGAAGAGAAGAAGAGATCCTTCATTCATATTAACCATATGTAGGGAACTCCCTAATTGCCTCTTTTACAAAGCCGCACCGTGCGGCAACAGCCCAACCACCACCACCACCACCGCCGCCGTCGTCACCACTGTATATTTTTCAAGCAGCCTGGTGGTCCAGTGTATATCCCTCCCTCGACGTCTCCTTACTATTTCCAGGCAGCATGCGCACGAGTCAGGAGCGCAGATGTCAGGACCAAGCTATACACGTTACCGCTTGGGCCCGCGCATCCCATGAGAACTGCAGCCAGCCATTTGGAAAGCGGCACAGGATAAAACTTGTATTGAAAAATCTTAAACTGAAACTATGGCAAATTTAACCTGTAAACTGTGTATTATGTATATTGGTATTAGATCTCTAGTATGTGTTGAGTTAGGATAAAAACTTGTATTGAAAAACTTTGTACTGTAACTGTGGCAAATTGTAGCTGTAAAGTGTATATTACATATATTGGCATTAGATTCCTAGTATGGGATGAGTTAGAGTAAAAACTTATTTATTTATTTTATTTGTTTTCTAGCCCATTTTCCCCAAAGAGCTCAGAACAAGTTACTGTTAATAGGTTACAATTTGTCATAGTTACAGTAAAGTTTTTTTCGATACAAGTTTTTACTCTAACTCATCACATACTAGGAATCTAATGTCAATATATGTAATATACCATTTACAGGTTAAATTTGCCATAGTTACACTTTAAGATTTTCCAATACAAGTATTATCCTAACATGACACATACCGAGAATCTAGTACCAATATACATTTCTTTGTAATCCGTCAGTCGTGGCAGGGGAGTTAAATAAAATAGGCATGCTTTTATTGTTTTTCCTAAAGTTGAATCCTTCAAGGGATATGATCTGTGGGGGCAGTTAATTCTAGTTGCTCCGTATGAAATGGGAGTAGGAACATCATTTGGCAGTTTGCAGTTGAAGGGCATGACAAGGGGGTGTTTTGAGGCATATTTCATCCTGGGAGTTGAGGAACCTGTTCAGCACATACTGAGGAAGCTTAGCCATCATGTAGCCTGGCGTCATGTTGTGCAAGGATTTGAACGCTAGCATCAGGCCATTGAAGACACAACATTTGGCAATGGGCATCCAGTAAACTGATGATAGAGCCTGTTTTTTAAAAAAAAGTCTGATTGCCACATTTTGTACATGCTGGAGATGTCGTATGTTCTTCGCCTTGAGACCGTTGAACAGGGCATTGCAGTAGTCCATGCAGAAGACGACTAAGGCATAGAGTAGTTAGAACATAAGCAATGCCTCTGCTGGGTCAGACCTGAGGTCCATCTTGCCCAGCAGTCCGCTCACGCGGTGGCCCAACAGGTCCAGGACCTGAGCAGTAATCCTCTATTTATACCCTTCTATTCCCTTTTCCAGCAGAAAAATGTCCAATCCTCTCTTAAATCCCAGTACTGTATTCTGCCCTATAACGTCCTCTGGAAGCGCATTCCAAGTGTCCACCACACGTTGGGTAAAGAAGAACTTCCTGGCATTTGTATTGAATCTGTCCCCTTTCAACTTTTCCGAATGGCCTCTTGTTCTTTTATTTTTTGAAAGTTTGAAGAATCTGTCCCTCTCTACTCTCTCTATGCCCCTCATGATCTTATAAGTCTCTATCATATCCCCTCTAAGTCTCCTCTTCTCCGGGGAAAAGAGACCCAGTTTCTCCAATCTCTCAGTGTATGAAAGGTTTTCCATCCCTTTTATCAGACGCGTTGCTCTTCTCTGAACTCTCTCGAGTAACGCCATATCCTTCTTAAGGTATGGCGACCAAAACTGGACACAGTATTCCAGGTGTGGGCGCACCATCGCCCGATACAGCGGCAGGATAACTTCTTTCGTCCTGGCTGTAATACCCTTCTTGATTATACCTAGCATTCTATTCGCTCTCTTAGCGGCCGCTGCGCACTGTGCAGTCGGCTTCATTGACCTGTCCACCATTACCCCCAAGTCCCTCTCTTGGGTACTCTCATTCAATGACATCCCTCCCATCGTATAGTTGTACCACGGGTTTCTGCTTCCCACATGCAATACTTTACATTTCTCAACGTTGAACTTCATTTGCCATTTTGTCGCCCATTCTCCTAGTTTGTTCAAGTCCCTTTGCAATTCCTCACAGTCCTATTTAGTCCGAGCTTCCCTAAATAGTTTGGTGTCATCTGCAAATTTTATTATCTCACACTTCGTCCCTGTTTCTAGATCATAGTTGGGTGAAGTCAGATCAGAAATGTAGTTCCTTATTTTCCAGAGTTGTTACAAGTAGTAAAATGAGGAAGATACCACCTCTGAGATATGGTTGGAAAGTGACAGGCTGGAGTTAAGGAGTATTCCTAGGCTGTGTGCTTGGTCTTATGCAGTTATGGTAATTGATTCCCAATGTAGTGAGAGATGGATGTAGTTGCAGTATTCTTTGTGGATTCAAATGAGTTTTGTTTTGGAGGCATTTAATTGTAATTTGTTGACAGACATCTAGTTTTTGATTTCCAAGAGGCAATTTAGGAATTTTGTGATCTGGTTGTCACAGTTTTCTCCTAGCAGTTAGGTATAGCTGGATGCCATCTGCGTAGGATTGAATCTGCATTTGGTTTTTTGGGCTTTGCCTAGGACAGGTCTAATGTAGAGATTGAATTATAGGGTTGATAGTAAAGCCCCTTGTAGAACACTGTATTTGTACACACATACAGTATGTACAAGTTGCCATTTTATAATCTCTGATACTTCTTATAATCTCTGATACTACTCCTAAACAACAGGTTATGATTCAAAAGGGTAACTTTGCCTCAGATGAAAGTTGTCAGGAAGGTTCTACACACACTAAATGAATCTCTTTGGTTTGACAGAAAAATGCCTCAATACCTAAATAAAGCAAAAAACATGGGTTGTGATCTGTCACAAACTGAATGGTGTGTTTCATAGCAAAAGAGTTGTGGAGGACCTAAAACATAAGTGGCTGGAACTCTAGGCATGCCAAGCAAAAGCTGGTAACCCAACATCCAAAACTGGGGTAAATATCAATGTGAAATCAAGGAAAATTTCACCAGTAATATCTGAACTTAACCCACAGGATCAACTAATAACACAATTTTTAACAAATGTTTAGATGAATAAAAAAACAATGTTCATATATAGAGAAGACTGTTATGGATCCTCCTGTGATCTCATCAAAAGGTGTCTCTTTACCATTATAATTCAGTGCAAATCCATTTTGTAACATTCAGTCTTCTAATTTTCAATCTTATATACCAATTACTGCAATAAATAAATCAAAAATTGCTGCAAGTGTCAACACATCTCTATGTCACCTCCTGTCACATAGTATGAAATATCTCAATTTTAACATAGCCATTGTTCTGCCTCCACCTTCATGAAAACAGGGGTGTTTGTATACTGTATTGAATATGTAAACAGAGTGTACTCAGGGCAGGATTAATTCTTCGAGGGCCCCTAAGCACACAAGTATACTGGGCCCCCCGGCCCTGCCCCGCCCCTGTCCCGCTCCCATTTATCTATTTTCTTATTTACTTCTTTATTTCCACTTGTATTTTTTTTTTTTAATTCATACCGCTGCACAGTTTTTCATCTATGCAATCCCCAAACATCCCTTCCCACCTACTTACCCAGGACTTTAACTCTGAACCCTTTCCATACATTTATAAAAGTGTTCAAATTTTGTAAAGCAGTAATACTATCCGAAATATGTCTATATTAATAACCAAGTTTACAAAACCTCTCAACTGCCTCACTCTACATCAACCAACTGTAACCCATATGTATGTATAAACAACTAAATCTGTAACTCCTCTAGTACGTTCCACTCCATGTATGTTAACTTGCAACGAAACAAGGCAAGCGGTCCACTAAAGAATCCAACATGAAACAAAATAAGATTGGCAGAAAATAAGGAGATTCAAATCAAGTTAATTCAAGGTGATCCCAAGAACCATGCCTGATACATTTCACCAAACAAGGCTAGTCAACACTAACAAAAAAAAAAACCATGTCTTTCATACAAACAGAATAAAGAAAACACCTTCGCCTAGTATGGAATATGTAATCACAAACTAACCTCTCCCCTTTTTACAAAACTGTACTATGGTTTTTAGCCTTGGCCAGCGCTAAAAAAAGCTCTACAGTTTTGTAAAAGGGGGGATAAAATAGAAATATGTAGACAAAAGTTAAATAAAACCACCAAGAAGCTGGACTCTGCATAAAATGCAACACCACAGAAACAGCGATACATGTCCCCTAAAGCAAAAAAATAAATAAATAGAACATTTTTTTCTACCTTTGTCTTCTGTGGTTTCTGCTCTCCTCATCTTCTTGTCACTCTCTTCCTTTCATCTTCCGTCCTTCTGTGCCACTTCCAGAAACTGTATGCCTCTGCCTTCCATCTTTCCCTTTACCTCCATTGGTCTGGCATCCATCTTCTTCCATTCCCTCCTCAAATGGTATGGCATCTCTCTCCTCTCCTCTTCTTCCCTTCCCTCTCCCACACCCATTCCCCCACCCCCATGGTCTGGCATTTCACTCTCTCATCTCCCTTTCCCCCACTCCCATCAGCATCAGCCCCCTTTCTTTCCCTCCAACCCAATTCTAGGCAGTATCCTTACCCCTTATATTTTCCCCCTTTCCATTCACACCAAGTCTATCAGCATTTGCTCCCTTTCTTTCCCTCCAACTCAATTTCATCCATTATCCTTCCCTCTTATGTTTTCCCCCTTTCCCTACACACCAATTCCATCAGCATCTGCCCCCTTTCTCTCCCTCCACCACCCTTTCCACACAGCAATGGAAACGTCTCCAGGAACAGCAACAGGCCCCCCACCTGACAATGACGACAACACTGGCTGCCCCCCCACCCCCCCCCCCGTGCATTGACAGACAGCAACGCGGCCTTCTGCTGGCATCAATGGCAACGCGACTGTCTCACCTCCATGAAGATCCCGCGATGACTGCGTCTGCCGGAAGAAGTAAGTGACGTAGGAGGGGGAATGGACTGGCAGACGCTTTATCACGGGACCTTCTTGGAGCTGCGTTGGCCGCGTTGCCTTTGATGCCGGCAGAAGGTCGCATTGCTGTCCATTGATGCCGGGGGAAGGGGTGGCCGGTGTTGTCATCGTTGTCGTGTGGAGGCCCATTGCCGTGGAGGAGGGGGGCCCATTGCCATCTGAAAAAAAAAATTGGCATATTGGTAAGTCGTCTTTCAGCAGGCCCCCCTGACTATTTTGGGCCCTAGGCATGTGCCTACTGGACCTATTCATTAATCCGGCCCTGAGTGTACTGCTGTCAGATAAGCTCTCAGAATTCACTGCTGTTTGCCTGGGTGAGCTGAGCCCCTTTCTCCTGGCTGCTGCTCTTTTGTGTATGAGATAATGGACTACGTTTTAGAACTCCACATGTCATGTAGTAAGCTTTATTTCCCATTAGGTTTTTTACACTTTGAATCCACTAGCCTCGCAGTTATTAGCTGTAAATCTGCTAGACTAAATACAGCGCAGTGAGAGAAGTTTGGAGTACATTATTGCCACTTCACAATGTGTGATACACATTCCCAGGGTGCAGGTTGAGTGCAGATTCTGTGGAAGAAGAAATCCTTAAGAACAACTGAACTGTAAGTTCATTTATTTCTTTGTTTTAAGTTTGATATTAAAGAAATGTATTCAAGGTAATATTACTGGTAATATTACTGGCTACAGGATAAACAATTTACCTCTCTGGAGAAACCAGCACAACCATGTTTTACCAGAGGCTGCTTCAGGAAACACGGAACATTTGCAGAAGGTGGTATTGCATATTCTCTATCATAAATTAGCCTCTTCACTGTTAGATATATCCTGAAAACCCGACTGGTTGGTGGTCTTCCAGGACAGGGTTTGGAACCACTTGTGTAGAGCTCCTTCACCTGGTAGTTGGGGGGGGGGGGGCAGGGCGCTAGCCTATTAAACACTAGGGATGCACTGCTAGAGATGGAAGAGGTGTCCTAGGACAGGAGAAGAGAGTGTCCCAGATAGAAGAAGTGATCCAGCCACAGGCCAAGGAGAAGCCAGGGTGTTGGAACTGAGGAGGCCATATGGGCCATGGCCTCCCCAAAGATTGGCAGTTGCCGGTCTGTTCCCGCCCACCCATCCCCCTCCCGGTGTTGTACTTTTCAATCTTCAGGCAACCATCTCATAGCAGCAGTGAGCAGGCCTGCCCCTTAACCCTTTGTTCTACTTCCTGGAGCAGGCCTGCTCATTGGTGCTTAGTGAACAGAAGAGTTCTAGATGATACTAGCTGGAGGCAGAAAAATATGTACCGCAACAATAGATATGTATATAACACTAATATCAGTAATAATAAGAACTTTTTTTGTAGTGAGAAGATCTCAGTGTGGATTGGTCAGTCAGATGAATGGAAACCGTTCAATCTTTCAATCCGTGCGCAGATAGCAACCCAGCACACCACACCATCATAGAACCTTACTCATGTATAGTGAATCAAAATAACAGTGCACAAAAACACTCGTGATAAATCATACAAAATTATATAAAGTTGCAGTAACACATTAACTGACAACAAGGTAGAATAACTGCACAGTCTATCCAAAAAGCAGTGAAGAGACTTAACTTAAGTAGATGACCTGCAAAAAGCAGGAATTTCGCAAACAAGTTTCACAAGGGGTCCAATTGCAAAAGCTGTACTCCAGGAAACAAAGATGATTCAACTGATTAAGTTTTGGAAATAATCCTTCTTCAGGAACCTGTCATATGCCTCAAACAATCTGCCTGACTTGGTACATTGGGCTCTGTCTCTGATGGTAATCAAGTCCAGGTTGAAGGCCCACTTTTTTTAAACTGTGTTTAAGTCTTAATCCTAATGGAATATGTGTAGAAGTCAAAAAGTTATTTTCACAACACAGCAAATCCTCAAGAAATATTTCTTAAGTCTTAACCCTAACAATTTGTAAAGCACCACATTTGCTTGTCTTTCCCTCTGTAGCCCCCTACCCTCTCTACATATTCTTCCTTTGCATTTCCCTACATGAGCAGCATATCACCATTTTTGTCCAGTGTGTCTTTCATAATTAGATTGTAAGCTATTTTGAGCAGGGACTGTCTATTGTATGTCTACTGTATAGCGTTATATGCATTTGGTAGTGCTATAAAAATAATAAATAGTAGGAAAATGCATTTTGATGGCTAGGAAGCTAAATTTAGGCTTTTAGGCCCTCTTTTACTAAGCCATGGTAGACATTTCTACAGCAGCCTAGAGCGCTAAATGAGCATCAGAGCAGTATTGGAGCATTTAGTGCTCCGGACCATGGTAGAAACCTCTATCTTAGCTTAGTAAAAATGTGTGTGTGTGGGGGGGGAGGGGGTAAGAGTACGTAGGAAATTGAAATCCAGACATTGATCAGAGAAAATCCCTATTCAATGTGCAGGGCCCAGGGCTCTAGTTGTAATATGTGGATGGTAACTGCAGGAAAGAAGGTTTTAGGATTGCTGGAAACTATGCAGTATTTTTGGGAAGGGGAATCATTTTCCAAGAATAAGGATTTTTTTTTTTAACCCAGGAGGAAACTAGCTGCTGGCACTAACATTTTAAAAAGAGGAAACAACTTATAAATTGGCTCATGGGAGATGCTGACAGTTGCCCTGGAGAGCACGCTTTAACCTATAAGGCTACGGGAAAAATAGAGGAGATATAGCATCCCAAAAGAGAGGATGTTACAATAGCTAAAGGAGCCCATGTGCATTTTAATAAAGAGAAGACAGATATAAATGATTCCAATTTATCCCTTTCAAGTGCTAGTTGGGCTGTGAATACAAATATAAACATATTTTGAAATGCTAGAAGTCTAAAAAAATAAGACTGAATTGTTAGGATATATGGCACTAGGTGAATATAAAGACATAACAGTCATGTTGGAGATGAACGAAGATGGATAACAATGCTACACTAATGACAAGGCTGGTGGTACCTTATAAATTAAAGAGCATAGTTGTCAACAGGCCATTAAGATGTGTTGTTACCCCTAACATGCTGTTTTAGCACGGGACCCATTTTATACAAAGAGACCTAAATATTAACAACGTTAACAGTAAATTAACAGATCTTAACACTAGCCCATAATAACTTTCCCCTTAAAGAAAAAAAAATGTTTCTAGATATCTAAATCACTGCTAAATGTAATAAAAGTGAACCAAGTATAGGGCAATCAAACAATTGTGACTCGAAAATGACGGGATCAGGGCAGGATTAATTCTACGAGGGCCCCTAGGCACACAAGTGTACTGGGGGCCCCCTGCCCCGCCTACACCACACTCATATCCCACCCCCATTAATCTGTTTTCTTATTCACTTCTATTTCTTTTTTAAAATTCAAAACAAACAAAAATTAGCATACCAGTTTACAGTTTTTCTTCTATGCAACCCCCAAACTTCTCTAAACAAATCCCCCTTCCTTCCCTTCCTACCTACTTACCCAGGACTTTAACTCTGAACTCTTTCCGTACGTATATAAAAGTGTTCAAATATATTGTAAAGCAGTAATACTATCCAAAATATAAGTCTATATTAATAACCAAGTTTACAATGCCTCTCAACTGCCTCACTCTATATCAAGGATCTCAAAGTCCCTTCTTGAGGGCCGCAATCCAATCGGGTTTTCAGGATTTCCCCAATGAATATGCATTAAAAGTAGTAAATGCACATAGATCTCATGCATATTCATTGGGGAAATCCTGAAAACCCGACTGGATTGTGGCCCTCAAGGAGGGACTTTGAGATCCCTGCTCTATATCAACCAACTGTAACCCATATGTAAGTATAAACAACCAAATCTGTAACTCCTTTAGTACGTTCCACTTCATGTATGTTAACTTGTAACGAAACAACAAAGCAAGCAGTCCACCAAAAATCCAACATGAAATAAAAGAAGTTCAGCAGAAAATAAGAAGATTTCAATCAGGTTTATTCAAGGTGCTCCCAAGAACCATGCCCGATGCATTTTGTCAAACAAGGCTAGTCAACACTAACAGAAAACCATGTCTTTCATACACACAGACAGGGCCGGATTTAGATGAAAAGAGGCCCTAGGCTATTCCACTTATGAGGCCCTTTCACCTCCCATTTTTAAGTTTGTAAATTACATGAGAGATAATAAAATACATCATTACTATGATATATATCAATATGTTAAATGAAACATGTTGTTATTGGTACTAACCTTTATAAAAAAATGTGACACGGATAATAAATAAAAAAAAGTCGAGAACACTTATTTGGACATTTATTCTCAGCACTATATATAGTACTTGTAACAATAACTAATCAAATATAACACACAACATTGCCCCTTCCTATGTCCATAGTGCCCCCAGTGCGTCCTTCCTCACCTCACCCCCCTCCATGCCCGCCTGCCTCCCATCCCCCTTCCATTGAACACCCCCATGCCATCCTGCCTGCCTGCCTTCAATTAACCCCACCCAACCCCCTCCGATGCCAGCCTGCCTGCCTCCCATCCCCCTTCCACTGAAACCCCCCACCCCACCCCCGATGCCAGTCTGGGCTGCCCTGTCCTGACAGATCCACATTTTGCCTCTCTCCCCGTGGGACTGGACTTTGCCCAGCTGTTTCCGGACTGACGTCTTTCCCTCCCTGATCCTTCTCCCAGGGCGAGAAAAAGAAAGGGAGAAGCCGAGTCGGCGCCCCGTTGGGGCCGGAGCCGGTTCCGATCCCGAAGCGTAGAATTTCTCCTTATTTTCGGTTCAGTGTTTTAGTGTTCACTGTTTTTAGAATAGTGTAATTTTAATTTTGCTAACAATTTGAATGTAGGCCCCTCTTGATCTTGAGGCCCTAGGCTGAAGCCTAGTTAGCCTATAGGAAAATCCGGCCCTGCACACAGAACATACACCCTTACCCATGTATGGAATAAGTAATCACAAACTAAAAATAGAAATATGCAAATAAAGTTTAAATTGAACAGCAAAGAAGTCAAACTGCATACAGTGAAACACCACAGAAACAATGACACATAACCCCCTAATACTCTGCAAAATATAAATATAGCAGATGTAAATTTGAAGAAACTGACAATCACCACTTTACAAATTAACAAATAGAAATAAAACAAAAATTGAAAATAAGAATATACCATTTTATTGGACTAATCCATTTTTCAATTAACTTTCAGAGGCCATAGCCTTCGTCTTCAGGTCCTGACCTGAGAAACGGGGTTTTGGTCTCTAAAAGTTAGTAAAAAATGTATTAAAATTAGTCCCAAAAAAGGATTACCATATTTTCTGCTTATAAAAGTTTTATTAATACAACTACAATACTATTTTATTCTAAAGCAACAAAAAAATATTTTTTCTACCCAGTGGCGTACCTAGCATATGTGACACCCGGGGCCCATCATTTTTTGGCACAACCCACATCGGTACGAAAAACATGATTTTTAGTAACAAGCCACACGTCACACATGAGTACCTAGGAAAAGGCAGCATCTTACATATTGCAATGAGCAGTACATCAATATACCCATTGTAAACAAGCCAGACTAGTACAGATCAATCCTTCACAGTCAATCCTAACAGAAAACCATGTCTTTCGAACACACAGAACACAGAAAACACCTTCGCCTAGTATGGAATATGTCATCACAAACTAACCCCTCCCCTTTTACAAAACGGTAGTGTGGATTTTAGCCACGGTGGTAACAGCTCAGACGCTCATAGAATTCTGAGCATCAGAGTTGCTACCACCACGGCTGGTGCTAAAAAACGCTCCACAGCTTTGTAAAAGGGGGGATAAAATAGAAATACATAGACAAAGGTTAAATTGAACCAGCAAGAAGCTAGACTCTGCATACAATGCAACACCACAGAAACAGTGACACATGTCTCCTAAAGTAATAAATAAATAAATAATTTTTGTTCTACCTTTGTCTTCTCTGGTTTCTGCTTTCCTCATCTTCTTGTTACTCTCTTCCTTCCATACACTGTCTCTCTTTTCTCTGCATCTTCCATTTGCTCTGTTACTGTGCTTCTTCATTTCTCCCCCCCTTCCAAATTGGTCTGGCACCCATCTTCTTACTTCCGCTCCCCCCATAGTCTGGCATCTCTGTCTTCTTCCCTGCCAGTGTCTTTTCCCCACTCTCTCTTCCCCATTTTCCTTCAGCGTCTTCTCCCCACTCTCTCTTCCCCATTTCCCTACAGCATCTTCTCCTTCCTCATGTCCTTTCAGTATCCTTCTCTCCCCCCATCTTTCCCATGTGCTTTCAGCATCCTTCTCCCCCCTCTGTCTTCCCTATGTGCTTTCAGCGTCCTTCTCCCCCCTCTGTTTTACCCTGTTTTCTTCTCCACCCCACCTTTCCTCCTTTTCTCCCTCCCTTCCCCTTACCTTCGTGGTGCTTTTTCCCCCATCCCCCTGGACAACAGGCCCGATCCAACAAATCTCCATGCCCTGTGGCCGGTGATGTTTAAACTGCCTTCTTACAGCAGCCGGAGCGTTGTAGTTGCATATGGCTGCCGTAAAGGTTGTCTCTGATGCAACTTCCGGTTGCGTCAGAGATGACCTTTACGGCAGCCACACGCAACTTCAATGCTCTAGCTCAGGGATGCCCACATTTTTTAGGCTTGCGAGCTACTTTTAAAATGACCAAGTCAAAATGATCTATCAACAATAAAATAAAAAACAACAACAACACAAAGCACACTGTACGCTGAGAAAATGTTAATTATCATTCCTTTTCTGGGATTTTTTCAAAGAGGTCAAGGCAGATGAATCTATGCACTGTTTACCTCAGTAACAACCATACAAAAATAGACAAATATACCCCCCTCCCTTTTTACTAAACCACAATAGCAGTTTTTAGCGCAGGGAGCTGCGCTGAATGCCCAGCGCTGCTCTCGACGCTCATAGGCTCCCTGTGCTAAAAACCGCTATTGTGGTTTAGTAAAAGGGGGGCCATATTACAAAATATAACCAGCAGATATAAATTCAGACACATTTTGATCACTAAATTGAAAATAGAATCATTTTTCCTACCTTGTCTGGTGACTTCATGAGTCTCTGGTTGCACTTTCTTCTTCTGACTGTGCATCCAATCTTTCTTCCCTTCTTTCAGCCTGTATGCTTCCTCTCCTCCATTCCCTCCCCCAACTTTTTCTTCTTCTCTCCCTGCCCTTTCTTTCTCCCTGCCTCCCTTTCTTTTTTCTCTCTTCATGCCCCCTTTCTTTTTCTCTGTTTCCCTTCTTTCCTTCTGTCTCCCTGCCTGTCCCCTTTCTTTCTTTCTCCCTGCCTTCCCCCAAGCCATTGCCTCCGCCTTTGGGTACAGCCCCCCAAGTCACCACCATCGGGTAACAGGCCCCAAAGCCGCCGCCGCCCCAAGCTCTCCTTCCCTGCGTCTTCCCTGCGGGCCGACCAGCATTCCTCTCCTCGACATCAATTCTGCCGTCGGAGAGGAAGTTCCGCCCAGCTAGACAGCGATTGGCTGGCCCGAACTTCCTCTCCGACAGCAGAATTGACATCGGGGAGAGGAAGGCTGATCGGCCTGGTAGAATTTTCCGGACCTGGCCGGCTGTGCACCCCCCTAAGGCTGCACCCGGGGTGGACCGCCCTCCCCCCCTTGGTACGCCACTGTTTCTACCTTTTCTTGTTTCTGCTTTAATCATCTTGTCTTCACTTTTTTCTTTCTAGTCAGCATCTGTCCTCTCTCTGTCTTCCATACAGCATCACTCCCTTCCATCCACTGTCCACTTTCCATATGTCATCTTCCCTCTGTCTATGCTCCTTCCATAAACTGTCTATCCTTTGCCCCTTCTTTCCTTTGTACATGATTTATTTCAGCTCTGCCACTTCTCCATTTTTCTCTGTCACCACCCCATCCCCTATGCTCTGGCATCTCTTTCTTCTCCTTTCTTTCCTTCCTACCCCATGGTCTGGTATCTTCCTTTTCCTGAATCTCTGGCATCTCTCTCCTTTTCTTCCATCTCCCCCTCTCCCTCCATGCTCTGACATCTCCTCCTCCCTTTCCCCCTTCTTTTTCCCTTGGTCTGGTATACCCTCCTTCCCTCTATTCCCTGGCATCTCTTCCTCCCTCCCTTCCCTCCAAGCCCTGGCATCTCCTTTCATTCCCTCCCTCATCTTCCTTCTCCTTTTTCTCCATCCAGTTGGGTGCAGAAGTCTCTCCCCCTCTGCTCCCTTTCCCCCTTCTGTCACCCAAGGCCTGGTGTCATGAACTTCTTCAGGCAGCAGCAGCATTCACAATTTGTTGCTGTTGCTGGCTTTGGACCTTTTTCTTCTTATGGACCGAATATACCGCATCCCCTCCCCCCCAGGTACCTTTTTTAAGTGGTGGTGATCCAGTCCGGTCTTCTGCAGGACAGCTGCCTTTCTCTTTGCAGAGCGATGCACAATGCAGGAGTGCGACCTTTGCGCTTCCTGCCTGGTCCCACACCGCTGTGTGATTGGCTGCAGTCAGTTCTGGTAATGAGAACTGACTGCAGCCAATCACAGAGCGGCATGGGACCAGGCAGGAAGCGCAAAGGTCGCACTCCTGCGTTGTGCATCGCTCTGCAAAGAGAAAGGCAGCTGTCCTGCAGAAGACCGGGCTGGATCATTGCTACTTAAAAAAGGTACCAGGGGGGCTACAGGCTGCTTCTTCAGGCTGTGGGCGGCTTCGGGCTGTGGGCTGCAAGAGGCTTCAGGCTACAAACTGTTTTGGGCTTTGGGCTGCAGGCTTCCCAGCACCAGATCACCAGATGCACCTATTTGTAGAGGAGGAAAAACCAAGAAAAAAAATTTGGAACCAATTTTTATTTTCTTGGTTTTTCCTCCTCTACAGGTGGGTACGTCTTATGGTTAGGTGTGTCTTACAGTCCAAAAAATATGGTACCTTATTTCCTTTGTTTTTTTGTTTTATTTCTTTATATTACCTTAGATTTGAACAGAATTAAAGGAAATTTACCCATCCCTAGCTTTACAGTAAAACAAATTAGTTCTGATGAGGCTTCATTTTAAGTCATTCAAGACCTGACTAAAACTGTAACACATGTATTTATTTTGCTGACCAGGTCTCTGTGCTGGATTATGAAGCTGCTTAACACCTGTTTGATGTAACTACTCCAGCTTAATTTCTTGATCGTTTTTATGTCTTTCCGCCCTAAATGAAAATACAGAGGCAAGAAAACCACCCTATATCTTTCTTAATGGGCTACTGATGTCATTGCAATCAAATTTTAAAAAAAAGTGCAGTGAACAAGGAACATAAAAAACTCCTCAACCACCTGCTGATCAAATAATTACTAAGCAAGTGCTATTATTACTGAGGTATTTAAAATTCAGACTTCAGGAGACTATAAAAGTCATTGTGTGCAGCCCTTATAATTAGCGTAGAGATTAGCAGCTTGAGCTACTCTGTACGATCTATTTATACTATTTAAACCACGTTAGACTTCTTTTTATTGAAATTTTTATATTAAAAAATATGTATAATTAGGATAGCATTAGTTGAAAGTTACAATCTAGAATATTTGTGAATTTAAACAGAGTAATACCAAATTTATACACAAAAATTTGATGATAGTTATACTGGTCACATTACACTATAAATGAAACCTACTAAAGAGCTGTATTAAAATGTTATAAAAAAAAACAAAACAAAACAAAAAAACACCTTGCACCCTTCTATAAAAATATACAGCATAGATATGATACAAAACCTCAGCTCACATCCTACCAGCTGGTGGCAGTGTCTCTCATAGAAAGCAGGTTTGTGCAGAAAACAGTTTGATCTGTCTGTGTGATTGGTAGATTTGAGGTTTGTATCCTGTCTACTGTTCTTTTGTGTTGTTAAAATGCTCCTGTTTCCAGAGCTGGAATCAATCCCAAAGTATCCCACTAAAGGGCAAAGATTAGTCAAAGATGTTATCGCATTGATAGGGCTCAAATCTTAGATCAGTCTCATTCCTGTGACTGATTACAATCAAGTATATAACGTATGTTATGAATATGTTGAACCATGTTTTCAGTTCTTTATGATGTCTATTGCAATTTATCTCATTCAAACGTTGTTGCTGCATTTTAGCTAGCTGTGTGAAGACAGCTAAGAAAAACAGAGATACTAAGACAAAGCAGAAAAGGCAGATATTTTGAAGGAGGACTTTCTCAGTGTTGTGAGGAGTGAGGTTATGGCAATATAAGGCAATAGGTTTTGTTTGAAAGAAAATCAGCTATTTCCTCTGAGCTCCATATTCTTCTCTTAATATTTGCATTGATATGAGAGTGTGTGTGAGTTTGTCAGAGTTTTGGAAAAAAGAAAGTGAGTAGAGAATGAGATGAATGAAACTATAAGGGAGACTGTTAAAGAAAAGAAGAAATGAGAAAATGAGAAGATGAAGTATGGGAAAGGAGAGGCAGATTTGCATGGAGAAGTATTATAGGGGAATTTAACAGAGGGAAAGCATAAGCCAAGCTAGAATAATCAATAATCTGTCAAATCTAACACTGAAATATATAGATAAATGCAGTGAAATGGAGGAGCAAAGGGTAGGCAGCAAATATCGTAGTTGCTATACCTCCCCCCCCCCCCCCCCCCTTATTGCTAGAGCTGATTTATGGAGCGCAGGCAAGGCAGACAAATCCTGTGGCTAGGTAAGAGCCAATTTAGGCATATACCCAGAAACAGTCCATACTAGAGTGGCATGCTAATTATTACTGTGACAATTCTGTGGTTACCACAGTAATCTAATCTAATCCAATATTTCTGAGTCACACTATGCCTAAATAGGTTCAAGACAACTTAAAATATAAGGTATTACAGATGTGTTTGCTACATTATATTATATCAGATTGAGGAGGACCAAGTTATGAATGGAGTAACTGGGAAAATAGAATTGAGGTCCCATAACTGTACTGTTGGATATGGGAATTTAGTGATATTAGGTATTTTGAGTTAGTTGTCTATAGCAGTGGTTCCCAACCCTGTCCTGGAGGAACACCAGGCCAATTGGGTTTTCAGGCTAGCCCTAATGAATATGCATGAAGCAAATTTGCATGCCTATCACTTCCATCATATGCAAATCTCTCTCATGCATATTCATTAGGGCTAGCCTGAAAACCCGATTGGCCTGGTGTTCCTCCAGGACAGGGTTGGGAATCACTGGTCTATAGTATGTATGCTTTCAAAGAAGAGAGGTTTGTTTTTTTTAGTTCAAAATATTTTTTTTATTGATTTTAACGTACAAATACAGAAAACAGGAAAAATGGTAACAAGGCATAGTACAGACAAGTTGCACTGTGATTAAGCTAAGGATGAATACATGTACAATACAACAAGCTGGCTCACGCCTATCCATAGGAGAAATATTAGCATACGTATCAGTATAATATCTAATATCTGTAGCACAGAGAGACACAGGGCTAGAGATCAAACGGTTAGCCAGAACGTGGAATAACTGGTTCTGTTGTAGTCAATATCATTAAAACTCAACAACTGAATGCCATCACTCTAAAGTGCAAAATGAATTAACCGAGCTCCAGATTTTGAGATATGAGCTCATGGACTTGTGTTTTTCGGCTATAACACTTTCATATTTAGCTGTAAGGCACAATGTGTTCCACCAAGTGTTATAGTCAGCCTTGGAAAGATCTTTCCAGCAATGTAGAATGATTTTTAGAGCCAAGATTTATTTTTTTCTGACTCTGTTGTAGAATGTTTCCATCTAATGTCAGTTGGGAGGTTGTTTCTGGTCTTGGTGTCAAGATAAGTGAAGAGCGAGTCGAATGTGTGTTTGTATTTAATTCCTTTGGGAGATGGAAGGAGTAGTTGAAGCAACTTCAGTTTTCTGGTTGATTTTAACCAGGAATTGATGAATAAGTTTATGAGTGGCTCTGCATTTTTTTGCATATAGCATTTGAATCATTATACATGATAATTTGAAGAAAGGTGAAACGGAGTCAATTTTTTTTTTATTTGAATATCAGTCTGATTGCAATGTTTTGCATCACCTGTAGTTTGTTAAAGAGAATAGAGTTTAGACCTGCAAAGAGGGAATTTGTTGAACAAGTATGTTTTTAAGCTTCACCTGAAATGCATGTATGAAGAAGAGCTAAACTGGTGCCAGCTGGTTTAGCACACATTTATTTTAACAGCAGATTATCAAAACAGCTTACCAGGGATTTTTTCTGAGTTTTTTTTAGCAGTTTACGATACTGCCATGCCATAAAAAAATGAATTTCCAATTGCTAGTATTAATTTTATATAATGTTTAAACAACTGTTAATATTCAAGAATGAAAAAAGTAATGTATTACTTTCACAGTAAATTAGCCTATTACGTTCATTAAACAGATAACTAGTCACTGTAATATGTTACTTTTCCTTGTAGTAGCTAATAACTTTAATATATTATTTTTACAAAGTTACTTGCTCAGCTCTGAATATGGGTATTTTATCATTGGAGCTGCCTTTTTAGTGCAGTAGACAGTAGCGCAGGCCTGTGCTACTGTCTACCATGCTGACAACCCACATTAGCTGCTTAACACAGCTTAGTAGAAAGTCCCTAACATTCTAAATGGCAAAAAAAAGTTTTCTACCAATGCTAATAGCATCAAAATATGCCAGAATATGGGGCCTACAATAGAAATAAATAGAGTGCACAAAAATATCTTACACAAAATCACTTAAGGGGACACATCTAAAAGAGCTTACTGAACAGAATGTAAATCATAAGATGGCTGATGCAAACTCATAGTAAAATAAAAAATAATAATGAAAGAAATAGAGCAGCTGGTATAGTCTAACAAACAACAACTACAAACCCTAAAAAGTGTTGGGTCCAGTTGCTATATTTAAAATATAACCAGCAAAACAAATGCAGATTACCAAGGGATCCTTTTATTAAGGAGTGCTAACCGATTTTGCTCGTGCTAAAGGTTAGCATATGCTAAATGCCACGGCATCCATTATATTCTATGGGTGCCTTAGCATTTAGTGCGTGCTAAATTGGTTAGTGCACCTTAATAAAAGACCCCATAATGCTAATTAAAAAGCAAGCTTGAAAGAAAATAACATAAAAACAATGCAACTGAGATTCGCCTTTTAAAAGAACAGATACAAAAAAAGAACAGATCAAAGATCACAAATAAAAATAATTTTAATTACTATATCATAAAGTAGGCCTATCATTATAGAAAGCATTTCTAATCTAGTAGCTCAGCCTCCAAGTCCACCAACCTGTATGGCCATGACATTTTAGACTTTCACAAAATAAGCCAGTTGATCTTGATTATAAAATAAAACTTTTCTATATCGCTTTAGGTATGTGATATCTACCGGTAATAGCACTGATATTGTTCTATAAATGGCAAATCTAATATACCAACATGTTCATAATGCACTGGGGTTGTAATTTAACTTTAGATGTGCACGCTGAGATTACGGTGTTTATGGCTGAAGCTAATTAGCATTCATACTCAGAGAGGAGACCTTTCTATAATTAATCCTAGCCATGTAGTTGACCCTGGGTTTATAATAATTATTACTGTTCTACAGGCTAAACTTCAGTTGCCTTGGAAAGTTTTACATTAAAATAGAGAAATAAAGGTCAATAAACAAAAATGTCATACTCATGGACCTTTTTATTGATCTATGTTAATACATGTGACACCTATGCATTGATTTGTTAATGCACGTGAAGCTCACTTTTGTGTAGAACATTTTGATGGAAAAAAGAGACCACCAAGTCAGGCTATTGAAAAGGTGTTAAATAAGGTACAAAAGCCTTGCTGAACGCAGATTTTTTTTTAAAAATAAAATATGCATAAGGCAAAGGAAAATGCACATGTACAAGTCAGCATTTACAACAAGACAGCCACCTTATTATGTACTGCCATTATAAAATTAGTAATATGTATAGAATTGTAATGATTGCCCCAAAATGTTTCCTTGACAACTATGCATTTATAAGTACATTTTTATAGGACCCCTAAGAACATAAGAACATAAGAAATGCCTGCACCGGATCAGACCTGGGGTCCATCCAGTCCAGTGATCTGCACACGCGGAGGCTCAGCCAGGCGTACCCTGACGCATACATTAGTCACTCGTATCCCTCAATGTGTCCTGCAAGAAGATGTGCGTCCAATTTTCCCTTAAATCCTAGAATGGTAGTTTCCTCCACCATCTCTTTCGGGAGAGAGTTCCAGGCGTTCACCACTCGCTGTGTGAAGCAGAACTTTCTGACATTTGTCCTGGCTGTGTCCCCTCTCAGCTTCAGGCCATGACCTCTGGTCCGAGTCTGGGTCACATTCGCCAATGTGAATAAAGCTATTTCTTGCTCTCCATCCTTTCCCCCTGCTGATGAATGAACTTGCTCCATTTTGTCAATTCCTTTTAGCAATTTAAAAGTCTCTATCAGATCCCCTCTCAGTCTTCTCTTATCAAGGGTGAATAATCCCAGTTTTCTGAGGCAATCCTTGTAGCTCAAGTTCTCCATACCTTCTACTAGCTTCGTCGCTCACCTCTGCACCTTCTCCAGCAGTGTTATATCCTTCTTCAAGTATGGAGACCAGTGTTGGACACAGTATTCCAAGTGTGGTGTGACCATTGCTCTATAAAGTGGCATTATGACCTCCCTTGATCTACTCGTGATTCCCTTCTTTATCATGCCTAACATCCTGTTAGCTTTCTTTGCCGCCGCTGCTTTAGGGTCCTGTTTATCAGTACCCCTAAGTCTTTTTCTTGTTCGCTCTTCCCCAATGTTATACCTAACAGTTTATACTCATGCTCCTTGTTTTTTCTGCCCAGGTGCATCACTTTGCATTTTTCCACATTAAAACTCATCTGCCAATTTTCTGCCCATCTCTCAAGTTGCTTCAAATCTCTCTGAAGTTCCTTGCTGTCTTTTTGTGACCTGATTGTCCGGCATAGCTTTGTGTCATCTGCAAACTTGACAATAACACTGGTCGTTTCTTCTTCCAGGTCATTTATGAATATATTGAATAAGATAGGCCCAAGAACCGAGCCCTGAGGCACACTGCTAGTTACTTTTTTCCAGTCTGAGTACTTCCCATTTATGCCCACTCTCTGTCTTCTGTTTTCCAGCCATTTTCCTATCCATCTTAGTATATCCCCTTCTATTCCATGACTTTGTAGTTTTTTGAGAAGTCTCGCATGAGGTACTTTGTCGAACGCTTTCTGGAAGTCCAAGTATATTACGTCTACCGGTTCTCCGCTATCGACTTGTTTGTTTACTTCCTCAAAAAATTGAAGTAAGTTGGTCAAGCACGACTTCCCTAACTGTGTTCTTCAAATTTCTTGGCTTCCTCTTATTTATGTATGCAGAAAAAAAAATCTAACTAGAGACAGAGTTGGCTCTAACTCAAAAAATAAAAAAAATCCTATCTGGCATGGCATGCCATAAATTTAATGGAATTTATCATCAATGGAATGGATACATTGAAAATCTAAAAAAAAAGCTGGATGTAAGGGAGAAGACCTGCAAGAAGGTGGCTGACCATACATAGGAAGGCCCTGGAAGACATACAGTATAACTCTAAGACACATTCAACAAGAGATTCTTGCCACATGCAACCAACCAGTTATTGATAGGGACAGTCAATGTGAAATTGATAGATTATAATATTATTCTACAATTTTTTTTTACTATTTAATGATATCAGGACAGGTGATGTCTTGGTTCAGGGGCTTCTTATCTAGACCTTATAAGGTAAAATTGCAGAATTTTATTTCTGAAAGTTGGAATCTAACTTTTGGGGTGCCTCAGGGCTGTTACCAATCTTATTTAATATATTATTTTATGTTATTTAGGTTACATGTTAGAAAAAGCTGAAGTTTGATTATAATCAAACTTTTATTTACATGGATGACATAACAGTCCTCATATCCCTTCTCCAACTTTCATTGAAGTGATAACATTGCTGTTTGCATTAGTTTGATAGAGTAATAGATGTCTAGTTATCAACTAAAATTGAACACAGACAAAACAAAATTGTTGAACTACCAGTAAATGCTCTACAATTAAACTTGATGCTTTACCTAAAATGTTTCTTCATATATACAAACAAAACTATGGAATAAGAAGGCCATTTTTACAAACTTCAAAAATAAGCTCACTCTACTAAAGAAAAGCATAGTTATATTAGAAACAGAAGTACACATTGCTTTGGACCAAAATAATTACCATTGATTTTGAGTAAAAGCTCCTTCCAACTCTTTTTCCACACCTCATGAATCCTTAGTATATTAGTTAAGACCATAGAACCTAAACAAGTATAGAAGCGAGAGCCAGGATTTGAAAAAGCTACAAATTTCTGAGAAATTTTCTCTATTATATAGTCTTTCAGTTTGGTGAAACTCAAAAACTGCCCTAAATCTACCTGCTTATCTTATGTAGGCCCTTTTTGAATATTGAGCTGGGGCCCTTATAAATTTTTGTTTGTTTTTGTAAATATCCCTGGAACTTCCCTTTCCCCTTCTCCCTCCCCCCAGCTTGCTGCCAATCCTTCCCCCCCAAAAAAAGTCCCCCCCCCAACATATAGATGGGTTTCTAAGGCCTACCTTTGTTCCTGATGGTCCAGAAGGGGGCAGTGGGAACAGGGGCGAAGCCCCATCAATCCTGCCATTTGCTCACAGCTCCTTAAAATGGCTGCTGTGACTCCTGTAGTACTGCAAACTGCCTCAAGAGGTCCTGACATCCATTTTGATGAACTGAAAGCAAGGGACAAGAGTGAGGGGGCTTTGATCCTGTCCTCATCAGCCTCCATTGGACCTCTTAGAAACACACTATAGTCATGCCTCTGCTTAGAGTGCCTAAATTGAATCCTGCAAAAGTCACCAATTATAAGCCTATTTCTAATTTACCTTTCCTTTCTAAAATCACTAAAAAGATGGTAGCTGTGCAACTGACTGACTTTCTTGACTGTACAAACTCTCTTCATCCATGTCAGACAGGTTTTCATCCACAACACTCTACTGAACATTCACTCAGGTTTAATTAACTATATGAGATTTATTCTGGATGACAATTGTGATGTTTTCTTTTCTTTGGATATGTCCACTGCATTTCACTTGGTGGATCATTCAATCCTATTAGATCGTTTAAAGCAGTGGTATACAACCAGTCCTCAGGGATCACCTGGCCAGTTGGGTTTTCTAGATATCCAAAACGGATGATGAAAGATGTATATCAACAAAAACTAAACAAGTACTACAACAAGTTGATATTAAGAAAATTACTTATCAGGAGGAAAAGATCTCAGATTTTACCACATAGGGAACATATATGTTTTCTCCCTATATTATTGTGGCAATGGTTGTCTTTCATTGATCAAAAACCTCCTTTTTGTGTGAACAACTAATCATTTTTAATGCATAAATGCGTTTTTTATTTTAATCTTTTTATCTTATTCTTTATCTTTTTCTAATCTTAGAATGAGACTAATATCATGAATATGACAAATACCAAAGGCTAAATCAAGTAAAAAGACGTTACTTATCTTCTTCTTTGTAAAAGTAGAAGCCTTTAAGGAAAGTGCTGAGTGCTACGATGAAAGTGCTGAGTGCTTCAAAGATAAAGTGCTAAATGCCTGAAATAGAGAAAGTATATTGCACAATGAATAAAGTGCAAATGCTTAAACGTTGCCACAGTATATTGAATTCAAATGGCAAAAAATGGCACTTATCTTAAGATGCTGACAAGCTAAAGTCACTCCAACGGCTAAAAAGCTCGAAGCTGAAGATAGCACTCAAAAAGCAACTTTTCCCTGGTTATATATTCGGTTATTCATTCAATCCACGGGCCCCGTTTCGCCCAAGAAGGGCTTCATCAGGAAGCTCTTTTGTGTCTGCTAGGAATCAATTCAGTGTACTGACACAATATACAGACACAAAAGAGCTTCCTGATGAAGCCCTTCTTGGGCGAAACGGGGCCCGTGGATTGAATGAATAACCGAATATATAACCAGGGAAAAGTTGCTTTTTGAGTGCTATCTTCAGCTTCGAGCTTTTTAGCCGTTGGAGTGACTTTAGCTTGTCAGCATCTTAAGATAAGTGCCATTTTTTGCCATTTGAATTCAATATACTGTGGCAACGTTTAAGCATTTGCACTTTATTCATTGTGCAATATACTTTCTCTATTTCAGGCATTTAGCACTTTATCTTTGAAGCACTCAGCACTTTCATCTAAGCACTCAGCACTTTTCATCGTAGCACTCAGCACTTTCCTTAAAGGCTTCTACTTTTACAAAGAAGAAGATAAGTAACGTCTTTTTACTTGATTTAGCCTTTGGTATTTGTCATATTCATGATATTAGTCTCATTCTAAGATTAGAAAAAGATAAAGAATAAGATAAAAAGATTAAAATAAAAAACGCATTTATGCATTAAAAATGATTAGTTGTTCACACAAAAAGGAGGTTTTTGATCAATGAAAGACAACCATTGCCACAATAATATAGGGAGAAAACATATATGTTCCCTATGTGGTAAAATCTGAGATCTTTTCCTCCTGATAAGTAATTTTCTTAATATCAACTTGTTGTAGTACTTTTCTAGATATCCACAATGAATATGGATAACAGAGACTTTGAAAACCTGACTGGCTAGGTGGATCCTGAGGACTTATCTGTAGATAATTTGTTGTCATTTCATTCTCACATTTCTAGAGTCATTTTTTTCTTCATTTCTAAAACTTCATCAGCTTCATTCCATTAAGTCATTCCTAAATTGTAACTCACTTCGGATTCTCTTACACTCCTTGGTTATTTCTAGGTTTGATTACTGCATTTCTCTTTTAATTGGACTTCTTCAGTATCAACTCCATCGCCTTCAGCTTGTGCAAAACACTGCACTTCATCTTCTTTATTGCCACTCAAAATATGATCATATTACTCCTTTACTAACATCTGAACATATGCTCTCAATTGCCAACAGAATACCATTCAAGTATAATGCACTCACCTTTCAGATCCAGTCCTCTGGGCTTACCTCATTTTTCTCTAGTTATCTGATCCCCTATTCACCCAAAAGGGATCTTCACCTTTCCCATCAACATTTGCTATCTGTGCCATCTTTTAGGCAGTTGTTTCTGGATATTAATCGGGTTCTAATTTTTCAGTCATTGCCCCTATATTGTGGAACTCTCTAACACTATATTTAAGGGCAGAAAAATCTCTCAAGAACTTTAAGGTACTCTTTTACTAAGGTACACTAACCAATTAACGTTCCCCCTCTAAATGCTAACGCATACATGTTAGTCTATGGATGCGTTTAGCACGTGCTAATTTGATTAGCGTGCACTAATCAGTTAGCGCACCTTAGTAAAAGAGGGGATAAGTCTCAACTAAAAGCCTACTACTTCAAATACGACTTCCTTATAGACTTACTTTTATAGCAGTTCACTTACTTTTATAGCAGTTCTATTTTACCTTTTACCTTTTGTTGTTTCCCTCTTAGTTCTTCCCTACAACATATTGTAAACCTTTCCTTCCACTGTCAAGCCTATTTATGTCCTGTTAGTTTCCTTCTCATAGTCTGTTTACCCTGTCTGTCTTTGATTTTTAACTTTAACCCTTAGTTTTTATTATTGAAATCCACTTTGGTTTAACATTTTTTTGTTAATAATTGCAGTATATTAAATAAGTCTAACTGTACTTACCTACACATTGGTGGGTGGGTAAAGGTTTGGCTGTCGGCTGGGGGAGGAGTTATGTATTGGGATTGGTGACTCTAGGGGGGATTTTGATTTACAAAAACAGCAAAAAGAATCTTATGCAGTTCCCAGCCCAATATTCAGCTGGGGCTGCATGACTCTAAATATCGGCCAGGCTCCTATAAGCTCTAGGCAGTCCAAAATCATTTAAGGATATTCAATACCAGTTTCTGGACATGGGTTCCTGTTACTAAGGTGCACTAACGTTTTTAGCATGCACTGAAGATTAGCATGTGCTAACCCCATGCTATACGAAAAATACTAACGCAAGCTCTATGGAGGCATTAGCTTGTAGCGCACGCAGCAATGTAGCGCACTAAAACCGCTAGCGCACCTTAGTAAAAGGAACCCTGAATATGACTGGATAATTTAGTTGGTGGCAATCAACTACAAAAACATGCTGACTGTCGCTAGCTGAAATAGGCAACTTCTTCCAGACCTGCCCTCCACAAGTATATATGTTGTACCTGCTCATTTTTAAAGATAAACAACATGGACTTATCTCTTTTGCACTATATCAGGTCTAAAATACTGAGCGTTATAAAATGGGTAAAAATAAATTGATTTTTTACTCTTTCAAACATGAAAACAGCTTAAAGACCAGAGGAATCTCAATGAAGTTACCAGATAATACTTTTAAAACAACTAGGAGAAAATATTTTTTTTCACTTAATGAATAGTGAAGCTCATTGCTAAAAGATCTGGTAAGAGCAGTTAGCATTGCTGAATTTGAAAAGGGTTGTACAAGTTCCTGAAAGAAAAGTCCATCGTTTGCTATTGAGACAGACATGGAGGAAGACAGTGCTATTGGTAACATGAAATGTTGATACTTCTTGGGTTTCTTCTAGGTAATTCTAACCTTAGTTGGCCACTGTTGGAAGCAGGATAATGGGCTAGATGGATCATTGGTTTAACCCAGTATGGCTATTTTTAGTTCTTACGAGAGCTAAAAATAATTCTTGTACACTGCACATAAATACTATTGAAAACAGATGTTGAATAAATTTTTAATGGTTAAAAAAAAAATTCATACATCTATGACTCCCATATAACAAAAAAAAAACCTAAAACAAACAAAGCTAGAAAAATAGCAAATTACCAATAAATTAATGATCATTGATACTATCATAAATACAGCAAAAGTAACAGTATGGATGCGCATCTTATTCAGGCAAATCATAATCAATCATTTGCCCCCTCTTCTATTAAACTGTGCTAGAAGTTTTTAGCGCAGAGAGCTGTGCTGAATGGCTCGCGCTGCTCCCGATGCTCATAGGAACTCTGACCCAATACTATAATATCTAAATATTGAAAACAGATGGGCATGGGCTTATGTTATTGAATTTATTGTACTTATTCTGGTTAGTCATCGTAATTTACCTTGAAAACAATAAAAAGATTTTCAAATTTAAAAAAATAAATAAAAATGCAAGCACCAATATACAGCAATAAACATTTTATTTAACTATCAATGGATAACTTATCAACAAGCTTATACATTTAAGATGGAGTGAATTTGCTGTCCTAAATTCTAACTAGTAAGTTATTGGGTTTACTTAAGAAGAACCTTGTATATTCTCTTCCTTGATAACACAAAGTTAAATAGATAGCACTAGAATTTTTGCATTCAGAAGCTATAAATTTATATCCCAAATATGCTTTACTGATGGTGGGTCCTTTATTGAGAAAAGTATAGCATTTTTAAGCCATGTGGAATAATAGAAGTTTTACATTATGGACTTATTTTTTTTAAAAAAAAGATAGCTGAAGGACTGGTGAAGAGGTAGGTAAGTCACAGATTTAGCAGAGCCCATGTGAAATAAGAGGTCTCTGAGGTCCATAAAGAATATAGGGCTCCTTTTATTAAGGTGCGCTAGCGTTTTTAGCGCGTAAACCATGCGCTAAATGAAAAATACTATTGCAAGCTCTATGGCGGCGTTAGTGTTTAGCGTGCATGGCATTGTAGCGTGCACTAAAACCACTAGCGCACCTTAGTAAAAGGAGCCCATAGTCAAATGAGTGGGTGACGTGTATGGATTTCTGAGAAGATAATAGCATAAATCATTTTCTATATCAACTCCTAATTACTTTTGGTAGAAAAATGTAGCTTATTTCTCTGATAATTATAAAATTGATATTACAATTATATGCACTTCCAGGCAAGTCAAATTGCTGTGTGTTCAAAACTTATACAAGTGAATTCCTCCAGTTACTCATAAAGTCTAAATTTTGTTAAGCATTTCAAAATAAACTCATTTTTCAATATCTAACTTAACAATACAGATGCTCTGTGTGATAGTAATATGTGACAAAACTAATATATGAAACTAGCTGATGCCCCGGCGTTGCACGGGTATTTAATTATAGCAATAACACTGTAAATGGATTCAAATAAAGATACTTTATAGTGGTGGATGAAATTATTTTTTTACAGCTTTATAAAAAGTACAATATTCAAATTATAATGTGAAATATTTGACAAAATGGAAACAATACAACACACACAAAACTTGATTATAAACAACATTTTTAGTTTCACCTCCAGGAGCAAGAACATATAAATTCTTGGGTGAAGAGACCCCCAGAACATATCACCCCAGGTAGTGAGGGATCTGCATACCAAGGTTCATTCAAATCGGTCAAGCCGTTTTTGAATTACTGTGAGAATGGCAGCTTTTTACATTTTTTTCCATTGACATGAATGGGTGAAATCTGATGTTCTGTTTGTAGCTCCGCCCACGTGTGCAGGTGGGCCGCGAGACCCACAGAACATATCACCCCAGGTAGTGCGGGATCTGCATACCAAGTTTCGTTCAAATCGGTCAAGCCGTTTTTGCGTGATCGCGGCACATACATACATACACACATACATACACACATACACACATACATACCTCCGATTTTATATATATAGATAGTTGGGATCATATAAAAATGACTGTACTATATACAGTATTAGTTATAATCTATTGTTAAAAGCTAATGTTCTTTTTAAAATCAAATCTTTATTATTAGCACTATCAGTAATAGTTATAATAATATTCCAAGTGGCCCTGATTTAATGGGACAAAAGACAGTTGTTACATTCCACATGCCATAAACCACAGAAAACTATGCAAGAAATCTCAGTGCACTAATACTGTATTACGGACAATAAGAAAATATGCTGGAGTGGAAATGGTTTTCCAATACATTAACTTGCAATTTGTCACTTTAAGAACAAAATAACACAGAAATGAATGAAGATGAATAGTCAATTGATTTGTTATCCCACTAGTCCCTCTTACTCAGCAAATGACTGAAATCAAGAAACAGATGATAAAAGATGCAATGAACTATGACAGGAGAAGAAATAGATTAAGAATGCTTGTTGACTTTGCTTAGAGAATATGTGATCGCTGATACATAATTGACACATGATTTCCTTATGTTTACAAGGTCACAATTTAGTCAATATATTCACATTGAGACGTTAACAGTTTTAAGCAGCCTACTGGTTAGAGCAGCAGAGTGGGAACCAGGGAAATCAGCCTTCAAATCCTGCTTCCCATTTTGACCCTCCTTGTGACTTTGGACTGCCAACTGATGGAAGTCAGGCTTGCAAATACAGGTATTCTATAACTTTGCATCTAATTTATAGGTCACCCTTGAGCCATCCAAGGTCTTCTCATGAACTATGCCCTTTTAGAAATGAGTGTTATGAAATTTAGGCATGCATGTTATAGAAAAGGTTGTACGGCAGATCCACGCATAAGCCCTAATTACTGCCAAGTGCTAGTTAATGACATATATAAAAAAAATCTATGTAAGACATAGATTCATGGGCCCCATAGATGTGTGTTCTCCATGAGGTGGAACAGTCGCTATGGGTCCACAAGGCCTAAGCTATGAGTAAGCACCCCTAATCCTTTGTCTGATTTAGTTCAGGCCCTCACACTACTTGCATTTATATCCAATTCTGGGCTCACCACTCTCCTCAGTACTCTTTAGCATACTGATGCCAATGCTAGGATACTCCCTAGACAAGAAAAGACTACTGTAATACACTTCTCTTATACAGACAACATCAAAACATGCCTTCCTTTCTACAAGAATGAAAATGAGATTAACAGGTAAGTGAAGCTATGCACCAAGTCAAATACTGGGCAAACAAAATGACACTGAAACTAAATAAAGATAAAAGCACATTTTTACTGCTAAGCCCACCCAGAATCACCAACGACAATACTCAAGTGTTACAGAATAATATCCCACTGAAACTGGAATCAGAACTGAGAATCCTAGGGATTATATATGAGTGCTAATCAAAAAAATATTTTTGACACTAAGAAAATTAAGACAAGTTCATCAATGCTTTGACAGAGAAACCTTTTAGCTCTTAGTCCAAGCAATGGTACTATCTCGGTTAGACAATTGTAACATCTTCTATGTAGGATGCAGAGTAGCTCTACAAAAAAAAAAAGAAAAAGAAATTACAAACCCTCCAAAACATAGCAGCCAGGCTAATATTTTCAGCAACTATAAAAACAATTCTGGGTAATATATATATATGTATTTGTCAGCTCATATAAGATATTCATACAGTGTGCTCAGCACTCCTTCGCCAAGGTCATAAAACCATGAAATTAAGACCGCATCATTGTGTTCCCGCCAAACTGTCAGAATAAACTGCAGTGCAATGGCATCCAACCAAACCTATTCCTTTAAATACTATAAGTGTTCAAATTATATTAAAAATAATAATATAATTACAGTATCTGAAGAGACATTTAGGGCTCCTTTTACAAAGGTGCGCTAGTGGTTTTAGTGCGCACTAAAATGCCATGCGCGCTAGCCGCTACCGCCTCTTTTTAAGCAGATGGCAGTTTTTCAGCTAGCATGTGCTAATCTTGTGCGTGCACTAAAAACGCTAGAGCACCTTCGTAAAAGGAGCCCTTAAACTTGTTCTCCCTGACAAAGTACAATGAAACACAGCTTGACAGCAAACTTACAAGTGGAGACTTGAATGATATGCACTGGATTTTATAATTAGTAGTTCATGTTTGTAGATTTGTTGTTACCACACTTCACATGGATTGAATTTTGCATCACATTAGTTTTGGGAGCCAAGCTCTTCAGATTCTGCAACATCCATTCCTAGTCCGATCTCAATACCTTCTCCCTGAAACAGGCGCTCCCAGCACAACAGTCCCGCATGGAGTGCCACAGGGATCACCTTTTTCTCTAACTTTGTTTAATCAGCTATGCAGATGCTATAATAATTGTAGTCCCAATCCTATCTTCATCTGCAGATACTCTACAGTTTAGCTCTTCTATAATCTAGACCAGTGGTTCCCAAACCCTGTCCTGGGGGACCCTCAGCCAGTCGGGTTTTCAAGATATCCCTAATGAATATGCATGAGAGAGATTTGCACATAATGGAAGTGACAGGTATGCAAATCTCTCTCATGCATATTCATTAGGGATATCTTGAAAACCCGACTGGCTGGGGGTCCACCAGGACAGGGTTTGGGAACCACTGTTCTAGACAATGGACTCCTGGATGAAGGACTTTAAACTCAAACTCATCCCAGACTAAACTAAAATATTCCTGGCCTCATCTTCCAATAAGATCACAGAGAACACTATAAAGTTGAACACCATTACATACTCTATTATGATAGTTATAAAAAAATTTAGGAATTTATTTTAGACCAAAATCTATCACTCAGTGCTCAAATTAATGCACTAGTTAGGAAAACTTATTTTATGCTAAGAAAATTGCAATTGATTAGGGCATATTTTGATCCTTCCTACTGGTACAATCATTGATTTTGAGATCCTGGAATTATTGTAACATCATTTATCTAGCCTCCAGTAAAAAGAATATCAAATGGTTGCAGATCATTCAGAAAACAGCTGTTCGAATGATTTTCTATTGGAAGCTACATTAGTTCCTAGTTGAGGCAAGAATATTATTCAAGTTAGGTTGTACCTGTTATAAGACAATTTTGCCTAATACCTGATTATATTATTGATCACTTTAAATTTACTGACAGAAAATGTTTTAATCAACATTTTAGATTATTTATTTCCTGCTGTAAAAGGTTGCATATACAAAATATTTCTCCATAGAATTTTTCTCTTTTCAAGATGGATCATGGGATAACAAATTCTAACTCCTATCTTTCCTTTAGAAAAATGCTAAAGACCTACTTATTTGACAAATTTTTCTGAATGTGATTATAATAAACTGTGCTTGTACAGTTTCTTGATTGTTGTTAACCACATTGAACTGAGAGGTTACTGTGGTATATACAGTAAGTGAATTTGTTATGTTATGTTATATAAAGTCACCTGCTAGAAATATAGGAGTCTCCAAGTGGTGCAAGAACAGGTAGCAGTGTCTTGCTACTATTTAAATTTCTGCCAGGTACTTGTGACCTGGATTGGCCACTGTTGTAAATAGAGTAGTGGGCTATTTAGACCATCACTCTGACCTAGTATGGCTATTATTATGTTAATTGAAATTGCCTAATTAGTAATTTAGCTTCCATGTTGATCTGCGATCCATGCCCAAAATTGCACACCTAAATTGGATAACCTAATCAAAACCTGGAGATAGATGTACAAAGTGCACCCTCTTTACTAATAGGGCATGCATGCACTATGGTTGCATATGTGCAATAGTTTCTGCATGAACTCTATGGGCATGAACTATATGCAATAAAAGGTATTGTATCCCCATCCTTCTGTAATCTTCTGTCTAATGTTATGCATAATATTTCCAAGTTTTATTAAAATTTGCTAACCCACTTATCAAATTTCTAAGTAGTTGTACAGTGATAAAATGATAAAAATGGGGGATATACAAACATTTGTCACTAACATGACAACATTTGTCACTAACATGACAACATTACAGACTAAGCAATCATAAGAGGTAAGAGGTAAGAAATACAATTTAAGATAGGATAGGAAGATGTACAAGGTTAAAACGAGTAGGAAGGGGGATTTACATCTGTGGTGGAAGGTAATGTCTGGTTGTCAGAAGTTATAAGTCATAAGGATTTTTGAATAGAAAGGATTTCAGTTGAAGCAAGCCATTCAAAAAGGGTTCCCTGATTGGTGAAATGTAAAAAATCATAACATTAGCATTCGCATTCCTGTCACCTGCAACTGAAAGCTAATCACCATCAATCAATAATCACACAACTCAGTTTTATTGGAATAAATATTTGGCCGCAGCTTTATTATCTATCTGAATATTATCTCCACTTACAATACAATCTGTGTCCAAAGCATATTTCACACACCCCCAGGGAGCTATTCGGTGTTGAAACTAGCTCCCGTTAAGTCTTTAAATTTATAACATTCCCCCAAACATGACCCACGATGACGCAAGGCCATGCTTCCCCTCCCCTCCCCCCAAACATAATCACGGTGACGCAAGGCCATGCTTCCACTCGCAGCGGTATCGCATACGAGTGTTACATTTATTTATTTATTAACTGTTCATCTCCCAGATCCAACTGTGCCAAACCCCATTTTCCGCCCCACCCAAAGTTTTGACCACCTTCCCCCAACCCCATAAGCTCCACCAAACCCACCCAAGTCGACATATAACATGTACACCCCCCCCCACCCCACCCCACAACACTGACACAAAACATAACACCGGCACAAATGGGAGAGAGGAGGGGATAATCTTTTCCTGAAGAGACTACTCTATTGTTCCTCTTTCCTCACAGAATTCACTCCAGCCTGCCACAACATCCAACCAATCATGTGACTGCTCCACCCTATCACCTTAGAAACCTCCCTAATCATTTTTCTTTCTTACAAGCTCTATTAACCCTTTCTTACCTCCTCTTATAAACTTGTCAATCCTTATTCTATAGACCCTTGAGAGCACCTCATATATTCCCCTCACCCTCTGTCCCCCCTCCCATTTTACCCACACCATCATTCAATAAATATTACCAGCCGCTGACAGCTCAGCTAATATTATATCACACCAGATGAATCTGGTGTTCTTCTTTATAGCAACAGGACATCAGGTTTCCCGTTGGTATAAAATAATATCTGAATTCCTGAATAAAAAGCCAAAAACTAGTCTTAGAGACATTTGGAGCATTGAGATAAAGCATTATATTTCTGCGCCTCGATGGCCACGAATTTGGACTTGGAGGATGAGGTGTACAGCATCATCATCTATGAGACAAACAAGGTTTTTTTTTGTTGCATAGGGTTTTTTGGACCCCAGTTCGTTTGCAAAAGTTAGACAGTTCTAAATCTAATATATGCTGGCATTGTCATCTTGATATAAGGACTTTGGATCATCTGTTATTCTATTGTCCTTTGATACTTAATTTTTGGAAGTTGATATGGGGTCAAATTAATATTGTACTTGTCATCAATCCCATTGACTTATGAAGTCATAATATGTGGAACACTATTACATGTTAAACCCCCTATGGATCGCTATAAATGCCGGCTTTTCTTAATTATGACGGGAATAGCCATGAAGATCATAACATGTAATTGGAAGAACTATGATCACCTTAACTTCCCTTTTTGGTGGGTGAACTTATGCTCCAGCTACAAATATGAAAAAATGAATGCTGAGATATTGGGGCATAGTAATGTATTTAACTTAGTGTGGGGCCCATTGGCATCTTTTATTGCTCCTATATAATTGTCATTTCTCTTTTTTTTTTTTCAGTTCAATTATCTTTATTGACATTTTAAAATACACAACAACCTGGCATGAATGACCAATAATTCAGATCATCAGAAACAGTGAAAATACATTGTGTCAATCAGTACCATAAAATCGAAACGGTAGGAAACGTCCTACCGAAAACAAACAGAGAAGAACATAGAACCAGTCAAGCGTGTAAAACAGGATACAGAAGTTAAACATAACCAAGTTAGAGTGCACATAGCAGGTTGAGCATAATATAAATAATAATGTGATAGAAGCAAATAAACATCAGGATTAGGAGAGCATAGTCATTGACAAGATCAGGGTCGCAAGGGTCACAGCAGAAGAATCCATAAATGTGAAAAGCGGTGACCAAAGTTTTTCAAATCTACTAAGGGATCCCCGCCGTTCAGCAGCAGTTCTCTCATATTTAGCATACAGTTCTTATTATTGGTGGCTTTACGCATTATATTTACTAATTGGAAAGATTTTACTAATATTTCTCATACCGAATGGTCATTTCTCTTTCATTTTTGTCTGATTTCCTTACACATCCAGGGTGGGAATGTATTACTACTTTAGATAAGAGTGGGTTATTGGAAGAATAATTGCATTTATATTATTAATTAAGTAAAGGGGTGGGGGAAAAGATTACTTTTGAATATTTGTATGTTCAAAGTGCTTTTCTTGATTTGTTATACGTTCAGATTCATATGTATTGCACTGTTACTACATGAAAATCAATAAAGATTTATTAAAAAAAAAATTACTAGAAACTAATTACTCTGTATTATTTCATAAGCGTTCTCCCCTATATCGAGGACTACTTAACAGTATAAGCAAAACAAAGTTTCTTTGTATTACTTATTTGGCAAATTTCCTTTATATTATTATTCTGCTCATACTGGGTTTTTTTTCTGTATATGATTGTTTTTGATCATGTAAAAATTTGAAACTTAATAAAGAAATAATAAAAAAAAACAACAACAACAAAGTACAGGGAGCTCAAATTGGCCCTTGAGAGTCTACAGAGTGAAACATTCAAAGTTGGGGGTAGTTCTACGGGATTGAAAAGGGGCAGCAGTAGTCCCTCTTCACAAAATTGGTAACACAGCTGGAAACAATATGCTAGTAAGCCTTAAATTGGTAGTGGGATACGTTAATGGATGCTCTACCGAAGGAATGGGTAGTAAACTATTTTTGATTTACTGGGTTCAAGAATCCAAGGCAGAATGGTTTTTACCAGAGGTGATTTTGTCAAACAAACCTGACATTTTTTATTGGGTGAACAAATAATTAGATCACGGTTAGGTGCTGGATGTGGTTTATTTGAATTTTTGCAAGGCTTTGGATACTGTCCCTCAGAGCTAATTCGCAAATATGTTTAACAGCCTGGGGATTAGTTCCAAAGTGCTGAACCTGATTAAAAACTGGCTCACTGATGAGAGGACAAAATATGTTTGTAAATGGCTCAAATGGAGAGAAATGTGTGTAGCAAATAACCTCATGTACAGGTCATGGGACTTGTCACAATACATTGAACATGATATTGAGGAAGGGTTAGAGGGGAACACATTTTATCTTTGGTTTGGTTTGGTTAACAAAGATCTGTAGGGAACAGAGAGAATTTAAAGTGAATTAAAATATTTGCAGGAGTAGTCAAATTCTTGGCAGTTAAGCTTAAATTTGAAAGGCTGCAGGGTTATGCAATCAACGTGCAGAAATCTAAAGGAGATATATAAAATAGGGTGGGGAAAGTGTTTGAAGCTGATGCACAATGACAAAGAGAGACTTCAGTGTGATGGAGTTTGTTGATCTCAAGGTAAGGTCACAATGATGATTCTTTACTACTTTGGAAGGCCTATCACAAAAGGAAAGAATAACCTAATGGTTAAAGCAATAGTCTGAGAAATAGTGAAACTAAGTTTACCTCAGCCCCTCACCTCATACATATACATACACGCAAGCACAAACACACACACGCATACACACACATACATACTGCAGAAAGCACTTAGTTAGTGTTATCAGACATCTGGATTTACCCGGACGTGTCTTCTTTTTAGAGGAAATGATGGGCATCTGGATGACTTTTCAAAACCTGTCACTTTGTCCAGGTTTTGAAAAGCTTCAAGCTCGGGACTGCGTCAGAAGGACATCTGCTCAGGCGCGGATGTAAAGCAGGGTCATCACCTGCATGCACGCAACGGGGATCTGAGCACGAGGACAAGTTGAGGGGGGCGGGTTGGCATGGCTGGGGCGGAATGGAAAGGGGCCGTGTGGAATAGAGCAGGCCTGGGGGGTGGGGGCCACGGGTCTGGATTTTACAGGAGTAAAATCTGGTAACTCTACACTTAACCCTCTAATGTTTCACTTACAAACATAGGGGCCATTTTACTAACCTTTGGATCTGCGTACATTTTCCACATTATTTTTTCATGCTGGATTCATGTGTGGGGGTAGAAAATGGGTATGTTCAGTGCTAATCAGTTAGCATAGCTACATCGCTGCACACTAAGGCCCGGATTCTATAAACAGTGCTGTTGTCGGCAGCTGCCTTAAAAGTGACTGCCAATCAGGTGCCAATCACACAATGGTGCTGTTTAGAGAATCATGCCTCCAGTAAAGATAGGCATCGGACATTTAAGCCAGGGTCTCCAAGGCCTACATATCAGGTGCCTACCTTTACCAGGAATCGTACCTATGGAGGCACTTTATGATGTATAATGCTATATCTGGTATTAGCCATGCCTATAGTGCTGTTAGGCGTTATAAAGCACCTATGTAGGCGCAATTCAGGCACCATTTTTTAGGTGCCAGTAGGCACCTGGAAATATCTTTTAAAAAGAACTTTTAAACAGTGTTAATTAAGAATAGTGTTCTTAATTTATGGGGCAGGTAGAGTGCTTACCGCCGCCTCAGTTAAGGCACCATTTATACACATGAGTCTAACTGATTAGCATGTGGTTAGCACAGGAACCATTACCTCCTAAAAAAAAGTAGTCGTAAGAGCTCATGTACTAATGGGGAAATTAGTATATAATCAGTAATAGAGAAAATGGAAAATGCAGCCATGTTACATCCACATTAAAAATGTCTTCCAGCTCTGCGTTAGTGTTGTAATTCACCTTAAATTACTGAGAAAAAGAGTGATCCAAATCTTAAATCAATAGGGATAGGGTAGAATACTGGTTTCCAACCCAGTTCTTAAGGACCACCTGGCCCAGTGGCATAGTAAAGGGGTTGCAGGGAGTGTGGTGTGCTCCAGGCGTGGTCTTCCTAAGGGTGCAATGGCACCCCTCCTCCTCTCCCCTCCCCCTTGCCCACCTGCCTGCTCACTTGCTCCACCACCCACCAACCCGCTTGTCCCTCACCTACTCGCTCACTCCCCACTCCTCTCCTTGCCATGTGCACCCCTTGTCTTCCACCATAACTTTTTGGTACTCTCTCTGATGTCACTTCCGGGACCTGCGTGGTGGGGAAGGGACATAAATGTCCTAGGCACCCCTCACCCTTACTATGCCACTGACCTGGCCAGTTGAGTTTTCAGGATATCCACAATGAATACGAGAGGCCACTGAAAAGTTTTCAGCCCAACCAAGAAGAGAATGATATAGAGTCATGAAAATTACATGTTATTCCACATGAAATGAAAAGTGTCAAGAAAAGTGTGGAATATCTTGTAAGTATCATAGCTCCATCTCATTCTCTTCTTGGTTGTGTTGAGAACTTTTCAGTGGCCCCTCATATTGTGATGTCATAATGCCTCATTCCACCAATGGCTAAGAGCCATCCTCATTGGTTGATTTCTGTATACCTGTGCCCATTTACTAGATGTATTTGTCTCATTGAAACAAAAAAATGTCAACAAAAGTGTGGAATAACTCAAATGTTTCATGGCTCCACATGATTCTCTTCTTGGTTGGGCTGAGAACTTTTATTGGCCCTCATATGCATGAAAGAGATTTGCATACCAAGATGTCAGTGCATGCAGATCTTTCTGATGCATATTCATAGTGGATATCCTGGAAACCCAACTGGTCAGGTGGTTCCTGAGGACAGGATTGAAAACCACTGAACTAGAAACAACCAGAAAAATAAGTAATCAAAAAGAGTGATATCCGTATCATAAAAGCATATGAGACATGAAGACATCACTATTTACACCCAAAAGGAAGATACAGTGTATCTTTACAGCTGCTAATATTTTAATGGGTTTTAACTACTACAGGCTGAATATGTGTACATTTGTAACCACATATCTCATGAAGAATAGTTATCAAATACCGAATTAATAAACTTTACAATAACCGAGAGACATAAAAATTTAGAGCAGTTGTTTATTTGGTAGTATTTTTAAATAGAATCAAGAAGGTGACACATGATATATGATGTGCTTTGATCCTTATGGTACAAAGTATATTATATGGTTTATTTCAACAACTGCTTTCTTTTGTTACAGATAACATTAATGCACTCCATATGAACTTGATATATCAATTTCTTAAGACTTTAGCTAATTCCTTAGCTGTCGTACAATTAATTAAAAAGAACACATATAGAAAGCTGTCTTTCTTTTAGCATTTCTAACATGTTTTATCTTCATTATATGTCAGTTTCAGAGTTCCTAGGTATTATACATGTTTATTCTAGATAATTTCACACTGACGATGGAAAATTAGATTCTGACAGTGACTGATTGCAGATAGCTTTTCTTTCTGGTATAGTAACAATTTAAGATTAATGTATGGGCAGAAAGACATTTAGAATGCAAGTGTGATGGAAAAAGACTGCATAATCTAAAATCATATTCTACTTGATACATGAATATATAAACAAAATGCATGAAAAATATGAAGCAGAACTTAGAAAGTGGTATTTCTGAGTATTGTTGACTTTAGTAAATATATCTGTAAGAAGGAAACTTCTGTGGACAAGGGAACCCCTGTCTTTAATAACTATAGGCTCAATTTAACCAACCTGAAGCAAGAAGAGAAGCTTAAGTAAATTATAAGAAGAGCAAATCAGTGTTATTTACCAGTTCAGCAGAGGCTGTATGTAAGATTGAATCGTGATGAATTTAAGGAAGGCCCACTGGGTTAATCAGTGGGCAATTAAGTTTATTATTATTAAAATAGTTCAAGTTTCAAGTTTATTAAAAATTTGTTATCCCACCTTTTCAAAATTACAAAAGCGGCTTTACAACAATAAAAAGCAAAAACAGGATAATACAAACAAATTAAAATTAATAGCTAAAAAATATCCAGTAAAGACAAGTACTAAGACTCACATATCAAACTGACAGGAAAAGAAAGGTAGAACTACAATACGTTGAGAGATTAAAACAATTAAGGAAAAAACAAAAGGTAAAGGATACTAAGATTTTAATCTAAACTGCTATATTAGCCATGGAAACTGGGCTAGTAATCAATTAAGATATCCTTAAAAGGACAGTCATACTGCAAAAGCATCTTTGAAAATCATTGTTTTTAAGCTGGTCATGAAATTATTTAGCTTGTAAATCTCTCGTAAATAAGCCGTGCTGAATTACAGAGCATGGGGGCAGTAACAGAGACAATATTATTGTGCATAGTCTTGATAATTTTTAGTAATGGAATTGTTAGCAGATTATGATTAGATGACCGAAGAGTACATTGAGAAGAGACAGGTATTAAAAGTCTATTAATGAATTCAGGCTGCCCTGTTTGTCTGGTTTTGAAGGTTAACAGCAGTATTTTATAGGTGATATGATGGGGAATAGGTAACCAGTGTGCTTTGACCATAAGAGGCATTACATGGTCAAATTTTTTGCTTTAAAGATTATTTTGACAACGGTGTTTTGGATAATCTGAAGGCGCAAATTTCCTTTTTTGTAATTCCCTTAAATAGTGCGTTGCCGTAGTCTAAGCAAAAGATAACTAATGAATGAATGAGTGTTAAGAGAAGCTTGATCTAGAAATTTTGTAAGAGAGTGAATAATGCGGAGACGATGAAAACATTTCCTTACAACTGAACTGATGTGATCATGAAATGCAACTTTCTCGTCTAGAATAATTCCCAAAAGATGTATGTTTTTAACTAACTGAACTGGAATAGACCTAAATTCTATGGGTGAAAGTAATGATTGATCATGCCTGATTGGGAAGATTATGGATTTGGACTTGTTTACATTGAGAGATAGCATGTTGGAGTTGTCAGTCACTTATTTTTTTCAAATTTTTTGTTGATAGTAAGAATGTCATCAAGATTAGTGAGATCAATCAGGTATGTTTAACTGTATGTCATTGGCATACACAAAAATAGAGAAGCCGTCAGACTGCCCAAGGGTGATCAAAGGGGCCAAGAAAATGTTCAAAAGAAGAGTGGACAGAATAGAGCCTTGAGGTATGCCAAAGTCATTAGGAAATATGTCTGTAGTGAGGTTGCTAAATGATACTTTTGATGTGTGATCTTTGAAATAAGAGATGAACCAATCTAAAACCTGTTCTGATATACCATTTTCTTGGAGTCGGTTAATAAGAAGTTGATGCTGAAGATAAATCCAGAGAAACTAGGATGACAGAGTTGTAATGGTCAAGGTTGTATAAGATATTGGTAGTAAGACCTATTAATGAAATTTTCATGGAGTGATGTTTTCTAAAGCTGGTTTGCTTTGGGTGTAAACATTCATGCTTTCTACAAAGTCTGAAAGTTGGGAAAAAACAATATTTTCTGTGATTTTAGCTAGAAATGGGATATTATTATTATTATTTTATTTATCAAATTTTCATCATTATCATTTTTACAGATAAAGAAAGGAAAAGTTACAGAAAATAAAATATTCCAAGTATTATTCATTATCTTCTCTAGTCCACATAATGGGAGAATACATCCTGATATTAATTAATCAATATACTGAAACATAATCATGATCAAAAAATCAATTATTATGGTGCATCATAAATCTAAACTCCAAACTAATATTAATTCAGATGGTAGCCTTACAAGTTTCATGAAGTTGCAAAAATTGTTCCAATTGAATAGAGTCATTTTCTTTATATTTCACTAAACATTTGCATGGAAACTTTAAGTAAAATGTGGCTCCCAAAGCCAAGACCCTTGATTTCAAAGATAAAAAAGCTTTTCTTCTCAGTTGTGTGGCTTGGGCCACATCTGGAAAAATCATTACATTATCTCCACAAAATTTAAGAAGCTTATTCTGAAAATAAGCTTTCATAATTAATGATTTATCTATCTCTCTTGCACAAGTTATCAATAGGGTAGATCTAGTTTGAATTATATCCTGTGAATCTTCCAGGAAACCAGTCAAATCAAACTCTATCTGCTCCAACTAATCTACACCCAAATCTGCAGAAATTTTCTTTTTCTGTGGGATATAGTATAAGTTTGTTATGGGCAAATTTTCTGCGTCGGCCAATCCCAATACTTCTTTAAAATATTTCCGAATTAAAATTTCTGGAGATAATAGATGAGTTTTGGGGAAATTGACCAATCGTAGGTTTTTTGCCTTTAAGATGTTTTCCATTTTTTCCAAATTTCGTGTGGGTAATATGAAAATCTTTAACATCTGATGAAAATACCGCTTGCAATGTAACAACATGGGACTCAGTTGTTATAATACATTTTTCCAAAATCTTCAAATTTGAATCACCATTTTGCAACTTATTAACTACTTCTTTTCAAAACTTTATATTTTGGGTCACCACTGATGTTAAAAACCCCTCCACTCTAGTGTTAATATGCCATAAATCTTTAAGGGAAACTTCCTGTGGCTCATCCTGTGTTTCTCTTACAACTAAAGCCTCCTCCTGAAAGGACAAGGCTTTGGACATCTCCCCATAAACTAATGAAGTAGATTCCTGTTGGTCTGATACTCCCACAGGTTGAGAACTGGGACTATTCTTGAGTTTCAGATCAACAGTGATAATAGGTGGAGGATGGGGAGTTCTATCTGGGGGACTGAGCGATGCCCCTGATAGTGAATCGGTACCATGACTGTGGCTTAAGGCACTGGTAGACACAAGGGCCCTGATTCTGTATAGGACACCCGGGAGAGGTGTCCTATACAGAATCGGGCCTACACTAACACCGATTCTGTAACCGCGTCCATGTTACAGACGCCGGTTAGAGAATCAGGTTAGAGTAGATGCGGCCGCTACACTTATTACGGCAAGGGATAAGTATAGTGGCCGCCTGTCCAATCGCCGGCAGGAGGGTGCCGAACCCCTCCTGCCGGAACACCATCCCCCGAAACTCACAATCGCTGGCAGGAGGGTGCCGAACCCCTCCTGATGGAACGCTGCACCCCCGAAACTTGCAATCACCAGCAGGAGGGTGCCGAATCTCTCCTGCCAGAATGCCACCCCCCCAAACTCGCAATCGCCGGCAAGAGGGTGCAGAACCCCTCCTGATGGAAAGCCAGACCCCCTCCGGACCCCCCATGCTAATGACCTCCCCCCCATGACTCCCCTAACCTCCCCCCAACTAACCTTTAAATGTTGGTCGGCTGGATGGGTCTTGCTGCCGTCCAGCCGACAGGCCCACCTCATTGAAATGAGACAGGCCCGCCCCTTCCCAGCCCATCCCCACTAACCCTAAGGTATGATTGGCCCAGGCTCGTAGGGATCTGGGCCAATTAGGCCTTTGGATTAGTGGGGATTGGCAGATCCGCTATGCCTAAGGCCTGATTGGCCCAGGATCTAGAAGCCTGGACCAATCAGGCTTTAGACTTAGTGGGGATGGGCCGGGAAGGGGCGGGCCCGTCTCATTTCGACGAGGTGGGCCTGTCGACTGGACGGCAGCAAGACCTGTCCAGCCGACCAACATTTAAAAGTTAGTTGGGGGGAGGTTAGTTGGGGGGAGGTTAGTTGGGGGGAGTTTAGATGAGTCATGGGGGGAAGGTTGTTAGCATGGGGAGTCAGGAGGGGGTCTGGCTTTCCGGCAGGAGGGGTTGGGCACCCTCCTGCCGGCGATTGGGAGTTTCAGGGGCGGTGTTCCAGCTGGAGGGGTTTGACACCCTCCTCCCGGTGATCGGACAGGCGGCCGTGGCCGCTATACTTATTGCGGCAGGGAGATCCCTTGCCGCGATAAGTATAGCGGCCACGTCTACTTACAATGTAGGCCTACATTTTAAGCGTTTCTTCCTCTACTAGGGAGATGCGTAGGGCTGCCTAGGTTCGCTTAAGGCCCTAAGGCAAGCTTAGGCATCTTGCGGGCCTCCCTAAACTCCCGGAGGCGCCTTTAATATAGGCGGCTTACCTGGAGAGCATTTTTTTTATAAACGTGCATCCCGATTGGTTTATTAGACAGCTGTAGGACACTTACAGCTGCCTAAAATTGGGACGGCACTTTGCAGAATCATGGCCAAGGTGTCTATCTATGGGGCCAGCAATAATAGGTGTGGAAGCTTTTGCTTTCCCTTTTCTTTTCCCCATAATATATCAAGAAATTTCATACATACATATCACAAATGTCTCCCGTGTCTCCCAGTGTCTCCAAGGGGCTCCCAAGGGGCCTGACCTGCCCTTAGGGCAAGCCCCTTTGGCCATGCCCTGCGGCTGCATCCTGCAGCCGCGCACCGCAGTCGCAGCGTCCTTTTCACTCGCGGGTGCAGGACCCGAGTGATGTCAGGGCATCTGTCGCCGCGGCTGCCTGCCGAGATTCAGCACCCGAAGTCTCCTGCTCGGCTGTTATTGAGCACTGCTATCCCGGCGTAACAAACAGTTCCCTCAACTTGCACCTCACAAAACAAGGTATTCTCTCTAGAAATGGGATTTTAGAGATTGGATGGTGGTTAGATGCTTCAGATGCACTAATTTTGAAGTCTTTAATAGAGGGGTAAATGGTTGCCTCTTTCTAGAGTTTGGGAACTGGTGGATACAAAGTCTAGTATATGGGACAGAAAATAGAAAAGTGTTGTTTCAGAATGAATGGTAGCATAGCCTCAGTACTGGAACCTTTTATATTCATAGTGGTAATGGTACGTTGAATCTCTGAAATAGATGGGATTTTAAAATGAGAACATTTGAAGAGCAGTAGATTGGGAGATTGAGTGCCAGAAACAGAGGTGGTGATTGAATTGGACTAAGCCGAAAGATGAAATGTGGCTCTAATCTTTTGAATTTTATCTGCAAAAAAATCAGCCAAAGTTTGAGCTGAAGGTAGTTGAAGAGAATTGTGTTGTTTTTGGTGATTTGTGGTCAGGGAGCGGACAATTCTGTAAATGGTCTCCATATTCCTAGCTTTAGAAATTTGTTTTGAGTAATAAAGTGATTTTGCCATGAAAGCAAATTTCGTTGGGAGGGGGGGAAGGTAGGGTAATGGATGAAAGGGTGGTAAGGAATGAGTTAAAAGTAGTCTATTTTATGATTATGGATGGTCATGTATCTAGGTAAGAGGAAAGGATGGGAGATAGAATGTGGGGATATTTTGGTAGGCTAGGTGTTTGGTTATTATTTGGGGGGTTGAGATGAGTATAGATTGGTGAGGGAAGGTTAGGGATATGGGGTTAGAGTATAGGGGTGGGTTGTAAAAGGAGCCAGTGTACCCTCCCTACCCATAATAAGGAATTGGGGTTTATCTGTTGAAGGTATAGATTGGGGGTTGGTATTGGGCATTTGGATTTGTGGATACTGTTTTGTGAGCTTGGGTGGGGTTCGCATCATAGCTTGCTGGGAGATAGGTGGGACTGAACCAGGCAGCCAAACAGGGGAAGGAAAATTGGAGGGCAAAGTCAGTACAGTTGTTTGGTTGCAGGTAATAAGCTTTGTTATTAAAATACCACACTGAGTTGAAGTGGGGACTTTGGGTTAGATCTGATCCAATCCGAGGCTGAAGGGCTGATTCACGAAGCATCTTCATGCAAATTATTGCAATCAGAGGCACACCTCAAATTGACCACACGGATCGCTGAAAAGTGATCCTGACGCATGAGTAGACCATCTTCTTTGCCTGTAGAGGGTCTGCACAAGCGCTTTCTCTCCGTGCTTTTTTTTCTGCCTTTTATCTTGTTTTGTGCAATTTTTTTTTTTTACTTTTTTACTCGCCGTGGTTTTAACCCTTGGGTTTAAAGCGAGGCTGCACTGTGGCATGTTCTGGAACTTAACAGAATACACCATAGTACAGCCCCGCTTTAACCCATGGGTTAAAACCATGGAGTTGGGGCGGCAAGAGCAGGAGAGTTGGGGCAGAAAGCAATTGGTCCTCAGCAGTTGCTTGTTTTTGGATTTTCCAATTTTGGTGCTGGAACCCTGGCAGGAACCAGGTTTTAGCACAAATCACCCCCCAGGTGGGTTAAAAGAATAAAATGTAACTTATTACATTCTCATAGAAGTTTCAAGAAAGTATGCACTGTGGATGTACTTGGGGCAGAGTTTGGGCTGAGAGTGAGTACATTGATTATAAAAGTACTGGGAATGATCAGCTTCAGAGAAATGTGATTTGCACTGAACCTTATGAGATAATGGCAGAATACAAATATTTTTTTTAATTGCATTGTATTGTACTTGTATGTGTGAAAAGTATGTGCTAACGTTTACACTAGCCATAGAAATACAGAACAATGGTACCTTGGAATCCGAACTTAATCCGTTCCAGAACCCCGTTCAAGTTCCAAAACATTTGAGTTTCAAGACAATTTTTCCCACAAACTCTGCAAGATCGGGCCTAACTTGCAGAAACAGCAAGATCGGGACCCCCAGCAGCAGATTCAGCAAGATCGAGACCTCCAGCAGCAGAGGCAGCGAGATCGGGACCCCCAGCAGCAGAGGCAGAAAGATTGGGATCCCCATCGAAAGTCAGCAAGATTGGCAACGGCAGCTGCAAGTGTTGTTCAGCCCAAAGCTTCCCTTCCAGGCGGAAACAGGAAGCTGCGTCAGAGGGGAAGCTTTGGGCTGAGCACTGCTTGCAGATCGGATTCCAAAGCAGCATTCGGCTTCCGGGGCAAAAATGAAGAAAAAAAAAGTTTGGATTCCAAATCGTTAGAGTTCTGGGGCATTCGGATTCCAAGGTACCACTGTATATGTACTTTCTTTGCTAGAATTTTAAAAACTCAAGTAGATTTGCACTTAACTTTATAAAATAGGCACATCAAAACATACATCATCTAGGAAGAACATGTTAAAATTAACTTCATAACATGGATATCCAGGGCTACAGATTTATTATCATGTACAGTGCCAATTTATGAGCCAGGGCCATCCAGTTACATATGACATGGATTGGGCACTATTGGAAACAGGATACTGGGCTAGATGGACCATCGGTCTTGACTTAGTCTGGCTATCTTATGTTCTTATTCCTGCTCCATATCTTGGTAGTCCACCCATCTCATCCCAGAAAAGGGGCTAATTTTCAGATAGCCATCTTCTGTTAAAGTGCACCATCTTTGTAACAGTCTCTTCCTGCCCAATTTCTGTCCCACTGCTGCTCATGGTTTTCAGCAGGTGAGTCAACAGTTAATGACCCTTTTCTGCTGTTGTAATCAATACTATGTCTCTCGAGGAATTTGTAATCCTATCGCCCTATTTTTCAGGTGCCATTTTTGCATCCCTTGTCCCACTCACATACAGTCTATATGTAGAGAATGACACAGGACAGAATTTGTCCCCATGGATAACCGCAGGAAATCATAATGGGTCATTGTTTAGTGTTTATCTCAACCTCAGTCCTTCTACATCAGCATTCTTCAATCCAAGGCTTGAGGGTCAGTAGCTGTGCTCAATCATACTCTGATTCTTTCCTCTGTCCTTAAAGAATAACAAGGGGATGGTTTCTTGTGGTTAACCGCGGAGATGGGAACAAATTCTCTCTTTATAGAGCTCAATCAATACCCTATATGGAAGAAACCAGGGACTCTACAACACTGCAAGGCCTCATCTACACATCTGCACTACACTCACTCAGTCACAAATGGAAAAACAAAAAAGAAATGGAGAAAAAGTCTCAGTTATGCTTCATATGGCAAAAAAACTCCACTTCACATGAATAACCACTTGCACATGTGAAAGATAAATACTTGATGGAAAAAGATACTATAGCAGCCCTTAGAGAACCACCACATAACATTAGCACGCCAAAAACTGATTCAAAAAGTGATCATGTGGATAGAATGGAACTATAGTCACTAATGTTGCTTCAAGAGCAGAATAAAACAAAAAACTTAGCTGCTGATGGAATCCAAGCTCTCTCCAAAGCACTCACAGATTGTGCTTCAACATCTGGATGCCGCAGCCAGTTGACCCAACGGGGAAATCTTCGTTTCACCTCGCTGCGTGTGGGGTTAAGATCCAACTGCATCACCAACAAGTCAGGACCCTTCGTGCAGGACACTCTCTAATTCCACACATGAATCACTTCTGGCGCAAAGAAATGCCGTAGCTCAAGTCCGTTAAATCCATACTAATTTCCACCCACTGAGCCTGCTCCCCAATCAGCACAATCTATTGGCCAAAGAACACCGCTCATTCAAATTCTCTCCCCATTTCATTCTCTAGGCACTGGCCAGCTCTTCAGGTAAGGTACCTGCGACTAGGGCTTACAAAAATAATCTATCTGGAACAGTCTTCTGTTTCAATGTTTTTATTAAGGTTTATGAAGAGACACAGTCTTTAAGTCTTTGAGATGGGTGTAGGCCGGGGCCGGTCTTACTCAGGTAGGCTGAAGGATCAATTTCCCTTGTTCAACCACTATCTTATTGCTTATCAAAGAAAATGAACAGAGACCAAGGTGCAATTGATAATTGGAACGTGATTGTTTTCTTAAATGCACAACTATTTACAGTTCATGTATGAATACTGAAACTGCTTTTCAAAGCCGTTTATGATTAAAAAAAAAATAAATTCAAAACACTTCAGTTATGTTCTCCGATCACTTCACTCCTTGTTTACACGTGGTGAGCCGCTCTAGGGTCCCACCCTCTTTCCTCAGCCAGGGCCACTTTATCTTTCCCCTCAAGCTGAAACACTCCATACAGGGTCTTTTTACTCATGGTGACTCTTTTGAAATGGATTGCCACACACTCCTGTTCTGTCCTCTCTTGGTGACCCCTTGGAGAAGTAAAGCCTTAATTGCCCTCTTTTGGTGAAACTCTCCAGGTCTCATGTTCTCTCCTCACTCTGTTGTTTGTTCTTCTGGCAAAGCCCTCATGGACTTTCTCTTCACAAGCAGTGGTGTAGCAAGAGTGAGAGGCATCCAGGGTGGTGGCACCCCTCCCCACCCTCTTTTCCAACCCCATATGCTCCTTCCCCACCCCCCTCCTGCCATGCACGCATGCCCCTTCCCTTCCCCCAAACCTCTTTAGTGTTCCTGGTGCGAACAGCATCGGCCCTTCCTTTGACATCACTTCCAGGAAGTGAAGTCAAAGGAAGAGCCGACACTGGTGTGAACAGCAGGTTGGGGTGTTGCTCGCACCCAGGAATGTTGAAGAGGTATGTGGGAAGGGGTGCACATGTGTGGTAGTGGGGGGTGGGGAAGGAGCAGGGGGTGGAGAGGAGGATGGGTGCCGGTGCCCCCACCAAGATGACACCAGGGGCGGACCGCCCTCCCTGCCCCTCCCCCCCTAACTACACCACTGTTCCCTCAGTACTAGGACTCTGGTGGGAGAATCAGGACCAAAAGCCTTGATCTTACTCCTTATATTCCTTGTATACTGTTCTCCCTCTCACTCAGGCAAAGGGGCCTCCAACTCCTCCCACAATACTCTGCTATCCACACACACACACTCGGGACCTCTCCAATTCTCTCATATGAAATGTCTAAGAAAATATACAGCACAGTGGTTAAAAGCTACAGCCTCAGCACCCTGGCGTTGTGGGTTCAAACCCACACTGCTCCTCGTGAACCTGGGCAAGTTATTTAATCCCCCCATTGCCCCAGGGCCATTAGATAGATTATGAGCCCACCAGGACAGACAGGGAAAAATGCTTGAGTACCTGAATAAACTCATGTAAACCGTTCTGAGCTCTCCTGGGAGAACAATATAGAAAATTGAATAAATAAATAAATTTTACTTTAACTTATTTTTGAAAAAATTACCAGTTATACGCAAGATATAAATGTACACTCTACCTAAAGTTAGTTCATGGAAAATAAAAGAAAGCAGAGGAGAGAAGATAAGTTTGTTTACATGTATTTGTCCATTAGTGTCAATATCTTGAGAATGCAGAGCCTCAATTCAATTTTCCTCTTAAACTGTAGATGTGGAAATAATGAAAACATACTTTTTGCCTTTCAGACACATCATTTAGCTTTCAGCTAGAAAAAAAAGCTTTAGTGTGAATGTTTGTCTTTCTCAATTATTCTCCACAATAGTTTCCCATTCAATTTTCAAACTGAGTTCACATGAATTTTAGGCAAAAAACAATTAAAAATGATATGTATATTTTTGGTCACCTTTGGTATATAATCTAGGTTAGAAATGATATATTAGTGCTTACTTTCACATTGTGGGGTTAATTTAAAATCTGTTTTCTGCATATAATTCAGAGCCTCTTTTACAAGGTTGCATTAAGCAGCAAACGTAGAGGGGCATTTTCGATAGTGTGTCTAAGCCTGATTTTGGATGTTTCCTGCAAGTCCAAAAGACAGGGCGGGAGAATGAACATTTTCAAAACCAATAGATGTCGAAATTTTTTTTCACTAAAAATCACCTACTTAGACGTCTTGATAGACAGGATGTCCAACGTTAAGACGCCTAACTTTTGGGGGCATTTATGACCACAAAAACATCCAAGTTCAAAGCATCCAAATTCAGACCATTTGGATGTGGGAGGGGCCAGCATTGTAATGAACTTACCATACCTACATCCTAGAAATATATATCAAAACCCCATATTAATGTTTGGCGACTACTCCAAAACCTATAGTCCATATAGCTGCAAATGGCATCTACTGTATATGGCAGTATAGTAGGATTTTTTTCAGTTATGTCTTTTTTTTAAGCTCATGTAAACCTTTTCCTTTCTCTTCTTATATTTTAAGTTCTTGGAAACCGTGTCGATCTCCACTTCCGTGGAGAGGATGCGGTATATAAAGTTAAGGTTTAGTTTAGTTTAGTCTTTTAGTTACTTGGAATAAACATTTGCTCTATTTATTGTTTAAAGCTTTTATATCTCTAACTAATCTGGTTCTTTTAGGTATATCTGCATCGGTGTTATGTGCTTTGCAGGTTGCACAAAACTCGATCGTTAGGGCACTTTTTAGATTGGGGAGGCGTGACCATGTATCAGAATGTTATATAACATTGTACTGGATAAAACTGGAATATAGGATACGCTATTACCGTATTTTCAAGTAGATAACGCGCACCCGTGTAAAACGCGCAAACGGGTATAGCGCGCGGAAAATACAAATTTATGTACAGAAATTTTTATATACGGCGCACACCCGAATACCGCGCATGCTGCCCGACTCTCCCGTTGCCACCTGACTCTCCTTTCGCCCGCCCCGACTCTCCTCTGGCCACCCCGACTCTCCTTTCGCCCGCCCCGACTCTCCTCTCCCCCTTGAAGTCCTGTCCCCACCCTGAAAGCCTGATGCCCCCCCGATGTCCAATTCACACCCCCCCACAGGACCGCTCGCACCCCCACCGCGAAGGACCGCTCGCACGCACCCACACCCCCACCCTGAAGGACCGCTTGCACCCCCACAGCCTCCCGACCCACCCCCAACATGTTGAAGCTCCTACCGGTGTCCTGCTGCTTCCTCTTGGTGGTCCCGCCCTTTCTCTGACGTCAAGCCCTCTTGCCCCGCCGACTCCCCGACTCCCCGACACGATCGGGGTAAGAGGGAGCTCAAGCCCTCTTGCCCCAGCCAACCGCGGCACCCCCGACACGATTGGGGCAAGAGGGAGTTCAAGCCCTCTTGCCCCCCTGACTCCCCAACACGATCGGGGCATAAGGGAGCCCAAGCCCTCTTGCCCCGCCGACTCCCCCAACTCCCCAACAATATCGGGCCAGGAGGGAGCCCAAGCCCTCCTGGCTCTGGCGTCCCCCCCCCCCCTGCTAGTTGTTTGGGCCAGGAGGGAGCCCAAGTCCTCCTGGCCACGGCGAACCCCTACCTCCACCCCGCACTACATTACGGGCAGGAGGGATCCCAGGCCCTCCTGCCCTCGACGCAAACCCCCCCCCCCCCAATGACCCGCCCCCCCCAAGAACCTCCGACCGCCCCCCCAGCTGACCCGCGACCCCCCCTGGCCGACCCCCACAACACCCCCACGCCCCTTCCCCGTACCTTTGTGTAGTTGGCTGGACAGACGGGAGCCAAACCCGCCTGTCCAGTAGAGACCTGCACGGGAACGGGGACGACGGGAATCCCGCGGGACCCATTGGCATCCCGCGGGTTCCCCCTTCGGGTCACGGGGATCCCATGGGGACGCCTCCGAGGGTCGCAGGGTTCCTGTGGGGCTGGATGTACTATTTTGCACGGCTTTTCTCCCTACCTGCTCTGCTTGAAGCACAGAGCCGAACGGAAGTCTTCCCGACGTCAGCGCTGACGTCGGAGGGAGGGAGGGCTGACGTCGGGAAGACTTCAGTTCGGCTCTGTACTGCAGGCAGGGTAGGTAAGGAGGAGTAGCCTCACGGCTCGAGTGGCTACCAAGGGAGGGGGGTGGTCCTCCCCACCCCATGTGCAGCATAGCCGGCCAGGTCCCCTTACTTTTGTGGCGCTAACCCAACCGACCGACAACAGCCCTGGTCCGACAAACCTCCCTGCCCTTAACCGCGAATCTAAATTACCTTCTTACAGCAACTGTAAGAAGGAAATTTAGATTCGCGGTTAAGGGCAGGGAGGTTTGTCAGACCGGGGCTGTTGTCAGTCTGTCGGTCAGGGAAGCACCACAAAAGTAAGGGGACCTGGCCGGCTGTGCTGCACCCAGGGCGGGAGAGAAGGAGGGGGGAGAAGGATGCTGAAAGCACTGGGGAAGACAAAGGGGTGGAGAAGGACACTGAAAGGCCATGGGGAAGATGGGGTGGGGGGAAGGACACTGAAAGCATTTGTGGAAGACAGAAGGGGGAAAAGGACGCTGACAGGACATGGGGAAGACGGGGGGGGTGGGGTGGGGTGGAGAAGGACGCTGAAAGGCCATGGGGAAGACCGAGGGGGGGAGAAGGACGCTGACAGGACATGGGGAAGAGGGGGGGGGAGAAGGACGCTGAAAGGAAATGGGGAAGAGAGAGTTGGGAGAAGACGCTGGCAGGGAAGAAGAAAGAGATGCCAGACTATGGGAGGAGCGGAGGGAAGAAGATGGGTGCCAGACCAATTTGGAAGGGGGAGAAAGGGAGAGGCACAGTAACAGAGCAAATGGAAGACGCAGAAGGAAGAGAGACAGTGGATGGAAGGAACTGAATGAGAACATGAGGAAAGCAGAAACCAGGCAACAAAGGTAGGAAAAGAATTCTATTTCTTTTTTTCTTTTTTTTTGCTTCAGGATAAAGTAGTATATTAGTTGTGTTGATAAAAAATTTATAAACAAAAGAGGCTCTGGTAGAAACCCGTTTACAAAGTGTGTATTCTTCCCAATTAATATTTCCAAATTAATAAAGTTTTTTTGCTTATTTGTAAATGGGTTTCTACCAGAGCCTTTAATTCAGTAGCATAATTAAATGAAATAACTATTTCTGAAGTTTATAGGGACGGGCGGGGACGGAGGGGATTCCTCACGGGGACGGGCGGGGACGGAGGACATTCCTCGCGGGGACGGGTGGGGATGGAGGGATTCCTCACGGGGACGGGTGGGGACGGGTGGGATTCCTCACGGGGACGGGTGAGGACGGGTGAGACTTTGGTGGGGACGGGTG